>NW_027397076.1:23047044-23264177 GCF_003265705.2 Callorhinus ursinus | reverse complement strand
GCCATCTTGCTCCGCCCATCACATTAATTTTCATTTTAGAAAATGTTTAGATTAATTCAAATTTTTAAGTATTACAAAAACAATATATTATTTGAAATATCACATTTTGCAAAATATGAATTATATATGATACTAGTAATGGAATTACTAGTTTATAAAATATGTTCATTTTCAATTTACTAAGCTTTTGCTCTTTAGCCTAATTAACTAACTCAGTAATTAATGAAACTCACTGCTCCTCATCTTTGCTAACATTTGTTAATAAGATTTGTTTTAATTTTTCCAATCTAATGAAAGTGAATGCCATCTCATCTGTATTTTCCTGATTACTAGTGAGATTAGCACATTTTTATTGGTCATTCCATTTTTCTTCCTTTAAATTGCTATTCATATCTTTTGCCAACTTTTCTGCTAAGCTAAGGCTTGTTAGCTTGTTTCTTACAGCTCTTAAGGTCCTTATGTGCACATAAAAACAATGAATATTGTAGATATCATTTATTTTATGCTTATAATATGTCATATACATTTCAGAATGCTTTACATTCATTATAGCATTTCATGGACACTAATCCTGTTTTGGATAGACATGATAAAATATTTTATTGTCTATAACCTTATAATGTACAGAGTATTTTCATTTTGGCATATTTAAATTTATCAGCCTACTTATGATTTCCCTTTGATCTCTAGGGATTTTTTCTTATTACAAGGACATAAAAACTTCCATTTATATAATTTTAAATAGTTAATATTTTTATTTTTACACATAAGTAACTGGCTTCTCTGGAATATACTTTTAGTGGCATTGGAATCCATTATTAGTACTGTTATTATTATATAAAAACAAGTTGTTTCAGCACCATTTGTGTTTGTTTATTCTGTCATTTTCCAGATGTATTCTAAAGCTCTCTGTGTTATATATCAACTTACTACAATTGTGTGAGTCTATTTTTGGGCTCTTTATAATGTCCCATTGGTCCACTTTCTGTCCTTATGTCCACATACTCAAATGAAATTTTGTAACTGCATAATATATCCTGTTAATTGGTATAATTCATCCATCCACTTTGTTCTTTTACAATTGTCTTGATTATACTTTTTCTAATGACTTTTTTTTTTTAAGATTTTATTTATTTATTTGACAGAGATAGAGAGCACAAGTAGGCAGAGAGGCAGGCAGAGGGAGAGGGAGAAGCAGGCTCTCCACCTAGCAGGGAGCCCGATGCAGGACTCGATCCTGGGACTCCAGGATCATGACCTGAGCCGAAGGCATTCGCTTAACCAACTGAGCCACCCAGGCACCCTCTAATTACTTTTGACAAATTCTTTTAAAAACCCTAATAAAAGTTTTAGAATTGGATTATTTATATAGACTGTTTTAGTAAAATTGTCATGCTTATGATACTGAACTTATATTCATGAACAGTGTTATTTTTCCATTTATCTATATTTTCTTTTATGTTTTTGAATAAAGTGTTATTACTGTTTTTGAAGACCTATATATGACTAATAGATTGGACCTTTATTATTTTGCTGCCACTGTAAATAATAATCTTTTTAAAATTAATTTTTGAAGGTTGAATCTAGTATATGAGAACAACTTAATTTTATATTACCCTTCTTTTTCATTTCTCCATATTCAGTCTCCAGATTCAAATTCCTAAGAATTTGCCTCACTCTTAGATTTACCAGAGGCGGTGGTTTTCTCCCTTGCTTGGTACAGTCATTTAGTGTTTTCTTTTCATCATGAATCTGCATAAAAATTAAGACACTCTTAACTAAGATCCTTCTATTTTTACCTATTATCAATATGATGAATTCAAAGTAATATTAGACTTGAGTATGTGACCACTGTATCCTGCAATTTCAGACTCATTTCTTTATCCATTTCATGATCTGCTCCCAAGCTCACATAATTGAGGCAGCTTGAAGTTTCTTGAAGGCTGTCAGACTGCCTGCTTCAGTTTCTTGCTATGTCTGTATACAGTTCTTTAACACATGGCCCCTTCAAAGGAAAGCTCAGGACATGGCAACTTGCTTCTTCAAAACCATGAGGAAAAAGGTCCCCCCACAAAGCTGGAAACTTAAAAAATTTCACTTGTATTTATTCAATCAAAACCATTTGTTATTTATAAATTCTTTCAATGAATATTTAGAACCTAGTACCTACCTTAATGTGGTATGTTCAAGAGATGTAACTATGGACAAGCCAGACATGACCCTTTACCCTCTATTGTAAAGAATAAGACAAGTACATAATTATACACCTCCCAACAACTTTGCCATATTCTGTTGGTGAGAAGCAAGTGAAAGGTCCCACCCATACTTAAGGTGATGGGATTGGTACAAGGATGTGGATACCAGAAGGCAGGGATCATGGGCACAGCATTAAATCTGTCCCACACTATATTCTATCCCAAACTTTCCAATGGCAAAAAAAATTTCCTTTTTATAAATTTTCTTTTTCAAAATATAGAAAACTATATAGTAAGACAGAAACACAAGCACATATAAACATAATGCTTTATTATTTGTCGACCTCTGAGAGTCGGGGACCTGGGGCGGCGAAGGAACAGAAAAAAGGGACGACAGTAGAGCGAGGCACAGGGGACCCTGAGCGAACAGCCCGAGGTGCCGAGGTTTATTTTCCATCCTCTTATATACCTTCTACAGCGATACAGATCTATAATGATTTACAGCAGAGGCGTAGTAAGGCACATTCCTCCATGTATACAGGATTAGTCAAGCATGTAAGAACCTTTAAAACAGAATAAAGGAACAAAGAGGGGAGTGCACAGTGTGCTGTTTACAGCTGGCTTCCTATCTACTAAACATTTTCTGCTGTGTACTTTAGAACTGACCACACATGTTCCAAGAGCATTTCACTCTGATCCTTTTGGGTTATTTTTAACCCTGCAATCTGGAGTTTTCTCAGAGATCTCGGAGTCTGCGCGAATATGCACCAGTGGTCATTGTGGTGTTCTGTTTCCTACAATTATTCACTAAAACCGAATTGTACTGTTCATACTGTTGAAAAATTTTGATTTTTGTATCTTAATAGTCTATTGTGGGCATCATTTCATATTGCCAATATTTGCACAGTAATTTATATATATCTACCTCTTTAATTAAATATGTAATAAATAATCTTATAACTGATCATTGTAATGGTTAGATTACAGTTATTTATTTGCTAAATATCAAGCCTGGGATAATAAAGTATACAAAAGACCAGACCAGTAAGGAAGAGTAGTGTAGAAGTAATGTTGCATCAACTCACACATAGATATTTCTAGAGAGCACTTCTCACTGTGGCCATTAGTCACACAGGTGGCTATTAAGATTTAATTAAAATTAAATACAATTAAAAGAGTCTTTCACTTACATTGCCAGGGTACAAGTGTTGGACAGTGCTATTATAGAGGACAGTGCTGAATAAAACATGAGGTTATATTTCCTGTTATTTCCCAGGAAGCCCTGTGGTCTTTTCATTTGGTGAAAAGATATTAGATATGTCCCCCTAATATATAACATAGTAAAGAAAAAAGTAATATAAAATTTTAGAAGTATTTAACACAAATAAATGTGGAATATACAAATTAAATGTATACAAAACTGCTTAAATCATTTAAAGGAATAAAAAAGGGTGCCTGGGTGGCTCAGTTGTTAAGTGTCTGCCTTTGGCTCAGGTCGTGATCCTAGGGTCCTGGGATCGAGGCCCGCATCAGGCTTCCTGATCGGCAGCTTCTCCCTTTCCCACTCCTCCGGCTTTTGTTCCTACTCTCGCTGTCTCTGTCAAATAAATAAATAAAATCTTTAAATTAAAAAAAAAGGAAAAAAGATGACATAAAAAGATTTTTAAATATTCTGATTATTCATTTATATGACAAAATATCATTTTAAATTTAAGCTATTGTTCCATAGAATCATTTCTTGGATATTTGTCTTTTCTGGTCTTAGGACCAAATTATTAATAATTTAATTAATAAACTTAATTATTCTTGAATTACAGCCTAAATATATTCAATCTTCTGTATTTAATACAGTTCAAATTCCATGGGGTGTACTTAAAATATGTGACAAAATAATTGTAAAGCTATCAGGGAAAAAAATTAAAGTGAGTGCATCAACATATATGTAAAGATGCATAAAGAGAAATTTTCTGTACCAAGATATATAAGCTTTCTTTTAAATAACATTAGTTTAAAAATATGGTATTAGCAAATAATTAATATATCCAAACATTGAAAGACTCAGTAAGACATTACTATATATAAAGGGGAAAAAACAAAAATAAAGAAAAACTTTGAAAAATGGAATAAATATGTAGGGGAAATAAATTGTTAGGATGCTGCAAAAATAACCCCAGATATAACTGTAGTGGAGGCTAGCATTACATAGATCAACCTATGAGCCAACCAATTAATCAAAGAACTTGCAGGAATTTACTGGGGGGGGGAGGGGAGCATAGATGATCTTTCTTGTGCTTAGAAAAACAGATTCCAGAGGTTTAAAACAGGCTGCTAAATCTACCTTGTATTTCTGGCTGTCAGAGAAGGCACAGTAGGGTAAGGATGATAAAGACCAGATTCATAAAAGCAAAGAACTGGGATTATTGCCAAGTTAGGAGTTACATTCTAATAAGATAGAATATAATTTTGTAGGTAAAATGTTGATTGAAAAACATAAATGTGCATTCATTATTAAAAATAAAAGTGCATTAATAATATGTATTTGTTTACTGAAGCACAAATTATTAAATCACAAGTTTCTAAACATGTCATTGACTTGGTCTTTGCTAAATGATTTTTAATACACAAAAATGAAAATAACTCTAACTTTATTATACTAGAAAGCCAATAGAATGAGTGACCTGATGGCAGATTCTTAAGTAAACTTAAACAAAATAAAACAGGGTAGGGCTATAAACCAAACACAAAAATAAAAATTACCGTAAAATTAATATAGAAATCAGTCTGTATTAAAAAATAAATTCTATTGACTAAAAGAAACAAAATGTACAAAATACGAATGTGACAGGTTATTTACCCACATAAAATATGTTGATTAAAGTATAAAATAAAATACCAATGTACACATACATTAAAATGTAAGATTTCTAAAGAGCTAAGATTTATGAATATTAAGAAATAGACAATTTTAATTAACCAAATGTTGAGAAAAACAATTTATTACTTGTCAAATATTATATTTAATGATATATATATAAGCTGAGATTTCATGTCAGCATTTTTCAGTTTTACATGAAAAACAATTGCCATGATATATTGTTTCAGATAATAAAATATATTTTCTTTTTTCCATAGATTTTATTAACCCAGAAAAAACATTTAAAATTATTCTCTTAATATATGTTAAATTCATACCCATACTCTCTCTTTCCTTCTCTGTATGTGTGTATATATGTGTGTGTATGTAGGTGTGTGTGTATCTATATACGTTCAAATAAATACTTATTACCTTTGTAGATTTAAGCACTACTCTCCCAGAAATTGATAAAGAGATAGAAAAATTTATTAGGAGACTTACAATAAAAGACTATCAATCAGCTTGTCCTAACTGACATATATAAATCTTGGCCCTCATGATAACTATAGAATACATATTCAGTTTCAGTGTACATGGGACATTCATTAAGATGAATACACTGAACTGTGAAACATGTCTCAAGAAAAAATGATTGGAATCATAAAAAGTATGTTATTTGGTCAGGATGGAAATGTATTAGAAATCTATTTTTAAAGTACCTAGAAAATTTACAAATATTGGAAATTAACTATGACACTTGTAGTCATCTATTAAATAAAAGTGACAATTTAAAAAGTATTTAGAAATGAGTAATGAAGGAAAGAATAAAATTTTGTGGGATGCAGCTACAGCAGTACTTAAAATTTTGCATTTTTTATCTTTGAAAAATGTTTAAAAATAAAGCTTATAAATTGATTGTTTTAAAGAAAGAACTAACACGAAGTAAGTAGAAGAGTAAAATCATGTGAAATAGAAAACAATCAAACCAAAGGTAAATCAGTAAAAAACTGGTTCATTTGAGATATCACTGGCTAGAGAGAAAATATAAATTACTAATATGAATGAAACAGATCCTCCAGTTATTAGAAAGTTTATACAAGTATTTTGGGGAAAGATATGACAATAAATTTAACTTTACATAATATCAACAAATTTCTTAAAAAGTTTCCCAAGAATATTTAGAATATCTGAAAGTTTATATTTATTAAATAAATTAAATATGACATTATTTCTCACAAAGAAAATTCTAGGCCAATATTTCATAATAGTCAACTCAAACATTTGATTAAGAAGTAACTCAGAAGAAAACAATCCAATAAAAACAAAGCAAAAGATTTTAACAGACATTTCACCAAATAACATATTGATATCAAAAAGCACATGAAAAAAATGTTCAACAACATTAGTCATTAGGGATATGCACAGTAAAATTAGATACCATGATACCTAGGAGATTGTCTACAAGTCTTGGTGAATATTGCAGTAAATGGTAGTCTAATACAGTGAGGGTGGGGGTATAAAATGATGCAGCTGCTTTGGAAAACAGTTTAACAAGCTATGTAAAGTTGGACACATATTTACACTATGACCCAGGAATTCACTCCTAGGTATTTAGCAAAAATTAAAACATGGTGCCAGAAAAAAACTTACATGATTATTCATAATAGCTTTATTCCTAACAGTCACAATCTTACACATTCAGATATCCCTGTACTGGTAAATGGATAAATAAATTATAGTATATTCATACAGTGGACTAACCAGCAACATAAAGGAATAGTTGGAGATACACACATTAACATGGATGAATCTCAACAAAATTGTGCTAAATAACAGAGTCCAGTCACCAAAAAGTAACAATATAGGTTTCTGTTGATATGATGGTTTAGAACAGGAAAAATGAATCTATAGTGTTACAAATCATATGAATTTCTGCCTGGAGTGGCAGGGTAGGTGGTGAGGGAGCTGCAGAGTTTCAAGAGAAATTTTAGGATGTCCTGTATTTTATTGGTTTAAGGGTCACATTGTTGTATACAGGTGTCAAAACGTATCAGGCAACTTAAGAATGGATGCAACTATGAAAAATCTCTATGGAGAAAAGTACAAAATATACTAAAAATCTGAACATTTATTTAACAAATGCAGAAAGATACTCTACTTATGGTCCAAGAATTCATTATTGAAAATAATTTTTCTCAATTAACATACATATGATATAATTTCAATTAAAATATTTTTTTCTTAAAAATCACATGTTTTTTAAAAATTCATTTGGAAGAAAATAGGGGCGCCTGGGTGGCTCAGTTGGTTAAGTGTCTGTTTTTGGCTTAGGTCATGATCTAGGGGTCCTGACACTGAGCCCCATGTCAGGCTCTGTGCTCAGCATGGAGTCTGCTTGTTCTTCTCCCTCTGCCCCTCCCCCTGCTTAGTCTCTCTCTCTCTCTCTCTCTCTCTCAAAAAAAAAAATGAAATTTTTAAAAAAAAAATAAAGCTAAATTCATTTAGAAGAAAATAAATGAAAATAGAGAATTTTGATACAAAAATGATGGTAGAGAACTTGCCCAAGATATACTAGAATGTTCTGTAGAGAATGTAAAGTGTCAGAGAAGAAATGTAGGGAAACAAAGTATAATTTAATAAATAATAACATAAATTGTAGAATAGTTGATTAAGTTTTGGTAAAAATATATCTGCCATCACATCTTATACAAATATCAGAAATAAAATTTAATTAAATAAAATTTAATTAAAATTTGAAAGGATTAAATTTTATCTTAAATATGAATTAAACACAATGACATTAATTTATTTGAGTATAATTAAATATTTTATATGAAATATTCATTAAATGGGCATAGACTTTCTGGCAATTTAAATAGGCATTAAGAAAGACTGGGAAATGATAATTTCAACTCACAGTTAATATTTCTAGACATTGAAAATATATGAAGAGCTAAATAAAAAATATTAAATGAATATGACAAATGAAATGTTACCATCTCAGAGAGATAAAATCAGAGAGCTCTTGCATATTAATAAAGGTGATATCAATAAGATTTGGTATAGGATATTAAATATTTGAAAGAAAATTTGAGAAATTCTGAGAATATGAACGTCACTAGTATTACAGTAAATGTCAATAAAAGGACGGTTGGACTTCAACCCACAAAATAAATATTAAATATACAATAAATATTTTCCAGTGAATTTGAAATGGAATTCTCAGCATGCTATTGTAGAATTATAAATTGGTAAGGCTTTCAAAAATCCTTATTTAAAGTCTCAAGACACTCAAAGTGTTCAAATAATTTACTATGAATCCTCAGAAAATTTTTACAAAGACAATAATCAGAATTGCAATAAAGTTTTATGTATAAAGATACTAATTACATAAGTATTCAGATAGAGCTGCAAATATAACATCAGATATTAAAAAACAGTGATTTATACATTCATAATTTATATAACCATCATCATATGTATACACATATTACATGATTGCATTTTAATATATATAAATCATAATGAAACAAACATTTCTCAGTTTTTAAAATTTTATAGTATATTCACAATAGAGAAAATTGTAAAAATTATAATGGCAATATAAAGAATATAAAACAGTACAAATTAATTATTAAATGTAGTAAATGTGATTTGGCTTATTTCAAGAGAATTGATAATTCATAGCATTGTTTAATTTGACTTACTAAAATTTACATCTATTTCCATACAACCTATAGATAGAGCTTAAAACTATAATTTCTTAAAACTTTTTATTTCCAAAAATAAATTGATCTATTTTTTCCACTCTGACAGCTGTTTAGCAAAAGCTAAAGAAATTTGCACATAATTAATTTAAAAAGACAATGATGTTTTAGCATTTCTATACTTCTGAGAATTTTGATTTATTATATAGTAATCATTAGAAAGCAGCATATTTACATCCAAGACTTACGCAAAAAATCTTACATGTGTTGATTTTCTTTCTCCCTCTATCCCAATTTCTAAAATTCTGCACTATGAAAGGTGAATGGGAAGTGAATTGTCTTAGGTGTGAAATCAAGGTAGTAATATGCTATTTATTTTTCTTAAAATCCCCTGAATATAAAAGATATGCCCATGCCATTACAAGCCACCATTTTCATACTTCAGCCCTGTCTGGACATTTTAACAAATTGATAAGTTTTTAAATGCTATTAGTCCCCCCCTTCCCCAAAATACAAAATAATATAAATGTTACATTTTTATTTATTTATTTTTTTTAAAGATTTATTTATTTATTTGAGAGAGCGAGAATGAGAGAGAGAGAGTACATGGGGGGGGGTAGGGTCAGAGGGAGAAGCAGGCTCCTCGCTGAGCAGGGAGCCCGATGCGGGACTCGATCCCAGGACTCCGGGATCATGACCTGAGCCGAAGGCAGTCACTTAACCAACTGAGCCACCCAGGCGCCCTAAATGTTACATTTTTAGGTAGGCTTACAGTAAAAAAAAGGTGGTTTTAAGTAGGAGGATTGCTTTTAACTGGAGAACAGAAAATCTGCCAAGCATATGTCATAAATGGATTTTTTAAATGTTAGTAAGTTCAATCACTGATTGATGTGCTTTGAAAGACTATTCACTTAGGAGAAATCTCCATTTGCAATGCTAGCGTGTAAAATGGAAAAGAAGAAGAAATAAACTTACTTAAAGCATTTATAAAAGCTTTCCAGAGGCAGTCATAATTTCACTTTTGCAAAATTATCAGTGAATGAAATTAGTGCTGGTGAAACCAAAGGACAGAAAGAAGCCAAGTACGTGTTGGCTGGTATTCTGTGGACTGCCCCTCACATTTCTGCCAACAATCCATAGCTCTGACCTTGAAACACCTGTTTGTTAGAAGGGACTGTCTGTCAAACTGAACTATGTAAAAATTGTTATGTGCTTTGAAAGTGTGGAAAGAGAGAGTGAAATCTCAAACTCTGTTTTCTTCTGTAATAGGAGCATTTAAACAAAACTCTTTGAGGATTAAACTAACCAGTTTATTAGTCCTCTCAAGTTACCAAATTTAGTGTTTACAGAAAAAGGTGTTACTTTAAAATGTAAAGTAAAACTGATATAAACTTCCTAGATGGGGATTAGAAACTGTACAGTATTAATTTAAATTGAAGCAAAAAACCCAATTGTGTTATTTTAGTTTGGATGGATTAAATTGAAAAAAATACTAAGAAATTTTAAAGAAGTGCTAATATCAATACCATTATTACTCTTTTGGTATTTTTGTACTATAATTTATGTAATGAAATGAATGGTATTAAATATTGCTCTTATCACCATTAAGAAATCCACATTCATTCACCATAAATGGCATCAAATATTGTTATTCTCACCATTAGGAAAGTGAACAGAGACTTGATTGTAAATCTATACTCAGCTGATCAGTTTTATAGTTTTGAGAAATTAAATTTAGTCTTTCTAAACCTCAGATTCCACTTTTATAAATTTGGATTAATGATTATTTCTTGCATAATGTGGAATAAAACTATATGTCTCCTCAGTTGGTCCTTTAGCAAGCAAATTTGAAAAGAATAAAATGATAGTTTGCTGAAATATCATTCAACTAGTCTTTAGATTCATTTAGATATTTTAAAAAGATTAGCCATTACTTACATAGTAGTTACCATAAAACTGAAAATTAACACATGCTTACTTTGTATCTCATCATCATAAAGTCTCTATTTAAACCTTTTTGGTTTAAAGAATAAACAAAAATCCTATGATATTGATAGTTGGTTTTCATAGTTCCAAGACTTAAATTTACTTATAATCCTGGGATTATAAATTTTTATTAAGGAAAATTGAATTTAATAATATTTGGTTATAGATAACTTCAATGTATTTATTTTCTTAAAATTGTAAACAATATTTGCCATAGGAGATTGACTATACCATCAATATTATAATCAGCTTACTATCTTTGATTTCACTTTATTCTATAAATTTGTACATTTCTTGACTAGTGTGGAAGCATTAAGATCCTTTAAATCCCTAATTCACTCCCTATAGCCTTATTGTTTTTGTAAAAAAAAAAAAAATAACAGTATGCTTATTACATAGATATTCAAAAGTTTCTAGGTACTAGAAAACCTATTATATGCCTTTTATGAATTTACAAGTCAAATTAAAAAACTTGCTTACCATGTATGAGCTTCTATCATAGATAAATTTATATTAAACAGAGACTTAAAAAGTGAGTGATTTAAACATCTAGGGTAAGTTAGTAATAAAAACTATTTCAATTTTTTCATAAAGGATATAATCCAAATATATGAAAATCATTGATATTTTAATGAATAGAGAAGTTCAAATACCTTAGTTTATTTGATTGAAGAAAATGTGTCTGATATTTCTACAATTACATCAGTATAAGAATTTCTGGTTGCTTTTTGTTCAAGTAAATTTGAAGATCTAATTGGTGTTATTAAATAATTTATGAATCGAGCAGCATTCCATTGCAAATAGGCACTTCAAGGAGTTGTACAAAATGGAAGGTTTTATAGAGGGAGAGTGGGGACTAGAAAGTTATTAACAGAAGAAAAGAATTGCTCCCGGTGACCCTGCTTTCTATGGGAAAAACAAGGGTGTTTTATCATGCACATTACTTCATTTCTTTACTGAGTGGAGAGGACCCAGGTGGCAGACCCATTGGTAAGGATTGAAAAAATCCTGGCAGAGTGGTTAACATTGTATTTTGGGGAGAGGTTGAAACTGCAATTAGATTATGTATTGAGCACTGTTTTGGGAACTCTGAGTGGCACCATTTGAGGCCATTTTTTTTTAAAAACACTTTCATTTAATGTAAGGCTTACCCTCTGTTACCTCCCCCAACTTCTTACTTGCACACAGAGTTCTCATCTTTCAGCACAAAGTTCATATCCTTCATAGTTCCGAGCATTGTGTGTCAGGCTCCTGACGAACTATCTCTGTATCTACCTGGCACAGACATGTGATGTCACATGTAACTTACAGGCCAAAAGTAATGAATTACTGTCAGTAGTCATCATGTAATATACTGTTCCTCATCTTCCTATATTTGTACACGTCGTTAACTCCTTCTGATTTTCCCTTCCATCTGTACATTGGAAAAAATCTAACCATTCTTCAACAATTATCTTTAATACAGGTACCTCCCCCCATCATGCTATAGATTATTCTATACCTCAATTATAGTATCTTTCAGTTACATGTCTACTTTTTTTCTTGTCCATTAGTATTTAGTTCTCTGGGAATACATTTTATTTTGAAAGTTTTTATAGTTAGAAGTACTTTAAGAACAAGTATCCCATTTTATTTATATATGTAACCTATGTTCTAAGAGGCTCAGTAAGTTGATGAATGTAAATAAAATAGCTGGGGGGGTGCCTGGGTAGCTCAGTCCATTAAGCACCCAACTACTGATTTCAGCTCAGGTCATGATTCCAGTGTTGTGAGATTGAGCCCCGCGTTGGGCTCCACACTAGGCATAGAACCTGCTTAAGATTATTTCCCGGGGCACCTGGGTGGCTCCGTTGGTTAAGCAGCTAGCTGCCTTCAGCTCAGGTCATGATCCCAGGGTCTTGGGATCGAGCCCTGCATCGGGCTCCCTGCTTGGCGGGAAGCCTGTTTCTCCTTCTCCCACTCCTCCTGCTTGTGTTCTTTCTCTAGCTGTCTCTCTCTCTCTCTGTCAGTTAAATAAATAAATAAAATTAAAAAAAAAAGATTATTTCTCTCTCTCTGTCCCTCTCTAAAAAGAAGAAAGAAAGAACAAAAAATAGCTGGAGTAGGAAAGAAAATATCTTTATTCAATGTAGGATCACCCTTGTCTGCTTTAGACTCAGTGTTCTGAACCAAAGTGAACTATCTCTCAAAGAACATATGTAAAACTCTCAGACTTTGTCTATTCCCTACCACTTCTCTTTTTAGGACACTTTTTTTTTATGATTTATAATAAACATTGTAATTAAAAACTTTTGTGTTATTTGAATTTCACAAACTATAGGACAAAGTAGCCGTAATAAACATGGACATAGTCAAACTGATTTTGGTTTAGTGACTTAATGGAAAATATTCCACTGAAGACAGAGCAAAATTTTGGACATTTATTCTTAGTGATATATTTAAAAAAGTAAGGGCTATAAAGAAAACACGTAGAATTGGGGCTCCTGGGTGACTCAGTCGGTTAAGCATCCAACTCTTGATTTCAGCTCAGGTCATGATCTCAGGGCTGTGAGATCAAGCTCATTGTTGGGCTCTGTCCTGGGTGTGGAGCTTGCTTGAGATTCTTTCTCTCCCTCTCCCTCTGCCCATCCCCCCCACCACTCTCATGATCTCTCCCTTTCTCAAAAACAAAACAAAACAAAACACACACACATGCAGAATGAAAGACAACTGTTCAAATGGAAAGAAAAAAGAGTGCATATAGTCATACTTTCTCAAGCCAAACATTCTTAATAAAACATTGTGTAGAAATTTAAGATTTTTTTGTTTGTTTCAGTTTAAATGTATTACTGGAGGATGAGACTTGATACCATAGGGATGTGAGATTAAGAGAAAATCAGTTATGCTTTTTACATTAAAAAATTACTTTAAGAAAGTCAATATAAACTTTTAGTACTTACAATTAGATCACTATATTCAGGCATTAGCAGATAGATTATGACATATCATGGGTGAGGAGTATTTGGCAACTATATTGTAGATCTCAATATAAGCTTAGATATTTATTCAAAAATAGAGCTAATACTAACTGGGCATCCAACCTGCCCAGACACTGATATGGGTACTATAGATAAAACAGAGAAAAAACAAACTCTTTCATCTCATAGAGCTTTTATACTAAAATGATTGAACATAATGATCATTTTATATGCTTATAAATGCTGAAGGAAAAATTATACTCAGAAAATGGGCATAGAAAATCTTCAGGGATATCAAAGGATTTTTTGTTTAAAATATATACATGTTTGATAAACAGACAAAAATCACTGGGTTTAGGAACCATACACACATACACACACACACTGAACAGGAATCAAAATCATTAATGAGATCAATAAAGGAAAAAAAAAGGTCCTATGTATATCATGTACACAAAGACAGCCATATGAGGCCAGGACATCAGCAATAGATAGAATTAAAAACAGAGTAAGATGAGATTTGACCTGAATGTTGTATTTTTTTAAACTGAATTGGGCTTGCTAGGGCTGCCATAACAAATACCACAGACTGGTGGCTTAAGTAGACTCCCCGCAGCTCTGGAGACTAGAAGTCCAAGATCTAGATGTTGGCAAGGTTGGTTTCTCCCGAGGCTTCTCTTCTTGGCTCACAGATGGCCCTCTTCCCCCTGTGTCTGCACCTGGCTTCCTTTTGTGTCTGTGTCCAAATGGCCCTCCTTTTACATGGACATTAGTCAGATTAGATTAGGCCATACCTTAATGACCTAATTTAAATGTAATTGCCTCTTTAAGGGCTGTATCTCCAGATAATAGTCACGTTCTGCAGCTCTTGGAGGTTAGGAGTTCACCATATGAGTGGGGAGGGGTGCATAATTCAGCCCATAACAACTTTTATATTTTATTTTATTTTTTTTAAGATTTTATTTATTTGACAGAGAGAGCACACTCGGGAGGGTGGCAGAGGGAGAGCAAAAAACAGGTGGAGTTGGATCTCAGGATCCCAGTATCATGACCTGAGTCAAAGGCAGATGCTTAACCAACTGAGCCACCTAGTGCCCCACAACTTTTATATTTTAGGACAGTTTTAGAATTAAAGAAAAACTGGGATGGCAGCATTTAGCATTCCAGCATTAATTAATATGTTCTTATATTTTTTCTTTACCTTCTTGAAAATGGTGGATTACATTTATTTTTGAATGTTAAATCTGCCTTGCATAACTAGAATAAATTTGATTATAGTATAAAAGTCTTTTTATACATTTTTATATTCAGTTTGCAGAGGTTTTTTTACACCTATATTCATGAGATACCAGACTTGGTTTTTGTTTCTTGTTATTAATCATGTTTTGTTATTAGGGTAATGCTAACTTCATAAAATAGGTTAGAAAGTATCTCCTTGTGATTTACACTCTCACCACTTTTATTTGACCTAGTGATGGAAGTCCTAGCCACAGCAATCAGACAACAAAAAGAAATAAAAGGCATACAAATTGGTAAGGAAGAAGTAAAACTTTCACTATTTGCAAATGACATGATACTCTATATAAAAAATGTGAAAGACTCCACCAAAAAATTGCTAAAACTGATACACAAATTAGTAAAGTCAGAGTATATAAAATCAATGTACAGAAATCTGTTGCATTTCTAGACACCAATAATGAAGCAGTAGAAAGGGAAATTAAGGAATCAATTCCATTTACAATTGGCACCAAAACAATAAGGTGCCTAGGAATAAACTTAATCAAAAAGGTGAAAGACCTATACTCTGAAAACTATAAAACACGGATGAAAGAAATTGAAGAGGACACAAAGAAATGGCAAAACTTTCCATGCTCATGGATTAGAAGAACAAATATTGTTAAAATGTCTATATTACCCAAAGCATCTATACATTTAATGTAATCCCTATCAAAATACCAACAGCATTTTTCAGAGAGCTAGAACAAACAATCCTAAAATTTGTATGGAACCACAAGGGACACCAAATAGCCAAAGCAACATTGAAAAAGCAAAGCAAAGCTGGAAGCATCACAATTCCAGACTTCAAGTTGCATTACAAAGCTGTAGTGATCAAAAGAATATAGTACTGGCACAGAAATGGACGTGTAGATCAATAGAACAGAATGGAATACCCAGAAATGAACCCACAACTATGTGGTCAATTAATCTTCAACAAAGCAGGAAAGAATATCCAATGGGAAAAGTCTCTTCTCAAATGGTGTGGGGAAAACTGGACAGCCACATGCTAAGTATGAAACTAGACCACTTTCTTAATACCATACATAAAAAGAAATTCAAAATGAATGAAAGATCTAAATGTGAGACCTGAAACCATAAAAATCCTAGAGGAGAACACCGACAGTAATCTCTTTGACATCAGCCATAGCAACTTATTTCTAGATATGTTTCCTGAGGCAAGGAAACAAAAGCAAAAATAAACTATTGGGAATACATCAAAACAAAAAGCTTCTGCACAGTGAAGGAAATAATCAACACTTCTAAAAGGCAATTTATGGAATGGGAGAGGATATTTGTGAATGACATATTTGATAAAGGGTTAGTATCTAAAAATATAAAGGACTTATAAAACTCAACATTCAAAAACAATCTAATTAAAAATGGGCAGAAGACATGAATAGACATTTTTCTGAAGAAGACATATAGATAGCCAGCAGACACAAGAAAAGGTGCTGAATATCACTGACCATCAGGGAAATACAAATCAAAACCACAGTGAAATATCACTTCATACTTGTCAGAATGGCTAAAACCAACAACACAAAAAAGAACAGGTGTGGATGAGGGCATGGGGAAAGGGGAGCCGTCGTCTTGCACTTTTCGTGGGGATGCAAACTTGTGCAGCCATGCTGGAAAACAATATGGAGCTTCCTCAAAAAATTACAAATATAACTACCCTACAGTCTAGCAATTGCACTACCCGATATTTACCCAAAAAATCCAAAAATACTAATTCAGAGGAATATATGCACCCCGATGTGTATATCAGCATTATCAGCAATAACCAAATTGTGGAAGCAGCCCAAGTATCCATTGACTGATGAAAGGATAAAGAAGAGGTGGTTTATATATATATATATATATATACACACACACACACATACATAAAATGGAATATCACTCAACTGTCAAAAAGAATGAAATCTTGCCATTTGCAAAGACGTGGATATAGCTGGAGAGCACTATGGTAGTCGAAAGAAGTCAGTCATGGAAAGACAAATACCATATGATTTTACTCAGATGTGGAATTTAAGAAGCAAAAGAAAGGAGGAAAGGGAAAAAAAAGAGAGGCAAACCATAAAACAGACTCTTAACTATAGAGAATAAACTGAGGGTTGTTGGAGGGGACGTGGGCAGGGGATGGGCTAAATGGGTATTAAGGAGGGCACTTGTTGCACGATGAGCACTGGGTAGTGTATGTAAGTATCACAAAATTCTACTGAAACAATTTTACGCTATATGTTAGCTAACTGGAATTTAAATAAAAACTTGAAATAAAAAAAAAAGAGGGGTGCCTGGGTGGTTCATTTGGTTTGATGTCTGACTCTTGATTTCAGGGTCATGATCTCAGCGTTGTGGGATTGAGCCTAATGTGGGGCTCACGTGCTGGGCATGGAACCTGCTTCAATTTCTCTCCCTCTTCCTCTGCACCTCCCCCTTTAAAATAAATAAATAAATAAATAAATAAATAAATAAATAAATAAATAAATAAAAGAAAGAAAAATGTAAAAGCAACTGTGAAAAAAAGAGAGAGAGAGAGGGTGAGAGAGAGACAAACTTAGAAACAGGCTCTTAACTATAGATAACAAACTGATGGTTACGGGAGGGGAGGTGGGGGATGGGTGAAACAGGTGTCGGGGATTAAGGAGTGCACTTGCTGTGATGAGCACTGGGTGTTGTATGGAGATCTTGAATCACTATATTGTACACCTGAAACTAATATTACACTGTATATTAACTAACTAGAATTTAAATAAAAAACATTAAAAAAAAGTGCTCCCTGTTCTCTCTGCTGGGGGAGATTGTAGAATACTGGTATAATTTCTTTCTTAAATGTTTAGTAAAATTGGTCAGTAACATCATCCGGTCTTTGTGCTTTCTTTTTGGAAGTTTATTAATTACTGATAAAATTTCCTAATTGTTAAAGGCTTATACAAATTATCTATTTCTCTTTCTGTGAGTTTCTATAGAGAATATACTGCCTTTCAAAGAATTTATACATTTCATCTAAGTTGTCAAATTTGTGGATAGCGATGGTTCATAGAATTCTATTATCTTTCTAATGTCCGTGGGATCAGTAGTTTCTCTTTCATTTCTGATATTTTTAATTGCTTCTTTTCTCCATTTTTCTTGGTAAGCTTAGCTAGAGGTTTATCAATTCATTGTTCTTTTTATTGTTTTTATTGTTCTTTTATTGTTCTTTTTAAATAACTGGCTTTGATTCCATTGATTTTGTCTATTCTTTCCTGTTTTAATTTTATTGATTTTATTTTTATTAATTTTATTGATTTCTCCTTTATTTCTTTTTTCTGCTTGTTTTAGTCTAAAATTGCTCTTTTTTATTTCCTAAAATATGCTAGAATGGAGTCTTGGTTTTTGATTTTAGATCTTTCTTCTTTTCTAATATTTTTAATGCTTCAATTTTTATCCTAAGAATTCACTCACTGCTTTTACCACACTCCATAAATTTTGAAAAATTGTACAAATTGTTCTATCAAAAAGTTTACTATGAATTCAGAATATTTTAAAATTTGTATTGGTATTTTTTCTTTGGCTCATATTTTATCAAGAAGTATGTTGTTTAATCCTCCTAATATTTTGGCATATTTCAGCTGTCTTTCTGTTATTAATTTCTAGTTTAGTTTTATGTGGTCTGAAAACATACTTTATATGGTTTCTATTATTTTGAATATGTTAGGGTGTGTTTTGTGGCCCAAAATGTGCCTATTTTCTGAATGCTGCATGAATTCTTGAGAACAGTGTATTCTACATTCTATTTAATGAAGTATTCTGTCAATGCCAGTTTAATCAGTTTGATTGATAGCACTTTTCAGGTCAACTATATCCTTACTTATTTCCTGTCTGCTTGATCTATCAATTACTGAAAGAAGAACATTGAAGTACTCAAATATAATGGTGGGTTTGCCTATTATTTTCTTGCAGTTTTATCAGTTTTGCCTCATGTAGTTTGACAGTCTATTGTTAGGTACACACAATAAGGATTACTTCTTGGAAAAATTTTCCCTTTATGTATAGCTACTACAGATTTCTTTTGACTATTATTGTCATGGTATATCTTTTTTATCCCTTTAGTCTTTTTTTTTGTTTTTTGTTTTTTAATTAACTAAAATGTTTTTATTGGGTCATTTCTCTACTTTTTTGTTGTATAATATATAACATTTGCTATCTTAACCTTTTTAAGTGTACAGTTCAATGGTATCAAATACATTTACATTGTCCTTCAACTGTCACCACCTTCCATCTCCACAACACTTTCCATCTTATAAAACTGAAACTCTGTATTCCTTAAAGAATACATTCCTTAAAGAATACAGAGTCTCCATTTTCCCCTCCCCAAAGCCTGTGGCAACCACCATTATATGTTCTGTCCTTATGATTTTGACTACTCTTAGCACCTCATGTTAGGTGGAATCATGAAGTATTTGTCTTTTTGTGATTGGCTGATTTCACTTAGCATAATGTCCTCAAGCTTCAACCATATTGTCATATATGTCAGAATTTCCTTCCTTTTCAAAACTGATTGAGATTCTACTGTATGCATGTACCATATTTTGTTTAGCCATTTAGTTGTGAACAGATACTTGCATTGCTTTCATGTATTAGCTATTGTGAATAATGCTCCTATAAACATGGATATACAAATATCTCTTTACTCCTCTGCTTTCAGTTTTTTTGAGTATATATATCCAGAAGTGGAATTGCTGAATTGTACAGTAAATCTATATTTATTTATTATTTCATTTTTTATTTAAATTCTAGTTAGTTAACATATAGTGTAATATTTCAGGAGTAGAATTTAATGATTCATCACTTACCTATAATAACACTCAGTGCCCATCACAAGTGTCCTCCTTAATACCCATCACCCATTTAGCCCATCCCCTCATCTGCCTCCCCTCCAGCAACCCTCAGTTTATTCTCTATAGTTAAGAGTCTGTTTTATGGTTTGCTTCTCTTTCTCTTTTATCTCCCCTATGTTCATCTGTTTTGTTTCTTCGGTTACACATTTGAGTGAAATCATATGGTATTTGTCTTTCTCTGGCTGACTTACTTAACATAATACTCTCTAGCTCCATCCATGTCTTTGCAAATGGCAATATTTCATTCTCTTTGATGGCTGAGTAATATTCCATCGCATATATATATATACACCACAACTTCTTTATCCATTCATCAGTTGATGGACATTTGGACTCTATCCATAATTTGGCTATTGTTTATAATGCTTCTATAAACATTGGGCTACATGTGTCCCTTTGAATCAGTGTTTTTGTATCCTTTGAGTAAATATCTAGTAGTGCAATGGCTGGATTGTAGGGTAGTTCTATTTTTAACTTTTTGAGGAACCATTATAATATTTCCACAGGCACTATACCATTTTACATTCACACTAACAATATACAAAGTTTCCAGTTTTTCCACATCCTCTCCAACACTTGTTGTTTTCTGTTTTAGGTGTTTGTTTGCTTTTTTTGATAGTAGCTATTTTAACGTATGTGAGGTGCTGTCTCATTGTACTTTTCATTTGCTTATTATGTTGAACATCTTTTCATGTGCCTATTGGCTATTCATGTATCTTTGAAGAAATGTTTATTCAAGTCCTTTGCCCTTTTTTGAATTGGGTCATTTTTATTGTTGTTAAGTTTTAGAGTTCTCTATATATTCTGGATATTAATTCCTTATTAGATGTTTGATTTGCAAATAATTTCTCCCATTGTGCAGTTTTCTTTTTTACTCTGTGGATAATCTCATATGTATATGTATACATTCTTTTGTTACCTATACCTTTGGTTTCATGTCCCAGAAATTATTGCCAAATCTAATGTCATGCTTTTGTCCTATCTTTTCTTCTAAAGAAGAAAAAGGTCTTACATTTTAGGTCTTTTAGGTTTTTAGGATTAGGTCTTACATGCAGGTACTTAATCCATTTTGAGTTAATTTTGTGTATGGTTTTAGATAAAGGTCTGACTTCATTTTTTTTTGCCTGTGGATATCCAGTATTCCCAGCACTATTTGTTGAAAACATTTCCCTTTCTCCATTGAATGGTCTTGGTATCCTTTTTAAACATCACTTGACCATATAGGTGAGGGTATATTTCTGGATTCTATTCAGTTACACGTATTCCATATCTTTTGGAATCCAGGAATGTTTTGCATTTCTCATGTGTCTGATCTGTTTTATTTTTAATTCTTTTCTTTTTGCATTATTTTTGGGAAATTTCTAATTAACTATTTTCATTCTCACTCATTCTTTTTTCAGCCATATCGAATCCACTACTGAGCTCATCAAAAGCATTTCTAGTTTCCTTTTCAGTGTTTTCGATTTTTCTATTTCATTTTGAGTCTTAGCATTTCTATTCTGTGTATAGTTCCTATCTGTTCTTCATGTCATCTACTTTTTCCACTAGAGCACTTAAAATATCAATCATAATTATTTTAAATTCCCTATTTGATAATTCCAATATCTGTTTCATATCTAAGTCCAGTTCTGACACTTTATTAGATTGATTTTGTTTCTTTCTTTTGTGTGTGTGTGTATATACTTTTATATTAATTTGGATACAGGTTAGGATCTGTTTAATGGTTTCTATAGTTGCAAATGCCAGAAGCTTCAAATTCCTCTCATGTCCTTGTTTTTATCTTTCCTGTTGCCTATGGTCATTCCTGTAAACTCTTCCTTAGAATCTGCATCTTTTGGTTCTTTTGTCTTATAATCCCTTGTACCCTTATATCGGAGGGTGATATGGTGATAAGATGTGAGTGATAAGCTTTCTAAAATCCTATGATTAGATTTTACCTTTTAGAGAACCAGTGCCCCTGGGCTAAAACTATCATAAGTGTTTCCCATGTGTTTTGAGTGTTTACGTGTATTCTCTCTACCATCCTGCCCCCCTACTTTAAGTGAAACAAGGTTAGAGGGAACTAGAGTCAAGAAATGCTCTATCTCAAAGTGGCTAAAGCTATAAAATCTTTTCTTCTTGAAGGTAGGCCACTGTTACTGAGAAAGTTCTGAGTGTTTTTCACAATGGTTACTCTTTTCCCCACAAATGCAAAAGCCAACATGGGATCTCTCTTGGCTCTTCACCATTAGAATCTGCCATAGTTTGTTTGGGTAAAACCGATGAAAATGTGTGTACCCTCCCATGACTGCAGCATGCAATAGTAAGAGTTTCTCTCGTTTGTCCAAACTCAGCCTCCAGGGATCTCAAAATTACAATTTTAAGACCTCCTACAAGTTCACTGCTCTGCATACTCACCTGGCTTGATAGATTTTGGATGGTCGTTTGCCCTGTGACTTTAGTTCTCTGATGGGTCAGTGAAAAGTCATTGATTTCCTGTTTGTTTAGGTTTTTTGTTGTTGTTAAGTATGGGCGTGACAATTTCCAATCTCTCTACATGTTGGAGCTATAATCAGATGCCTACACCTTTTTTTTTTTTTAATGAGGCAACACTGATTTCTTGCACCTTAACATTTTATGATAAAATTTCCCAAACACAAAAAAATAAAGCACTTAAGACATAGAGTCAATAATACACCACTTAAGTAATAGGTACATAATAAACATGTAGAAATATAGAGAACATTTATCCCCAACTTATGCTTTGTACCTAGTTATCAGCAACTATTAATGTTTCCCTATGTGTGCACCCACCTTTAATCCACCATATTATGGATATGTATTTCAAAGAAAATCCAGACATTGCACAATTTTAGCCACGAGTAATCAATATTAACCTAAAAAACAACAACAACAAAAAACATTTTCTCCAAATCTGCAATATTATCATCATGCAATAGTAATTTTTCAAGATCCTCTTATACCTTTTTAAAACTTCCTAGGATGTCTAAAAATTGCCTTTTTATATTTGGTTTGTTTTATGATGTTAGTGTTAATGCAAGAAAGTAACCAGAACTTTACAAAATTTACCAAAGCTATTATTAGGATATAGAAAAAGGACATTCAGTAGAGTATGGTTGAAGAATGTGTTTGGAGGAATAAATCATTTTATATTTATTCTTAGTGAGTTGAATCTTACCAGTAAATTGTTTGAATTATTTT
The DNA here is from genome assembly GCF_003265705.2 of Callorhinus ursinus. Lineage (NCBI taxonomy): Eukaryota > Metazoa > Chordata > Mammalia > Carnivora > Otariidae > Callorhinus > Callorhinus ursinus. Next base: position 23,241,119 of record NW_027397076.1, on the reverse strand, counting down.
CTCTCAGAGTCAGAGCTAATTATAGTACCATCTATTAACCATATTCTCTTTTACACTTCAATTAAAATATTAAATTTACCATACATTAAATTTTTGTTAAAATTATCCACTTCTGAACTTTTTTTTTTAAGTGCTCTTTGTTTCTTTTCCCATGGGAACTATATTTTGATTACCATTTAGTTTAACATAAAATCTTTCTTCTACTTTAATATAATGCTCTTGTTAATGTGATATTTTTTTCTTTCTCATAGATTTTATAATTTTAAAAAATTCATGGACATTTTATTGAATTTACAAATTGATTTGTATATGATCAAAATTTGCTTTTGGCAATAGAGTGCTACCAGAATTGTTTTCTCATGAGAAACAAGTTTAAAAGTGGATAAGAGGGGCACCTGGGTTGCCCAGATGGTTAAGCGTCTGCCTTCATCTCAGGTCATGATCTCCGGGCCCTGGAATTGAGCCCTGCATTGGGCTCCCTGCTCAGCAGGAAGCCTGGTTCTCCCTCTCCCTCTGCCTGCTGCTCCCCCTGCCTGTGCTCTGTCTCTGTCAAATAAAAAATTAAAAATCTTTAAAACAATAATAAATAAAATAAAAGTGGATAAGATATATGAGGCAATTGTGGGGCGCCTGGATGGCTCAGTTGGTTAAGCAACTGCCTTCAGCTCAGGTCATGATCCTGGAGTCCCTGGATCGAGTCCCACATTGGGCTCCCTGCTCAGCGGGAAGTCAGCTTCTCCCTCTGACTCTCTCCACTCTCATGCTCTCTCTCTCTCTCTCAAATAAATGAATAAAATCTAAAAAAAAAAGTATACGAGGCAATTGTTTTCAGGCATTGGACAGCCAGCAATGGTCTGTAAAAATTGAGAGAATAAAAACACATGAAGGTCCTGCGGTGACTCTACTTTTTAGGTTACAGGGACTTTATAGACCATAGCATAGAGAGGTTGACATCACTAGTGTCAACACTGACTGATGAGGAAAATAGAGTTCAGAGCTTCCTAAATGCTAATATTTGTTGGGCAATTCATCTACAAGGAGGCAGCTATCCAGATCGGGGGGGGGGGGAAATCTCCACAGTTCTCCATGGGGATTTCTCATGTGTCCCTCATGCTGGCTGTGATGAGTACGCTCAAAGCATGCCACTGTGTGGCTGAGAGCTGACCAGAAATACCAGCATTCATGCAGGGGTAGGATATTTGCGTTCTGTGTCAGTCTGCATGAAAAGACTTCTTGAGTACCTCCAGGAAGGCTACACTTAGGAGTAAAGACCATAACCTAGAGTAAGGGTGACAACATGAGTTTAAGACAAAAGAGAAGATAAAAGAGAAGCACACCAGCCCTAACAAACAGTAAAAGGAACTCTAACAAGATTAATCAAGGCTCCTCTGGTAACTTAACACCATTAAAGAAAACAGCTTAGTCTGGGCTCTATAATATACATGCATAATGTCCACCCTAAAATAAGCGAAGGACTAGCCATGCTCCCAGAGCATATATGCATGTGTGACTGTTATAAAAAAAAAAAAAAGTGATCAGTAGAAACAGACTTGAAGATGACTCAGGTATTGAAGTTAACAGAGAAGGACTTTAAAATAACTCCAGGAAGTGTGTTCTGTGTCTAAAGGAACAAGTATGCATAATGAGCAAAAAGAATACAAGTAAGGAAATGGATACTATTAAAAACAAAACAAACAAAAACTCAAAAAACTAAAGCACCCAAAGGGAAATTTTAGAATGGAAAATATATGAAGTAAAAAATTTCTTGGATTTTCTAAATAGCAGTTGGAGACGTCAAAATAAAAGATCAGTAAAACTAAATAGAAACAAATGTAAAACATCCATTTTGTTGAAGAACGGAGTGGGAAAAATGACTGAAAAACAACAAAAAAGGCTGAAACTCAAAGACATGAGAGACAATATTTAGTGTTTTAGTGTATGTGTAATGTGAGTTCTAGAAGGAAGGAAAAGGAAGAATAGGACATAAAAATATGTTTGAAGAACTAATGTCCAAAAATTTCTCATGAGCCAAAAACATCCTCATTTACATATTGAAGATCAGCAAACCATATAGGAAAAATAAAGAAAAGCAAGCTAGTAGTTTAAGTTGCTTCAACTTTAAGTTAACCAAAAATAAAAAAAGAGGAAATCACAAATGCTGCAAGACAAATAACACAAATGATAAACAAATAAAAAGAAAAGTAATACAGGTGTGATGAATAAATGGAGGCCAGAAGATTATGGTCTGACAGCTTTAAAATGCCAAAAAGAAAACAATTGTCAACTTAATATTCTATATCCCATGAAAATAGTCTTCAAGAATAAGAGTAAAAAACACACATTTCTTATGAATTAAATATGAGGAAAGTCATCAGTAGCAGATTGTACTAGATTTTAAAAATGCCACAGGGAATGACACTAAATGGAACCTCAAATCTACAGAAAAGAAAAAGAGCACCAGGTATCTTAATCTTGTGTGTAGATATAAAAGGCAGTCTTTCTTTTTCTCTTAATTTATTAACAAGACAATAGTTAAATGCGAAAATTAAAATATTGTATGGTGAGTTAAATTTTACGATGTAAAATATTTAACCACAGTAGCATCAGCAATGAGTTTAAATTGTATTTTGTAGCTGAAAATGTCATGTTTTATGTGAGGTGGCAAAATATTATCTATAGACTGTGATCAGTTAAGTGTGCATGTTTTATCTCAAAATTAACCACTGAAATAAAAAAAGTAAAGAGAGCCAACCAACAAATAAAATTGATTATTAAAAATACTTGATTAATGAAAAAGAGGCAAGTACCAAGGAAGGAAAGAAAAATCAGATGTGACAAACAGAAAACAAAGAGCAAGATAGTAGATATAAACTAAAATTATTACTAATGAACTTGAGTCAGTTTCTACTATCTTCTTTTGGCTTTCTCTTTCATGCTCCCTCACATTTTGTTTTGTTTGTTTTGTTTTGTTTTGTTTTCACTTGGAGTAAAAAAGTGTTTATCACTATATTTTTCTTTTAAAAAATAAAATAATTAGGACTATATTTAACTATCACATAAAAGAGTTTTTGAATATTATGAGGTTTTTTTTGAAGGACATTTTAGAATTGTAAAGTGGTACGTTTCTAAGTGTCTTAACATTGTAAACATAGCAGTCATTCCATCATATATAACTTTATTTTTAACTGAATGTAGAGACATGTAGGACTTAGATGAGTAAATAAACATGGAAACTGAAGAATCATTAAGACTAATTAAGTATGGGGGCGCCTGGGTGGCTCAGTTGGTTAAGCGTCTGCCTTCAGCTCAGGTCATGTTCCCAGGGTCCTGGGATCGAGTCCCGCATCAGGCTCCCAGCTCAGCGGGAAGCCTGCTTCTCCCTCTCCCACTCCCCCTGCTTGTGTTCCCTCTCTCGCTGTTTCTCTCTCTCTCTCTCTCTCTCTGTTGAAAAATAAATAAAATCTTAAAAAAAAAGATGAATACACTTTATTATAACCACACTATAGAGTACTATAGTTCCATTAAAATGATCTGTAGGTATTGTGGAAGAACACTCATGATGTACTTAATAGTATATTATTCTAGAAAATAAGATTTGAAAAATTCTACATATGCATGTAAGAATATTTTATGTGTATATATGTATATTTTAGAAAATGCCTCATTTTATTTTAAATAAAAATGTAGAGCATCAAATTTTGTCATACTTTGACAAATATATATTAAATAGGCAAATGAATAAGAACTAGAAGTTTAAATGGAAAAATAAATACACTGATTTTTATTGACGGAAGTATGAGTATTTTGCATTTTAGATTACTGTTATTACACTATTAGTTTTTCAGTAAAGGTTTTTTTGTTGTTGTTTTGTTTTTTAACCCACCGAAGAAAGAAATAATGACTAGTTTCCATAATAAAGCTATGGGAATCGTACAGTGGATAATAACATAATATGCCTCATCTAGACGTGAAAAGTTAACTATTTAACTATTTAATAGTTTAGTGAACTATTTAACTATCTTTAACTATTTTTAATTGATAATCATTGACCATGTGACTCATATAAATAAATATAAACAAGCAATAAATACATACATACTTGTTGTAAATATTGAAAAGGATGTACAATTAATGAGAGTGCACTTTATTCCTCAAAATGGCTTCATCTGCAGTATACTGTGTGCACTTCTGGGGGATCATATGTGTATTTATGTGTATGAAAAAAGGAATTAGGAGATAGAAAAAGTGTCATTTTATACTCATTATTTTACCATATAGTTCTAACAAAAATTTGCTGCACAAAAAGTCAAAGGCTTATTAAACTAATTTCCACATATATAAACATAATATCACTGTGTAAAACCTTAATTTATAGGGAGAATTATTTTAAAAATCTCTTTATGTGGAAATATATACATCATAAAAATGCTTTTAAGGAAGCATATTTTTTTATGCTAGTATATAAAATTGTGGTCTAAATATACACATAGAGTTAAGGACAAGTACTATGGAAAAAATTAGCAGATAACTTATTTCCTTGAAAGATATTACTCTAGGATATATATTTTTATTTATCTTCTTTAATTATTTATCTATATTAATTTGTTTGGGTCAGTATATAAGGATTAGGATAAGAAGTTTGACTGCTATATGATTCAAAAACCACTTAGTCGCTTACAAAATGTAAAGCATCTCTTCTTTCTTGGTTCTTGGATCCCTTGATTTTGATACATGTTTCTGTGTTGTGTAAAATAACTTGCAGTTGTTTCTTAATTTTTTCTTAGACTCTAAATGAATTTTATGATGTGCCTAAAATAAGACACATGGTAAATATTTTTAAAATTTCATTTTATGGGAAAAACTGGAGAGTAAATGTACTTTTCCCTGATTTAAAATACTGTTTTAAATGGTGGTTAGTATACATTCATATTTAGGCTGAATTTTTTTCTTTAACACACAAACAAGTTAGCTTCATTTACAGGAGGATGATGTGATTTATAAATGATGATTTTAGAAGGCTCTTGAGTCTCCTTGGTGTCAAAAAGGCTTTATGAAGCAACTTTTTAATTAGACAATTATAAATGAATCCGAAATGTAGATAGATTTAAATTTCTAACAAAATACACATGAGCCTAAAAATTAATAGAAATTGTATTTGGCATCACACATTTTTTAGTTTAAATGAGCCTAAAGCCTCAGGAATATAAATGAAAAAACACTGTATGATTTCAATTTTGTAGTTATTGAAAAAACTCTACAGTAATTTGCATTTTGTGTTGAAAGATTTTAAAAGTTATTAGCATTTGTTACAGCTTATTTATAAGCATAAAAGTCTATTTTCTTCTACAGAATTTGAGTCAAACTGTAGCAAGCAATTCATTAGTTAACTCTCCTTTAGTTTCATTTGATTATATAATCTGCTATTGAAAAATAATGTTTTCCATTAAAGCTATGTTCTAATTCTATATAAATCAATGTGAAGGTCTGTATTGAACCAGTTGTGCATATATTGAGTGCACTACAAACCCAGAGGTAGAATGGTTCTTTTTTCAAAAGACTTTTTTCATGGTTCATAGACTGCCCAACTCTATTAAAATTCTTTGATCAACTACCTCCTGGAAATACTTCTTTTTTTTTTTTTTTTTCAGAGATAGAGAGAGAGAGTGTGAGTGGTGAGGGAGGGGAAGGGCAAAGGGAGAGAGAGAATCATAAATAGGCTCCATGCCTAGCAGAGAGCCTGATACTGGGCTCAGTCTTGTGACCTGAGCTGAAATCAAGAGTCTTACACTGACTGAGCCACCCAGGCGCCCCTTAAAGTTATACCATTAGCTGGGTTGTTTTCACTACGGAAGATTATAAAAATGTATCGATAAGGTAAGAAAACTACAACTCTTTCTTAAATAAATGCATTGAGATTGCTTTTATTATATACTTGTGCTTCTACTTATTTAAACTCCAAGCAGAAGTACAATTCAATTCATTTTAAGAACGTTCTTTGTCTCATCACTATTAATCAGTTTTGAAACATTAATTGTGTGACCGCATTGAACATGATCAGTCTCTTGATATCTATCATATTTTACAGATAAAAAATATCCAAAGTAATTAGGAATATATAAACCACATAACATATATTTTTACCATCTAAACCATAGCAGCCATCACAAAGTATAGAAGGACAAAGGAAAGATGCACCTTATTCTTTTTTTATCTTAAAATTGTATCTTTAAAATACAAGAGGGAATAATTCTAACAGGAAGGTCACTATTCAATTATCTAGACATTTACCACTTTTGCATTGAGCAGATGATGTGATATACTTAACAGAGAGTACAAGAAAGTAAATAGCCCTAAGCAGTAAGCCTTCTAAGGTTTAGAATTCTAAGCCTTCTTTGGTTTAGAATTTCAAGTTGCATTGTTTTTTTTTCTTTAAAGGAATAAGTCAAAAATTATTTTAATAAATAAATAGGAATGTAGGATTATATAACGATGCTAGTTACCTGGTAGAAATGAATAAAACTATTCATAAGCATAAAACATCTTTAAACAGTGACTCCCCAAATATCCACAAATAAAGTACCAACCATCAAACATAAGATCAGAATTTTAAAACTAAGACACACAAGAAAGAAAAACAATAACAATTATAAAATAAATAAAACAATGGAAAACACAACAGAGGTTAATTTGCCAAGTTAGACTTACAAGATCACTAAAAAATGACTGGTACAAGGCTGAGTCCTTTTTTTCCCCTACATAAAACAAATGCTTTCCTTCATTGTTAACAGATTATAAAATACTGTGTTTTGCAGAAGTTATTGCTTCACTATTTAAAATGACATCTTCCTATTCCCTGTTTTCCACTTCTTTGGCTTAGAATTTCAAGTTGCATTTTTTTTTTCTTAGAATGTTGTGTAGTACAGTCTTGCCATATTATGTGTTTTAGAAAATAATGATTTTGTTAGCTATGCATAAAGAATATGTGCATTCTGTTATAAGAAAAAATGGTCAGTTATTTAAAGATAAATTCCTGTTGCCTGCTTCTCTTTTTATAAAACTACAGAATACTTCTGTGAATGCCTTGAGTATATGCGATGTCTACTATTTCCTATACATATCAATAATATATACTATGTGCAGTTTTTCTGAGGTTTATCATATTGACATGAAACTATGTGAAAATAGCATGTATGATTAGGAAATGTTTCATAAATATTCATGTTTTTATTTGTTTTTTGTTTACTTCCAAATTTATGCAGAAAGAAATTTGAGAGTTATAACAGCAAATAAGAATGGCAAAATTTGGGTGAGAAAATAAAAAAGAGAAGTGTAGAAAATTGTGAATAGGGCCATTTATAATGGCCATTAGATATCTCTGTATCATCTATCTATCATCTATCAACTGTCTATCAACTATATCATCTATTATCTATCATCTGTCAACTGTCTATCTCTTATCTATAATCTATCAACTATATCGATCTATCATCTATCAACTATCTATCATTTTCTATATCTATCATCTCTATCTATCTAAAACAAATGAGCCACAAATTTGATCATAAGCTATTTCATGACCAACATCGAAAGGGGCTATTTATCTATTATAAATGCACAGCATTAATGGGATGAAATGATATTGATTCACAGAGGATTTTCAACAAATTTTTGTATTAATAGAAACTTCTCCAAGTAGTCTTCACAGAATAATTTTTATGTAGTTATTATCACTTATTTTATTTTTATACTATATTTTTATAACAATATCTTATCTGATTTTCATTAAATGCCAAACACCTCCAATTTTGCTAATATATGTGGAGGGTGTAAAGTAAGACAATAATTTAAACCCCATTGTAGCAGTTATTCAACTTGAGAGTGCACATAACTCTCATACAAATACATACCCTTTGCCAGAGGTTACCGTCTCCCTGAATTTGATATCTTCTGGTTAAAAGCTAATTTTACCATGTGAATTTTTTTACACCAGATTATAGATTATATTAATTTCTGTAGTTTTTTTGAAAATTTATACAAATTGGATAATTATAATATTATGTTTTCTTCTCTGAATTCCCCCTTAATAGTATGATGAGATTCATGTTGGTGAATTAGCTAAAGTAAATTTATTCTACTCCATTCTACCTCTTGAATAAACCATAGTGTGTGCATGTGTGTGTGCTTTTTCCTTTTGATAATTCCTCTTATTCTTTGTTGCTACAGTGTTAACCATAAAAATTCTCATATATGCTCCTGGTATACAAATTAAGACCCTTCTTCTCCAGGTTATATGTCTGAAAAAAAAGTGCTTAAAATAAGATATTGTCAAATTATTTTTCAACTGCACTTCTCTCTTCCACATGCTTACCAACTATTTATATATTTAGGCTTTTTTTCTTTTTTAACTTTCACTAATATATTAGGTTTAAATGGAAATGTATTTTTTTCCTACTTCTGATTATAAATTAAACAATTTTCACATAATTTTTGGCATTTATAGTTCTCAAGTACCACTGGGAGGAGCTTATACATTTCCCTTTGGGTTGTTTGTCTTTGTTCTAAAAATGTGTGGAATATATATATATACATATATATATATATTCTTATGCATGTACAAGATATAGTACATATATGTCATATTCATGTTTATGTATTCAGATATATATACATGTCCATATATATATATAAATCGTATTCTTTTTACATATCTTTGTTAGATATTTGCGGCAACGATCTTTTCCCCAGTCTGTGGCTTATCTTTTCACTCTCTTTATGATATCCTTAATGAATAGATGTTCTTAATTTTAGAAGTGTAGAACTTATTAGTATAATTTCTATTGGTTTGTGTTCTTCTCTAATTTAAAATCATGAATGTGTGTATGGGTATATATATTTTTATATGACTTTTATATGATCTTTTCCATAACTGCTTGAATATGTTCATAGTTACCTATACTTGCTTTTTTCTAAAGCCACTCTTATTTTTAAAAAGAGCAAATATGTTTATTTAGTAATCTGTATTTGATAATTCTAATGTACCTACAAGTCTATTTTGCTGTCTGGTATTTCTTGGTTATAGTAGCATGGTTCTGTTTCTACGTTGTGATTTGCTTTATTTCCATTGTGTTTTAACTGTGAGAATCTTTGATAACTTCAGAGAAGATTTTCTTTTACCTTTGACAGGCATATGGATTACTACAGTCTTTTTTTTAATTATTATCATGTTATGTTAATCACCATACATTACATCATTAGTTTTTGATGTAGTGTTCCATGATTCATTGTTTGTGCATAACACCCAGTGCTCCATGCAGAACGTGCCCTCTTTAATACCCATCACCAGGCTAACCCATCCCCCCACCGCCCTCCCCTCTAGAACCCTCTGTTTTTCAGAGTCCATCGTCTCTCATGGTTCATCTCCCCCTCCGATCTTAAGAACAATTTAAAGTGAAATACTTGCTAGAGATTTAGTGGTACAACCAGATTTGGTGTAGTTGGTTTTTATGGTTAAATGAGATCTGTACAGTGATTACAATTCTTTTAAGATAGATTTATATTCCCTTTCAGAAAGCCAAGATTCATTTGAGACTGTCAGACCTCATTGTTTTCTTTACCTATTAATAGAACTATTTCTTGGCCTTTGTGATCCAGTTGTTATATTAGGGTCTTCTATTGGTCATTTAACCCTAGGGAAGCCTTAGCTCTCTTGTTGTTTACCTTAGCTCCTCCTAGCCCCTGTGCCCCCCACATATTTTTCAAATCCAAATTTAAAATGATCAAGGTTTAGCAGAAACCCTCTAAATGGAAAGCCAACTTCTGAATTCTGAATTTGCTTATTTCAAAGATCCCCTTTTTCACTTTAAGTTTGGCTTCACTGTTCTCCTGTATTCTTGATAGCATGGCACTGCATTTAAAATGAAATTTCCACGTCTTATGTGGAATTTTTAGCTGCTTAATATGAATGTCACCTATGGTATTTAATCTGCCATATTTTACAAAATAGAAATTTATATTCACTTTTATATCCATGTTTCTGTCAAATATGATTAGAGTAAGCTTATTAAGGAGCATACATTAGAACAAATGTAAAACATGCATAAATATAACAAAAATCAGAGAAAAATATATAAAATATTAGTTATCCTTACTAGCTACTAAAAATTGTGGGGGAAAAAAAAGACTGACATAAAATGATTCTCAACAGAACAAGCTAAAAATAAGTTCCATAGAAAATAATTAATTTTTCAAAGTTCTGGAGGAGAAATACTTGAATCAATCTTCATCCTTGTAACTGCTGACCTTTTCCCCTCCACATTGTATGTCTATGGATTATTTTTTCAACATCAGTGCAATTGACAAGACAGTACTTTCAAGGTCTTCTTGTGCTGGCCTTTCTTATCTGCTTGACACATCAAAGTGTCTCATGAATAATTAAATATAAGGGAATTGGGCTTATTTACTTTGCTTTTAAGATCTTCTTTTCTTCTTTCCTCCCTCCCTCCCTCCTTCCCTTCCTTCTCTCTTTGTCTTCTTTTTTCTTTTTTAATCTTTGAATTTACACAAATAAATTCCTTTGGAGATTCCACCACAATATACACAAGAATTGAAACAACAAAAAAAATACCCCAAGTTATAAAAAATAGATAATTTTATTACAAATGACTCCAAAGATACATATAAAATTTTAGCAATTAATATTCAGACAGGATATGTCCTATAAGCTAAAGAGGACACTGTCTATTCCAGTAAAAGAATACTCATATTATACCAAAGCACATCTGCTATTATTGTGTTGTTTTTGGCAACAATGCATGTTGAGAAAGAAGATAGTTCTGCAGTTCTTTGGTAAGTAACCTAAACACATGGGAAAATTATTTATCTTTCCTCTGAGACCATGGCTACCATGATATGATGAATATTTTGTAATAGTACTGTGTGCTGATTGAGGTTCAGACTGAGGTTTTCCTTAAGTTTTTGATTTGAAATATAAATTGATTTGACAGAATCTGTTACTTTGTATATTTCTTTCCAAGCAATATGCACATGTTGTTATATCTTTTTCCTTTTCTCCTAAGCTTTCCTTTGACCACCACTGAAATGTTATTTATAGAGAGAAAATCCTCCATTGGTGAATACATTTTCCCCTGTGGTTTTCCAGTGTCTTCAGTTTTCATATGCTGAGGAGAGAGAGGGAGAATATGTGAGAATGAATGATATAGAAGAAGTTTTGTTCTTCCTGTTTTCCTTCGAATATATCGAGCCAGCGCTTAAATAGACACAATTGCACCACAGAAAATTTTACTGGCTATCATTTTATGGTAGACCGACAGTCTTTTAATCAATAAAAAGTAGTAATTGTGTCCCCATGGTAATTTAAACTTAAAAAAATAATTGCAGTAGTGAGGCCAAGACCTGAAATAATTCTATAGTAACATGAAGATGTAGAATATCTCCCTTTAACTATTCAAATTCCTAGTATCTGGTTTCTTAATTTACAATTTTTATTCTATTTACTCAAAGTAGGTACATTTTACAGAGAAAAATACATGATATTTTACAATAATGTAAATTTGTCAAAATATACCTATAGCTATCTAAATGAAGGATTAACATGACAAGGAAGAAATTTTACTGTGGACTAATGATGCCATTATAAGGCAGACAAGGAATTCTTTACTTCATACAATAGACATGTTTTTGAAAACATCTGCTAAAAATGAACATTTTGAAAACTGAATCATTCAGTGCCCTAAAGAATTGCCTTTTTAAAACAATTTGATATAAGTCTCTTTTAGAGAAGACATAGTATAAATCTCATTTAAAAGAAATTGCTAACTTTGTATATAACATTTTTTAAACATAAATCTCTTTTTACAGAGAAGTTTTAGGATCATAAGCAATCAATGTAGTACTTTAACAATTTCTACCATATCTAGGGCTGTCATTCTATAGTACAAGATTTGTATTGTAAAATAAACTGAATTACTGTATTATAATTAGGAATTTGGTTCTTTTTTATGCTTGCTGGTGAATAACTTGATCAGTTGTTGATGATGATCAGTTTCCCCACCCCATACCCCTAAGGCACAAAGAATAGGAATAGTACCTATCTTTGCCTAAATTTCCCTCAAAGAAAATCTTCAGAAAATAAGATCTCCAAACAAAAGTGCTGGACATGGTCAGTGAAATGAGAAAGGTTGAAAAGCCAACACAAGGATCTTATATGGATTTGACCAATACTATAAACAGCTGGTGTTTTATCTCCTGAGGATCTTGTAGGAGGCTTTATGGAATTCATCTCAGAGATGTCCATCTGAGAGACCAAAACAAGGATATATTCATCAATCTGTTCTCATTCCTCATTGGCCAAAGGTGGCTCCATGGGTTTTGATTACTGCCTATTTCTGATTTGAACATAAGTGAATATTGGGCAAATTCTCATGTGTGTCCCCGTTACAGTTTCAGGGAAACTTTAGAGCAGGAAGCAGGGGTATATAGCTTGCTTAGGGTGAGGTAATATCCAATTATGTCAACATGAAGCTAGTCAGAGTCTTTATAAAACTATTGCTATCACAGTGGCTGGGGAATGAGAATAGGACCAAGAAGATTTTGAAATAATTATGAGTTATCCAAAAGGAATCTAAGATTTTTTTTTTAGATTTCAATTTTATTTTGCTGTTCAAAAGACAACAAAGACAGGCATAAATATGAATCTTTTCTGTTAAACTTAAATGTTCCTCAACTACCTTCCCACCACTTTCATAACTTTTTCCAGTGTTGACATTTTGTGGCGTAATGTAACTAAATTTACTTGGTGTTGTTATTGCATATACATCTTTTTATCTTGCAAATGCTTTTTAAATTGGGTCTCTAAAAGAAGATTTCACATAAAAAAGAGTGAATATAACATTGCCATTTAGTAGATTTACAAAACACTGGCTGCCTATGCAATTCTCTTGCTGTAATTTTAGGTATGATAGCTCTAATAATTTGTTATGGAAATGCTTTTAAAAATTATTTCTTTCATTAATATTGAAATTCTCTGAGTGTTCTTACTGATCTTGTCCTACCACTGAGTCTTAAGTTTCTTCTTACATGTTTTGAGCATCATCAGCTCAAATATTTTGAAGGGCAGCCCCTTTTCCAAGTATGGAATCAGGAGGTTCAAGATCCAAAATAAGGTTCCTACACCTGTGAGTCATCAAGACTAAAATGGTGATATAAGAATAGTTATTATGAATAGACTTCTATTTAGCTTTTGGAAACCCTGTATATATTTTTTTAAACAGCAGAATCCATTGGCAAGTTGTGAGGTTGGCTCTCTTAAACTCTGGCTGGCTTTGGGACAATTTGTCAAGCCACAAGTTCTGATCATTCAGAGGTTAGCTGGAATGAGTTCTGCCTTTCTAAGTAAATTTTTAGTTTCGAATTCTTAAATTATCTTTCCTTAGTATTATTCAGAGGAGTTTTAAGGCCATAATTTAATAAAAAATAATATATTTTAAATCTCATTTACTTTTGTATTATGAAATTATGTATGGCTGAAATGAAAACTGACACCTTTAATGACTTTCTGTTTCAATTCTCTAATACCTACTCAAACTAGTGTAGCAGATTGTGATTTTTCTTTTTCCCATTCTTTCCCCAAGCCTAAGTATTTATTCCATGTGAAGAATTTATACTGCTTCAAAAATATATTCTGAAATCATAAAGCAATAAGTGGTTGTGAGGAGAAACGTGGATCAAATATTAAGTTTCTAACCAGGAAAATTATGCCATTTTTAGGAGTATAGCTTTTCACCTGATTAGTCTGAAGAGTTAAATGTAGGGACAATAACATCTCACCATTTTCCTTAGCTATAAATCTCCCACATGATGATGTAATCACAGCAGTTATAATAATACCTTTCATTTATAATGCTTTATAATTAGAAATAACTTTCACTTTCTCAATTGCCTTTAAGAACCACAAAAAATTAAGATTAATATTATGCACATTTTATAGAAGCAAACTATGCCTTGGGGCTATATGACCAGTCATATAGCTAACAAATTGTATATAGGAACATTCTTTCCTACATGAAGAAAATGAGTAAATATGAAAACAAAATTCAATAAATACCACCATCTTAATGGATTGATTAATAGTAATAATAATAGTAAGAATTATTAGGATGTACTGAGTTTGATTAATAAACAAGTTACATGTCTACGCTTTTAGTTTTCAAGCATATGTGATTTTTTGTCACATAGCAAAAACAAACAGGCAAAAAAAAAGCAAATAAATAGACAAAAATCTTGATTTGTGAAGTAAATTGTTGATAATATGAAAATACAAGTCACAGACTGAGAGAAAAAAGACTTGCAAATCACCTATCTGACATAGTATTTATATCTAGAATATATAATGAACTCTTGAAATTCAACAATAAAACAAAAAATAAAAAACAAAAAAACAAAGGACAAAATATCTAAAGAATCTTAACCAAAAAGATATATAGAAACATATACACATCCTTTCTAATACTTGCTGGTTTTTTTTTTTTAATTTTAAATGAGTATGTGACTTATAAACTAAATTAAGAAAAAACTCGAAGGAGAGATACTATTTTTCATTTGTTGGGGTTTTTACTTTTTATGTTCTTCATTTTTTCCTGTGGATCTGATTTCCATCTAGCATTATTTTCATAGATCCTGATGAACTTCTTTAAACATTTTTATAGTGCTGGTACGAGGGGTATGAATTCTCATAGTTTACTTTTATTTGAAAATACCTTTATTTTTGTTAGATAAAGAATACTGTGATGATAATCTTCATTTTTATCACTTAAAGATACTGCTTCACTCTCTCTAGGCCTCCATCATTCTGATAAGAAGCCAGCCATTGATCAAATCATTGTTCCACTGAATATGTCATTATCTGTTAGCTGATTTCAAGAGTTTCTTTGAATCTTTGATTTTCAGGTGTTTGACTATGGTCTTGGAAAGTTTTCTCTAGTGTTTGTTTGGCTTGTTATTTGCGGAACATCATGTATTTGTATGTTTATATCTTTTTTCAAATTTAGAACAATTTTGCTATTTCTTTGAATTTTTTTTTCTGCTTTGATCTCTCTCAATTTTCCTGGTATTTCAATTACATATATGTTGGTCTATCTTATACTATGTAAAAATTTGATGAGGTTCTTTTTTTTCCTTCCAGTATCTTTTCTCTCTATTACTTGCCTTGTTAATTTCTATTGCTCTGTTTTGTGGTTCACTTAGTCATTATTTTTCATTGGTTGTCAAGTCTACTCAGTGATTATTTTTTTCTTTCAGATATTGTATTTTACACTTCCATCCAGAATTTTTTAAATCATTTTTCTTTCTCCAGAGACTTCCTATTTTTCATTTATCTAGTGAACATATTTTGTTTTTACATCATTGAGGATAGGAATAATAACTGCTTAAAATATTTATCTGTTAGTTTGAGTATGTGGCTTGTCTCAAGTTCAGACTTTTTTATTTTCTTTTCTCTTAGGAATACATTCTATATTGTTGGTTGTTCATACATCAGGTGGTTTGGGATTGTATCCTGGGCGTTACAATTGTGATTGTTAAATTGTATAGCTTTTGGGTTATATCTCTGATGGTTAGTGTTTCCTTTGCACACCAGGAGATTTCTTTGCCTGTGCTTCAGCTGCAAATTCTTGTTTCACAAATGGCAGTTTCAGTGTCAATTCAGATCTTATCCCTTTAGGTGAGCTACTCTGAGTTGGTTCCATGGCTCTGAGGTCAGTTAAGAAATGTCAGTGGATATTTGGGTATCCGTTCTCTGGTTCTTTTCTTTCTGGGATTCCCCCACTCATGTTGGTGATAGTCTTCTACCAACAGTTTTCTGGTTCCCTCAACCAGAAACACTGTAGCTTTTCCACCAGTGCTTAGATGCAGTTAGTTTCAGGTGAAAAGCCACAGAAATGGGGAACTAACTTCATATTGTCTGTCTTCTCTAAGCTTGGTATGCTTCTGTTGGTATTTTCCAGAGTTGGTATGCTTCTGTTCATATCTGGTTACTTCAGGTTATTTAATAACATGCTGAGGTTTTATAGTTGTCTCTATGGTGAAAGTTCTCCATTTGGATCTCCAGGTGTAGCAAAATGAGAAGTGAGAAGTTAACACATGCTTTTTTTTTTTTTAAATGACGGAAGTCATATAAATTTTGCATTTATTTAATGAAAATGAATATGGATGTAAAATTTTTTCAATTTTCAAAATAAAAGAATATACTTTCAGGTTAGTAAGATATTATTTAGTATATTATTCATAAAAAATTGTTGGGATATACTATTATGGTTAGACATCCAACTATATCCATATTCCCTAAAGGAATAGCTTAGTTCCTAGAATGATAGAAGCTTTTTATATTATGAATTATGCTGAATACAGAGAAAGAAAAACACCAAAGAATGGTCTTAAATACTTACACAATTTTTAAGGAACTATCTGTAGGGTTCTTGGCTTGTAACTACCATTCAACCTAGAAAAATAACAAATCTCACCAAGAGAGAACTTGAATTGTTTAGAACTTGAAATAAGTTATTCACTCTTTCTATATCCCAGTAGTGAACAATTCCAGAAATGTCTAGCAATGGTTTTTATTACTAAAATAGGCAAGTATTCTTTTATATTCAAAAAGTCATTTTCACAGACACCATTTTGACCTTCATGATACCAAGTTCTTTCTACTTTGGCTGACTTTCCATATATTACTTTCAAAATTATATAGCACTCAATAAGGCATTGCATAAATATTTTTGTGTGTAGATATATAAGAATATTAAAGATATGACATTTTTCAAACCCTCTATAACTAAGTTCAGATTCAGTTTAAAAATCAAAGATTTTGGTAGTCATAACTTCCAAAGATCCTTTATGCTATTTATAGTACTGCTTGTTATAACATGACTTCTTTGACCAAATTTTTTGAGAAAAGAATTTCTATATTATTATGACTAAATTCCTTTCTTCTTCTTCTTCTTTTTTTTTTTTTTATTAACCTTGTTTCAAACTTTATTCCCAGGCTTCTTCAGCTTAATTAGCTGCAAGGAATGAATTGTGTATAAGCAAAAACTGAAAAGAGCTGCAGTGTCCAAGGGGCTTGGGCTTAAAAATATTAGAGATCTAGATTTTATCAGATCCATGAACAAAATTTTAAAAAGCAGTCATAATATAAAATAGCAGCTCCCAGTAACTTCTTCAAGTTTTATATTCTTCAGAAGTTGACTCAATTTAGTGTGCTTCATTCTTGGAAGCTTCATCAAAATTCTCCACAAGATCTAGAACTTCATCATCATCATCCTCTCCAGTAGCAAGTGGTGCTTTTCCATCACAGATTGTTTGGGCAGAGCTTCAGCCAGTCTTCTTAAACTAGTCAGACTGTCTGCACCAAGTTGGTTTAAGATACTGGGTAGCATTTCTGTCAGCTGCTTTGTCTCAGCATGGCCTGTAATGGTGAAAGTGTTCGCTGCCAGTGATGCCTGAACTTTGGGGTTGTTAAAATGGATCACTGTTCCTTGGTTTGTGAACATATTCACTTCTTCAATACCAGAGATATTGTTTACCCCTAACTTCTTTAAGGAGAACTGAAGTTTTTTATCATCTGCTGTAGCCGTTCTATGAACCACCTTCTTTCGGCGAGCAGTTCCTTTCCCACCAATGCACGCTTGTGCTTGCAGTTTGGCGAGTTTCTCCTGGTTCATGATAGTTTCTTTCATCTTGTTGGAGCGGAAATGGGACCGCGCGGGGGAATAGGGTTGGCGCTCAGGGGCTCTCGGGCGGACCAGCTGAGATTAGGTGCACACACGCGGGGACGCAAGATGGCAGCTCAAATTCCTTTCTTCTTCTAACAGATAAATATAAATTTAAAATCACAAAGCTTACTTCTGTGGAAAACCATAAAAGAGAAAAAGGAACCTGTCATAAGTTACTTTAAATGTAGAACATTTGTTTAAGAAGTTTTAGGATTATTATTTTTAATGGAAGAAATTATATGTCATATCTCTAAGAAGTAGGGTTATATGTTAATAATAGGATTGATTTTGGGTGGAAAAAATGCTCTCGAAATTGCAATAATTTAGTTAACCAATTGTAATTTTTGTGAATTCGTTACAGGAGCCTATTTATCTTAGTGCTGTATTTTTCAAAAAAAACTTCCAACTCCTCAAATTTACTTGAAAGGTTTAGTTATATTAGTGTGTTACATACACAGCACCATGGATTTACCAATAAGATTCTTTATTTTTATTTTTCTTTATTAGAGAGAGAGTGCATGTGCACATGTGGGGGTGGGGAGGGGCAGAAGGAGAGGGAAAGAGAATCTTAGGCAGGCTCCACACCCAGCATGGAGGCCGATGTGGGGGCTCAATCTCACGACCCTGAGATCATGACTTGGGCTGAAATCAAGAGTCAGATGTTTAAGTAACTGAGCCACCCAGGTGCCCCAAGACTCTTAATCTCTCTTATATAGTTTTTGTATAAATTCGAGCAGGGTTCAATACTATTGAACAAGGTCATTTTGAGAATCAGCTGTGATAAATGTAGGCAAAAGCACTTTTAAACCAAAGGCACTACACAAATGTTGGTAATTATACAATTTTATAATCATCTTTTTTTTCTGAATTAGAACCACCAGGCCTTTAACTGGAGCAATCTTCTCTGTGTCCTTGAGATGTATCACAACTATTTCTCAGACCACATTATTCCACTTTTCACGATATGCAGTACCTTTTTTCTCCCACCAATCCAAGTTCTGTCGCTTTTAGGAGTAAAAGCTTGAATTATTATTTCTCTGCAAGTGCTCCAGTCTACTTTTATATTTTACCTTCGTTTCTCTTATGTAACAGTATATTCATTTTGACCTTGAGCAATATATATTTATTTAATCATATCACAGAGCTCCTTTCTGAGGTCACCTTTACCACCTGAAAGTAATCTTGTGCATATCTGGACAGTTTGTTACATACTGCAGACGACTTTTAATTGAAAAACATTTTATAATGGTCAGGCTACTTTTAAATTATGCTTACACAAGCAAAGGGCAGTTACAGCTTAAGTGAGGATACACTGTCTTATCAATTAATATAGATTGTTTTATATTCTCCAAGAATTCAATTTATGTTTTGTTTTGGGGATGTAGTTTTAATGTATAAATAGTATTTTCGTGAAAAGGAAGATTTTATTAGTAGTAAATTCCAGTAACAGACATATCTCTTTAATAAACTGGAATATAATTCTATTCTTATGAATATCTGAATTAGCATTTCTTTTCAAATTAATACAAAATCCAGATTTGAATGCATTTAAATTTAAGTAAGATTGGTTTTTTTGTTTGTTGACTTTCTCTCCTGTAGCCTCTTACTGTTAACCTTGGAAAAATCATGATCTCAAAGCACCTAGAAAAGAAACAAACAAAACCAATCAACCACCCAAAAAAGCTCAAAAAGTTTTGGAAGCACACTAAAATTGTAGAAGTAAAGTAAGTTGTTAATCCACAAAAGTTGAAAAACAATTAAAGCAAATCAATTTAAAGTCAGAATACAATTACACAAATATTATATTAATTTTATTTTCATTAGAAGGAATATTTTAACATAATAGAATTATCTATAAATGGGATTTTTTTTCATTTTTGAAACAATGAATTTCACATCCCTGACATTAAAGCAGTTATGCAATTAAGTAAAGATGAATTGATTCTCAGTCAGTTATTGTGGAAGGATTCCTTAGTGTTATGTCCATACTCAAGACATTTTCTCTTTTTTTTCTTGAAAACATTTTTTTTTTTTTTATTTTTATTGATTTTTATTTTTTTAGTTTCACATTTTTATTTAAATTCCAGTTAGTTAACAAACAGTGTAATATTAGTTTCAGAAGTAGAATTTATTGATTCATCACTTAAATACAACACCCAGTGCTCATCACAACAAATGGCCTCCTTAATACCTATCACCCTTTTAACCCATCCCCCACACTCCTCCCCTCCAGCAACCCTCAGTTTGTTCTCTATAGTTAAGAGTCTTTTTTATGTCTGCCTCTATCTTTTTTGTCCCCCTATGTTCATCTGTTACGTTTCTTGAATTCCATATACAACTGGTATCTCATATTTATCTTTCTCTGACTTACTTATTTCCCTTAGCATTATACTCTCTAGCTCTATCCATGTCCTTGCAAATGGCAAGATTTTATTCTTTTTGATGGCTGAATAACATTCCATTGTGTGTGTGTGTGTGTGTGTGTGTGTGTGTGTGTGTAGTATATATATATATTGTGTATGTGTATGTGTATACACACCACCACTTACTTACCCATTCATCAGTCGATGAACATTTGGGCTTTCTCTATAATTTGGCTATTGTTGATAATGCTGATATAAACTTTGGGGCAAATGTGCTCCTTTGCAGTATTTTTGTATCCTTTGGGTAGATACCTAGTAGTGCAATTGCTAGATCATAGAGCAGTTCTATTTTTTATTTTATTTTATTATGTTATGTTAATCACCATACATTACATCATTAGTTTTTGTTGTAGTGTTCCATGATTCATTGTTTGCATATAACACCCAGTGCTCCATTCAATATGTGCCCCCTTTAATACCCAGTTCTAGTTCTTTTTTTTTTTTTTTTAAGATTTTATTTATTTCACAGAGAGAGATAGCGAGAGCAGGAACACAAGCAGGGGGAGTGGGAGAGGGAGAAGCAGGCTTCCCGCGGAGCAGGGAGCCTGATTTGGGACTCGATCCCAGGAACCTGGGATCATGACCTGAGCCGAAGGCAGACGCTTAACGACTGAGCCACCCAGGCGCCCCCCAGTTCTAGTTCTACTTTTAACTTTCTGAGGAAACTCCATAGTGTTTTCCCTAGTGGCTGCACCATTTTGCATTCCCATCAACAGTGGAAAAGAGTTCCCCTTTCTCCACATCCTTGCCAACATCTGTTATTTCTTGTATGGTTAATTTTAGCCATTCTAACAGGTGTGAGGTGCTATTTCATTGTAGTTTTGATTTGCATTTCTCTGCTGATGAGTGATGTTAAATATCTTTTCATGAAGACATTTTCTTTTGACTCTAGTTCATGTGAATATTTTTGTCTTTGTGTGTAAAGATAGTTTTGCACTGACATCTGGGAGCTGGAGTATTAAATATGAAAACCAGTACAAGAAAAAGAATGGACTATAGACAGGGGATGCTTAAGGACAAGTAAACAGATTGCTGAGTTAAATAAATCATGTGAATTTAGAGACCATATGTTCTAAAGAATTATCAATGCCCTTTTGTGTCCTTTCCAGCAAGTTCAGTAACCCAGATTCCTAGAACCAGGGAAATCAATTGCAGAGTGAATTAAAGGATAGGGTAGAGTGTAGTAGGAGTGGTGGGAAGAGAACAGGGTGAAGTATTTGGGGGTGATGTCAAGAGAGTGGTTACAGTTAGGTACCATGAAGGTGAAGTCCTATAGCTTGGGCTGTATTGGCTCAAATAGATTGAAAAGAAGTCATAGGAGGAATACAAAAGGGAGGGATGAGACCAAGTGAGAAACCCAGATACTAAAGTGTGGATATATCAGAAATGATTTAAATATCTTACCAAAGGGAGGAGCTTACATACACTGCATAGGATAAAAGAGTAATAACAGTGGTGAGAAAGGTGAATAACCCATCCAGTAGCCCAGATGTCCTGAACTGCAAAAGCTGCATAATATCAAAATCTATATGGTATAGTCAAATGTTGATTTTTGAAGAAATTGAAATCTAAAATCTGTCAAGGAGCCAATTACATGTGCTTTTGGCACCAAAACATAGAAGATGTTTTGATTTTCATTGAAAACTCAAGGGAAGCATTTTATGTTCTTGAAGAACAGAGGCAAGATACTACTATGTGTTTTATCAGTAGAGAACTTGTCAAGGACAAGTGTTAGCACTTACTTCAGAGTGCTTATAATGTTATTTCCATAGCTAGTAAAATGTAAACTAACTTGTCTCTTACTACTTAAAATCACCATAAACATACTGAATATGAAACTGAGAAACCCCTTATGCCAAAATCTCAAACACTAATTACATAATAAACTCCCAAAAGAGACACATAAAATAAATAAATACATAAAATATTATGTCACTTAGTAATCTTCTTTTGGCTAATTAGGCATCTTGAAGAGCAGGAAACAACTGTCATTTGATGAAGGGTGATTATAACATGTGTGTCTCAAATCAGTAATACTATATTATGAACACACACACAATTTAAATTCATAAAGACAATTAAAGACTAACATAACATAATAAAATTAAAAATAAAGAAATAAAGATCATATATACAAATATTCTCATTTTGCAAATCAGGAAATGAGACCTAGAGATTGGATGTTAACAAAGTACAAATAACTACTTAATAGTTGAGTATTTGACTCATAATCTATGATTCTTGTCTCCAACTTTCAGGTCTACAGTATAGTATTTGTCTGTTTTACATGTTTTATTATATCAATATATCTTAAGTTGTGTATATATCTCTTACAGGCATTTGAAATTCCTCCAAATTAATAAATTTGTGATTTTGAAATACATAAAGCATTTATTAAAATGTACTCATCTGTGTTATTATAGTTTATACTGATACTTCATTAGTACTTGTTGTAAAAGTGACTAAAACCGGAAACAACCAATTTAATGTAAACCATTTCCCATTAACTAAAATCTGATGAATACCAGATCATGTAGATTAGCAAATCCAACCCTAAGGTTTGTGAAACATGAATGTCTCCAATTATCCTAAGTGGTTTGCAAATTAAGAAAATTAATACAAAGCCATTTTAATTCAGTTTAGTTCATTCAGTATTCAATAAGTCATAGAAGATTCATTTGTAAGTCTATTTCTTAACAGGCCTTATGTTTTAGAGAAGTTTTAAGTTTTCTGAAAAATTGCACATACAACTTCAAGAGTTCCCAGTTCTGCCTCTTCACCAACACATAGTTTTTCCTATTACTAACTTCTTGTATTAGTGTAGTTACAATTGATGAACCAATATTGATACGTAATTATTAATTAAATTTCATAGTTTACAGTAGTTTATTCTTTGTGTTTTACAATTCTATGGCTTTGGACAAATACATAATTTTATGTATCCACATTTACAGAATCATACAGAATAATTTCACTGCCCTAAAAATACCCTGTGCTCTACCTATTTATCCTTTCCTTCTTCCCCTGAAACACTGTCAACCATTGATTATTTAACTGTGCCTTTTCCAGAATGTCATACATGAAATCATACAGTATGAGCCTTTTTAGGTTGCCTTCTTTTACTTAGCAATATGCATTAAGAATCTTCTATTTTTGGGGCTTGATAGCTCATTTACTTTTTATCACAGAATAATTATCCAGTGTATTGATATATCACACTTTTTTCATTCTTTCCAATATTTGGGGCAATTATTAATAAAACTGATCTAATATTCATGTGAAGGGTTTTTTTTGTTTTTGTTTTTTGTTTTTTGTTTGTTTGTTTTTTGTGGACATGAGTTTTCATCTCATTTGGGTAGGTACCTATGAGTGTGATTGTTGAGCTGTGTGCTAATATTATATTTAGCTTTGTAAGAAACTGCCAAACTGCCTTCCAAAGTGCCTGTGCCATTTTGCATTCCTACCAACAGTAAATGAAAATTGATGTTGTCAGTGTTTTGAATTTTAGTCATTCTATTAGGTATATAGTAATATCTCATTTTGATTTGCAATTCACTAAGGATATGTTACGATAAGCCTTTTTTCATATGCTTATTTGATCTGCTACCTGCATTAGTGAGGTGTCTGTTCAAATGTTTGGCCCATATGTAATTGCTGTTTTTGTTCTTATTGTTGAGTCTTTGGAGTTCTTTCTATATTTTGATTACAAGTCCTTTGTCAGATATGTTTTTTTATAAATAATTTGTTCCCAATCTGTGGCTTGACTTTTTGTTCTCTTGATAATGTCTTATAGAGCAGAGATTTTTAATTACAATGAAGTTCAATTTATCAATTCTTTCTTTCATGAAGCATGCCTTTGGTGTTGTATCTGAAAAGTCATTGCCAAAACCAAGTTCATCTAGTTTTTCTCATTATCTTCTAGCAGTTTTGTCATTAAAATCTCGTTTGTTGAACCATTTGAGTATATATGTATATTTTCTCCTCGTCCTCTGACTAATAAAGAGTAGGACAAAAAAAAATTGTTCCTAAATGACAGCCATCTTAGCAATTGAAGATTCAAATCCAAAGAATACAAAATGTGGAGAAACAGTTTAGTTAGAAATTAATTCTTTGAAGAATAAAATATCTGGAATCAATTTAAGTGAGTGGCTGGGGCTCATCTCTTTGAGAAGATAAAGATGAGGGGGTCCCCTAAGATTCAAGATTTAGGTGAGATTGGTGACTTTTATATTGTGATGCATACATAAGGATCAACAGATTTTAATAAAAGGTTGGTTATACACATATCTGAAGACGAAAAATATCTAAAGGGAACACTGAAGTAATATAGATGTAGTAACTTCAGCAAGCAACTACCATCTTTAGAAATGGGGGAACAAGGGAGAGAGTTTGTAGTTGCTAGAATCATTTGGAAGCTTGGGATAGGTAGGGCCTTTATGGTTCTGATACCAAGAATCTGAGGAAGGTGGCTGATGATGGTGCCCCAGAAACTCAGAGGAGAAAGATTGAGACCCTCAGAGCTGGATCTCAGATTTCAGAGGAGAGAGGCTGCCCAGCTGGGCACAAAGAGAATGGAGAAAACTTGACTGTAGGAGCCAGCTGTGTAGCTGGCATGGGAAGGCATCCTTGGACGATGCCATTAAGGATAACAAGTAAACAGGAAGGAGTCTTTTGTCTCATATTACAGTCCCCCTCTACATTCCCGCTTAGAAAAACTTAAGGAATTGGTTGTAAAGGAAAAAATGTGGTTTACAGAGCCACAGACTCAACTGTTTAGAGCAGAATATAAAAACTGTTTGGAACTGAGAAAAAGAACTGTTACTGTTTCCTACTGGCTAATCATGGTACGAAAGGGAGATGTGAGGGCTTCTGGTCTCTTTTAGGTAGTATCAGTATGGAAATCTTGAGTTTCTATTTCATTTTCAAAGCAAACAATCTATGCTAAATGTTCTCTAGCTTAAATCCATTTGAAATAGGTAGGAAGATAAGTTTTACTTAGTAAAATTCCTGTTATAGTTTTCTTTTCGTGTTCACTGAGAGCTGAGTTGGTGTTACCTAGTCAGATGTTAAGATATTAACCTGACTCTTTCTACCTTCCTATTTTCACTTTTCCATCATTATGGTTAATTCTCTGGTTTAGGTCCTTATCAGTTTTCATGTGGATTAGTGGGTGTTGTCTATTAGTTTTCATTTATTACTGTTTTTGTATTACTAAAGATCTATTTTGTCATCTTTCTAAAGCATAATAAATAAGAAGAGAGAAATAAAAATAAGACATCAACACCATTAACTAAGTTTCTAGTGATCCCAGGTAAATTACAAATCTGTGACATGGAATTAAATGCTTTATAAATCCACTTAAATTTAACCCTTCAGTCCCATATATACTTCTATCTGTACTCATTTCCCTCCCATGGCATATTGTAGGTATGGTAACCTGTTGTGTCATCCCAAAACATGTGCCACATTTTACCTATTCATATCTTAAATTATTCTTTCATGTTCTTTGGGGTAGTAAAGGACTAATTTCTAGAAGGTCCCCAAGAAGACAATTATATATATATATATACATATACATACATATATATATAAGCTATGTGAGACATACAGTAGCAAAAAATGAATATTTGAAAATCTCAGATCTAAGTTTTCTAAGATGGAAAAACTGGTAAGCAGCACCCAGAGAGCCTTAGATTCCATTGACCCCAAATGCTTTGGCCGTTAGCATGTAAGGACATACAGCTTCTCTAAGTGTCTTGAGGGTAGAGGCTATGCCCTTTAGTTTTAATAGCTATCAGGCAGGATTATCAATGGGGAACTGATAAAGTAAAGAGTGACTCAGGATAAGGTACATAATAGTAATCAAGATGATGTAGACACTAGAGAATGACACCAGTGTAACTTGCCTGACTGCTAAAAGGTAAGGAAAAGAAAAAAGGTCTTCTGACTGGGTGAGTGAGTAACTGAAATGAACCACACAGTTCTACAAATTGGAATTCTTCACACAGTTCGTGTTGCATTATTATAAAATTTGAAGTAGAAAATGTAAAACTGTCATTGAGAATGCTAATTCTTTGCTTTGTTAAGCAATGATTTGAGATTTTCACTTTAAAATTTCCACCAAATGAGGTAACTTTTTCAAGATTAATTTCAGTTAATGCTTCAAGGATACCTGAGAACTACTCATAAGGAAGGTTTGTTCCCTACACATTAAAAAATCTTGAGGGTTGCCTGGGTGGCTCAGTCGGTTAAGCATCTGACTTGATTTCTGCTCAGGTCCAGATCTCAGGGTCCTGAGATTAAGTCCTGCATCAGGCTCTGCGCTCAGTACGGAGTCCGCTTGTCCTTCTCCCTTTGCTCCTCCCCGCTGCTCTCTCTCTCTCGAATAAATAAGTAAAATCTTTTAAAAATTTTGAGTATATCATATAAGAAAGAAAAAAAATGAGAAGAATTTGAAATGAAATGGAATTTTAGTCCTATGGTGTTATCATACCCGCGTTACCAATGAGTTTTTATCGTAGTTTCCTTGGGCTTGACTGATTTTGAGACCCTTTGAAATTGTGTGGCAGAAAGACATACGAAGTCATTTCTTGGATATTTTTAGAAATATGAATATAACCTTAAATATAGATTCATATTAAATTATACTGTGTAGGGTGGGAGGGATGGGGTGGCTGGGTGATAGACATTGGGGAGGGTATGTGCTATGGTGAGCGCTGTGAATTGTGTAAGACTGATGAATCACAGACCTGTACCTCTGAAACAAATAATACATTATATGTTAAAAAAAAAAAAAGAAGATAGTAGGAAGGGAAAAATGAAGGGGGGAAGTTAGAGGGGGAGATGAACCATGACTGAGAAACAAACTGAGGGTTCTAGAGGGGAGGGGGGTGGGGGGATGGGGATGGGTTAGCCTGGTGATGGGTATTAAAGAGGGCACGTTCTGCGTGGAGCACTGGGTGTTGTGCACAAACAATGAATCATGGAACAGTACATCAAAAACTAATGATGTAATGTATGGTGATTAACATAACATAAATTAAAAAATTATACTGTGTAAATCTATTAACTAACTTCATTTAGAACCGATTATATAGTAGCTACTATAGAAAGAAAGAAACATTGTTTTATCCATTAAGAAGATTATAATCTGGCAAAAGGAAATAAACAATTACACAATTGGGTAATTTTAAATTTGATTTAGGGGGTGCCTCCGTGGCTCAATCATTAAGCATCTGCCTTGGGCTTGGGTCATGATCCCAGGGTCCTGGGATTGAGCTCTGCATCAAGCTCTCTGCTCCGTGGGAAGCCTGCTTCTCCTTCTCCCACTCCCCCTGCTTAGGTTCCCTCTCTTGCTGTGTCTATGTCAAATAAATAAATAAAATCTTTAAAAAAAATTTTTTTTGATTTAGGCTCCGTTCAAGTGTTGTGTTTGAGCAAATGTTTTATGAAGTTTCTTTCAATTCTAAAGAGATACTATCCAGAGACTATTTCCTGAATCACAGGATTTTCTCTCCACCTGGCATTCTCTATCACATACCAGATTTTTTTCAGACTACACACTATCTAAATACCTACTTGATGATAGCTGACAATCAAGCATGGTTTTGATAGGTTTTGTTCTAATTACTAGTTTGAATAATAGGAGTCCCGGATGGCAAAATTGTCAGGTTGCTAGTACAGACCCAGAGGCAAAATTTCTTCATTTTATAGTGAAGAGTAAAATTTGTTATAAATGATTTGTCATGGTACCATGAATACACAGATTTCCTCCTAGGATGATTTTCTCATCCCTAAACAAAGTGGAAAAATAGGTTATATTATAGTATCGAAAATGCTAAGAAAATTTATTTCAGTAGAGATATTCCCTGTTATTTGACAAACATTTTTTTTGAGAGGGAGGGGGGAGGACAGAGTGAGAGGGAGAGAGAGAAATTTAAGCAGGCTCCACACTCAGCACAGAGCCCAACACAGGGTTCAATCTCACGACCCTGAGATTATGACCTGAGCCAAAATCAAGAGTCAGACGCTTAACTGACGAGTCACCCAGAACCTTCTGACAAACATTTTAAAAAAGCAATAAACATTAAATGTTACATGTTCAATTGGAAATATTCCAAAGGCTTACCTTATATTATTGTATTTTGTTAGGTAAAAGAAACTGAAAGTTTTTAGTAACAGTGGTTTTGGGGGAATGGAAAAACTATAAACTAAAGAGCATTTTTATGTCTTATGTAAAAAGTAAATATTGGAGCACTTAAAGTAATAGTAAATAATTTTATGGAAAAACAAAGTATTTACAATGAAATTCTGCTCGAGAAATTGTTGCACTTTAGTTTCATTCATAGATGGTAAAACAAAAAAAGTTCGGTAAGTAATAAAATGGAGTAAACTATTAAAAACAAATGCATTGTGTTTGCCTATTTCTTTGGTAGTAAAATCACATGTTGCTTCTCTGAGATTTGTGAAAAATATCTTTATTTCAGATTGGTATATTTAAGATTAATCAGACAACATAATAATTATAACAGAAGATACGTTTTTCAATCAGTAAAAATGATTCATTATGGTATAATGTTAGGTCCCTATGATCTGATGATGTATGGTATGTGTTCCATATGGGATATGGTATGTATAATAATATAAAGTAGATGCTTGGAGACCAAGGGTCTCAATTTAGGGATAGAATTGATGGCACTGGCACCTAGTTTCACATTCCACAGATTTCCTTTCTTTCTTCCTCCACACTTTTCTTCCTTCTTTTCTTCCCTTTTTCCTTCCCCCTTTCCTTCTTCCTTCCTCCCTTCTTTTCTTCCTTTTTGCCTGCCTGCCTTCCTTCCTTCCTTCCTTCTTCCCCTCTTTCTTCCCTTCCCTCCTTCCTTCCTTTCCTTCCTTTTCTTCCTTTTTCTTGTATTTTTTCCTTCAAAAATACTTATTGAATACCTACTATATTCCTTGTAGATATCATATATGCCTTTTTATATGTTTGTGAATTGGTGAAAAAGAGAAAAAACAGCAATATTCAATTACTCTACAAGATACTGCTATGTCATTATTAGGACAACCTTGATTTTATAGCAAAAAGAAAAATGTTACCTTCAGTTTCCCTTGGCAGTATTCTTATTGCCTAAAAGGATTTGGATCTTAGCTTGATATCTACATTAATTTAGTATCAATAAAACATGAAACATATAACCAGAATTGTCGGACACAGAATTATGCCAAATATAACATCTTAATACCGCATAGAAAATAAAAGGCCGTAAAATATTCATATTTTCTTATTTGAGTCATCTTTCATAGTCTATCCATATGGCTTTAGGTTATGAATTACAGTAAAGGAAGTAAAACTATCCAAAACATATAATTCATGCCAAGGTGTTTGAAGGAAGATACATACAATTTTCTCATATTCAAAAACAGGTGTGGGGGCACCTGGGTGGCTCAGTCGTTAAGCATCTGCCTTCGGCTCAGGTCATGATCTCAGGGTCCTGGGATCGAGCCCTGCATCGGGCTCCCTGCTCTGCGGGAAGCCTGCTTCTCCCTCTCCCGCTCCCCCTGCTTGTGTTCCCTCTCTCGCTGTCTTTCTCTCTGTCAAATAAATAAATAAAATCTTAAAATAAATAAATAAAAAAAATAAAAACAGGTGTGTTTAGGGGCACCTGGGTGGCTCATTTAGTTAAGCATCTGACTCTTGCTCTTGGCTCAGGTCTTGATCTCAAGGTTATGAGATCGAGCCCTGTGTTGCGCTCCATGCTGTGTGTGGAGCCTGCTTAAGATTCTCTCTCTCCCTCTCCCTTTGCCCCTCCCCCTCCTCTCCCTTTCCTTCTCTTAAAAAAAAATTAAAAAATTAAAATTAAACAGAAAAGGTATGTTTACCTACATGGTCCATAAACATCTAATTAGACATAATAGATCAATATATATATAAATCATGGGTAAATGCTGAGTGTTCCTGCTCTGTGAATTTTCACTGCAATATAAACCATAATGACTTTCTGACACATATTTTCAAATGTGCTGTACCATTTGACTTATAATTATTTTTAATTACTTCATTTCTTTTTTATATGTGAAGTAAATTGACAAACATAAAAATATAATCAATAATAATTCAGTGGTTCAGTGGTTCATCTGGGTATATCTTGCAATGTCCAAATATAATAATCCTAATTGTCCTGTCTTAGATGCTATAGTGGGAAATAGATGAGGACTTTAATGACTGAGCTCCTGCTATGTCCTTGTTCTATTCTGTAATATTTAGTTCACTCAAATATATTTATTGAACAAGTACTATATGCCAGGTACTGTTTCAGATACACTAGATACAGCATTAAAACAGCTCATAAAACCCCTTCCATCAGGAAACATATGTCCTAGTTGGTAGGAGGTGAGAATCAGTTCAAGGGAGAAAAAAGACAGAATACAGCAATAGGGAGTCCCAGAATATGGTTGGGATTTGGCCCAAGTCACTTATGTCTATATGCTAGATTCTGAGTGAAGCTGAAATTTAGGGAAAGGTTGTCAGACTAATGCCCTGGGGGGAAGATTTGGAAGGAAGTGTGTATTGAGCATCACATCAGAATTTCCTATCCATTACCTCTCTAAGCAAAGTATTCACTTCTCTTCTCCTTCTGGAAATGTACTTCTTTATCTGTAAATTCTTCCACCATGGACAATTTTCCTATATATGGAATGAAAGAATTTCCTGTCTTTGTTCACTCTCATAGAATTTGGCTTGTAGTGTAGATGTGTTTCCCTAGATCTTTGTCCATCTAGCTTAAAAGGGATATGTAGCTAAATACACTAATAATAACATTAATATACTGGTTAAAATTTATTAGACACTTACTATGTCAAGCATACTTCTTTGTGCTATGCATTCATTAGCATATTTAGTCCCTACAAGAATTCTGTGGAGTTGGTAATGTCACTCTTTTCATTACAAAGGTGGAGATATAAAATAAGTAACTTGCACAAAATTTATATCCTCTGCAATCTCACTTCAGAGTTATTTGTTTGTTTACTTCGTGAAGTCAAATAATAACTTTTCTTTAATCTTAATGATTACATCTTATGTGAAAAACATCTTCTCACTTATAGACTCCATCAGGGGCCTTTACTATTTATTTCCATAGCACTCTGGGTTTGTTCCATTACATTTTATTTTAGTTACTTGTTTTTGAAACTAGATGTTCAGCATGAATCAAGCCCATTGTCATTTTTATTATCTCAAGAATATGGAATAGTCTTGGAACATAGTGAATGTTCCCTAAATATTTTTGGAATAAATGAATTGAAAAACCTAATTGACTGACAGAATAATGTCTAAGAGGGACAGAGATAGAGGGGAAATGAGGGAGAGGGAGAGGAAATTTGAATTTGTAGAAATTTGAGATAGGTCTGTTATTTATATCATTTTAAAGCAATTCAATGATAAGAAATATACTATTTTTGTATACTAAATTTTACATTTTCAGTAATTCAAGGACTAAGAACTGTAATACAATGCTGACAGAGTCCTTTTAGTTTTTGGTCTTTTATCAGAATTAATTTTTGAAAATGCTGAATATTTCCAATAAATTAAGTATTCATGTTGGATCTAATGATGGCTTTTTGACATGTTAGTTTTGTCTATCTGCCATTCTTTTATCAGAAGCATGCTCCAAAGCCCCAGGGATATATAATATTATTATAGAGACAACAGACAAGAGTTGAACAGAAAAATTGAATAGGATAAAGTTTGAAGACAGAAAGAGAAATATGTGTGTGTGTGTGTGTGTGTGTGTGTGTTCACGTGTGTATGTGTTGGGACAACTGCCATCTGGATGACGGTAGAACTGAGCTTTAGCAATAGCATCAGATTACAGAAAATTGAATCTCAGGAAATTCGGTTTCAGGAATCATTTAAAAATCTCTATTAATTTTTCACTTTTCTTTATTGATATTAGTTTATGTTACCAATTGCAATCTTAAGCTTCTTCAAATTAATATTCTTAGGGAAACTAAATCTTCTTTTCTACTTTTTATACTATTATAGTTCAGTTAGTATGGAAGTTCATATATCTCAACTTGAAATATGCACTGAGAATATATATAATCACGTAAAATGCATTAAATAAAATTAAAACCAGAATTCAATTATTTTTAATAATTACATTTTAAAGCAGTGAGAGAATATGCCTTCTTCTGAAATATAACCTCAATAACCCTTTCAATTTTAAGCATAGATTACTTAATTTAGGATTTTGACAAATCTATATGAAGTGATACTGTTTTTCCTCTATTGCTATTCTATTTGCAAAGGAGTCTTAGATTGATGTTTCCTAATATGTGAGTAGAATTCTCCAGAAGTGTTCAACACCTGTAGTTAGTTTTCATCTCATAGTGTATTTAGTTCAGTCCCTCAATGTCATTCACTTTTTTGTGTACATTTTATCTATGAATGTCACCAAGTGTATTTCACACTGGCCTAGATCTGTTTAATTTTCTCATTTTACAATAAGGGTACAGACTATACATTTTTACTTTCTGGATACAGTTAAAAATTATATTTAAGGTTTAAAATGTAGATAGTATTTGCTAGTTGATTTCTGAGCAGCTTTAGCTCTATTTTTGCTTCTGGTACTCTGATTTGGTGGATGAGTTCTCTGCAAGTTTCATGGGCCTTAACAGGACTGACACCATGCTCCATGGATAAGGTTCAATGATCTGAGCCAATCTAGGTAATCCCATCAATCCTGACACAGAGTTCTGTTCAAGGATGCAATTACAAAAAAGGCTTATCAGTGTTCTGCATTTCTCTGGAGTCAATAAAGGCAAGGTCAATCAGAATTAAACCAAGGGCATTTGTTCCTTGTAGAGCAAATTTATACTCTATTATCTGCTACTCATGAAAAAAAAATAGTATATAGCCCCTCTCCCTACATTCTACTCTTGACACTGTAGATGGCTGAGAAGGGGGCAGTACAAAAGGAATAATTAGAAACATGATGACATTGTTGAATCAACCAATACAGATGTCCCCTTGTCTCTAAACTCTCCAGCTATACGGTGTATTCATATATTTTTATAATATTGTGAAGCCAGTGTGAATTGTGGTTTGGTAATTGTCTTCATCAGAAGACATCCTGACCTCTATAAGAATTAGTAATTAGATATACTTTACTTAAGAATTCCTCCTCTTTTCTTATAAAGATAAGCATTAGATTTTCTGTTTCTTCTCTTATATGAACTTGTAAATTCCCTCCAGAAATATGTACTGTCTGTTACTCTTATACTGTGAAGGCTTTCAGTACTCAATGATCCAGACCCTACCTGAGTGTCACTTCACAATTACTGATGGCTGCTTTGCCCTTTTACTCTTGTTAAGACCCCACTTGCCAAGCACCTTCAGGTGTAGGCAGAGAAAGTTGAAGAATATGCTCGTTTAGATATTAACCATATTAACTTCTTTATCCCCCTAAATAAGTTAAACATCTTTTACTTCTATCATATATATGTCTCAGTATTATTTTATATGGGGAGGTTAGTGAGTAGACTTCTATTATTGCAGATAATTCTTTCATGCTCTATTTAAATTCCAACTGTAAAGAGAGTGGTCAGATCATAATTTTTTCAGATACAGCTCCAAATGATAATCAAGTGAATCTATGCTCTTTGAAAGATCTGTGAGGAAAATCAAGGGCAACTTCAGTAACAAATGGTATTAACTCGTTAGTAAACTGACAAAACAATATGGTTATATAATTCACTTCAAAGCCATTCTCTAAATGTAAGGCTTTTTACAAAGTTTGCTTTAATTAAGATTTCATTTTTGTTTGGTTTTCTAAAAACATCTTCACACCTCTTCTGATTCACAATTAAAATGCATACTTGAATTAGTGAATTATTTTATAATCAATTGTTTATATTACCGTTTCTTTGGCTACAGCACAAACTCTCAAGAGCAGGGTGTGTTTTCATTTTTTGGAATCTCTATTGCCTAGAACATCATTGGCTCACCCAATAAGAGCCAAAATTTGTGAATAACTTAATCAACATCCTCATCCCTTCCTTCACCATCACTGTAGCCAATATTAGAGTTTAACATGAGGTTGATGGGAAAGGTTCTATGATGGATGGAATAATGACCCCAGCAATGACTATGTGCTAATCTTCAGAACCAGTAAATATGGTAATTGCAGGGCCAAAAAGGGAGTAAGTTTGTTGATGAAATTAAGATTGTTAGTCAGCTGATCTTCAGATGGGAAGATTATCCTGGATTGTCTGGGTGGGCCCAATGTAATCAGAAAGGTTTTTAAAAATAGAAAGAGGATAGCCATTGCCACCTAATGGCTATGTGACTCTAACTTGTCCATACCTTCCCCCAGGCTGGATAGGCTGCTGTACTCTGGGTTTTGCCTGAATGCCCAGACGCATTATTAAAACTGTTGCCAACCCAGCTAAACTTCCAAATTTAAAACAATGGTGAACATATTCTGTGTCTCATTAGTATAACCACCTAGCATCTATCTTTGTTCCCTCTTTGAGACTGGAGGATACTGTTTGGCACATGGAAGCTCTTAATACATACTTGGTCAGAGCCCTAAATTATACTCAAAATAGCACTTAAATACTAAAGTAACACAAATGCGTGAAGTGGTTTTACTTAATAGAATGGCATTAGATGTTTTAACGGCTATACGAGGTGAAACTTGTACTAGCATAAAAACAGAATGCTGTGTATGCAGTCCAGATTATCACAAGATACTAATGGGTTTCTAACTGACATTAATACTCAAACTGGGACTTTAATTGATCTCTCTTTCCTTTAGTGATTGCTTTAAACTCCTGGACTGGAGGAGAATTATAGTAAACTATTAAGGATCTCTTTATTGGGCTTCTCATTCTTATAGCCATGCTAATCTTAATGCATTGTCTTTTTCAATATCTCTCCTCTTGGTGCTGAGACTCCATCCCTACAGTGACTTCACATCAACAGCTGATCCCTTCTACTCGAGGAGGTTCATATATGTTGACCACGTTGGATTCAGCTATCTCCCCTCTTGTAACTCCCCTGTATGTTCCCCAAATGACCAGTATTGACCCATAGGTAGGGACATCTCTACGCCCCTACTTAGCAGGAAGAAGTTATAGAAGATGTAACCTTCCACCTTCAACAACCTTAAAGATATAAGGGTCGAAATTGTTCAGGGGGGAAATGATGAGGGAGCAGAAGGCTAGCTGAAGACAAAGCATAAGCTGACACCCTGCAACCTCCCCCCACCCCCCACTCCTGGGTGGGGCATGCGTGACGTTCTTCCAGGAATCTCCCAACTGTCTTAATGTTAATACCTTGCTAGAGGGGAAAAACAGCCTTAACTTGACAATGGCAAGACCTCTGGTATCTTGTAGTTATCTTGTAGGTCAGTCCTCTTCAGCGTATGAAAGTTCTTTTGAAACCTCCCTTTTCCTTACTTCCCCCAACTCCAGAGTATATAAAACCATCACTCCTCAACACCCTGGTGCAGCCACTCTTCCTGCCCACCGGTCCTGTCCCCATGCTTTAAAAAAAAAAAACCACCATTTTGCACCAAATAAAAGGTAGAAAAAGGAACCGTGAAAGAGCCAGAGAGATGGCAACATGAGAGGGCTTTCAACTTTGTTGGCTTTCTTCTGGAGGAAGAATTCCATGGGCAAGGACATGCTCCTGACAAGCTCTTGGACAAGCTCTTGAAGCTGAAAGGCAAGGACACAGAATCCTCCCTAGAGTCTCCAGGAAGGAATGTACTTTCCCAACACTTTGATGTTAGTCCAGTGTGATACATGCAATTCTTCTAACCTATACACCTATAAGACAATACATTTGTGTTGATTTAAGTTCTTAAATTTGTGACAATTTGTTCCAGTAGCAATAGGAATGCTAAAACAGGGGCAGTGGCAAGTTCCTCCTCAATGTTGACTTTAAAGGAGCTCCTTCTCTCTGCCATCCACTGGTTTTATCTTTTGTGGCCTGAGTTGTTCGGTGCCATAAAGCCTTTTTGCCCCAGCCACAAACACTTGATGACCTTTTTATATGACCCAGTTGGAGAAGAAGAGTCAATTTAAAATGAAGAGAAAGATGGAGGTCAGAAATGGAAATACTTCAAAACATCCAACATTTTCACAATGTTAATGACACTATGTTTGCTTCCAGTTCAAACTGAGATCAAGTGAAAACCTATGTGAAGATAATGGCATCCAAAAAGAAATATGAATTTTAAAAATTCAAATTTATGTGCAGATACTGAGTTATTCATAAATTATATAACTTTAATAGGAATTTAATAAAGCAAAGTTTAAAGAAAGACTTCATCTCCTATACTTTTATTCAGATGAAACAAATTTCATATTTGCACATTTGGGTCATTGCAAAGCCTCCTTTCTATAAAATATTGTTAATTAGTCCAATGAAGCTAGAAAGATCTTGCTTTCAGTGCTCTGGCCCATTTGTGACCTGTTCATGCTAAAAGCTTTAATGGAAATATTTAATTATTTAATTCTATATGTAATTCTGGAAGTATTTTGACATTTTATTTTGTTGTTATACTATCTTTTTGTCTTTCTCTCATAAATAATTTGAAAATAGAAAATCGTTACAAAAAATGATACATGAAAATAATACTATATTTTAAGTGGAAGCTCTACTCTAATTATTATTTTCACAGATCATAAGCATGTTCTAGTTTTACTTCTCAAGTAACACAGGTTATATGAATAATTATGAAAACAGGATGGACTACAAGACAAATCAAAATTTAAAAAACAAAGCTTGCACACACACACACACACACACACATACACACACACTCACACTCTCAAGGAAGAGTCCTGAAATTGATGTAGAGACTCTTATTTTAGTCATAGAATTAGATAAAACGTAATATAATGATCTGAATAAAGCAGTATTAAAATGAAGAACTTAACTTCTTTTTCAATAGGTAAAGAGTACCTTGGTGATTTTTGTGTAGTGGGTAAACTTGGATTTTATGTACTGGCAAACTGACTAGAGGCTAGAGAAGAGGAAATAGGTGGACTTTGGAGCCTGGGGATAAGCAGCCTCCATCCTTTGGAGAAAGGGAATAGGGTAGGGGAGGAGAGAACATACATACTTAGGTAGCATTTGTGTAGTATAAAGACAATCAGAAAAGGTTAAGTTTCCCTAATATGGGTAGCTTATTTCTTTGCTTCTTTCAACTTCAGTCTATCTTATTATAATCAAGGATTTAGAGTCCTTAAAGGATCTATATACCATTTCTTCCTTTGTAAATTATATGCTATCAAGTATACACTTTTAAGATTGTAGTCTCAGAACAAATCTATGTAAAACTCATCTATTTTCATTTATATACTTGGAAAAAAAAAGAATGAACTGTAGAAATGTGATTTTTCGTACTTAATGTGTTACTATGATCATGATTGGCTCATATTTTATCAGGAATTTGACAAAAATATATCAGCATCATTTCAGGGTGCTGAGAAACTTATTGAGGAAGAGAGGCAAGTGTCCTACTGCTTCTGGAACATTCTTCCACTTGACCTGAATAATAACCACACCTGTCCATTACATTTTATAAAGTTTCCTAAATTTGTGGAGCTGAGTTCATCTCAAATTTGGGATACACTGTTGGGGCCTTCATGACTCTTTATGGAAGATTAGGTGAAAAAAATAGAATTAATATGAAAGCTCATGTGCCTAGACACATTTCCTCCAAATGTGTTGATTTGCACAGAAACAGCTTCAGTTGGATGCTTAGTGAGAAGAAAGCACAGAAGCCCAAGACAGAGCAGAAAAACAGTAACTCTCACACCAGCTTTGTGTTATTTAGGAAACATAAGGGAATAGATTTCATCATCAGTGCAACAATTTTGTGAGTAAACTAATTTTTCTAGGTAATTCTTCAAATCTAAAGTGACTTTAAAATAACTGGGAATCTACAAGGAGTACTGTGAATCTATAAGGGGAAGTAGAAATTCTTTATTTAAAAAGTTAATTAAGCTTGGAGTTTCAACAAACTGCAGTTTGAGGTTGTACCTCTTTCACATTACTTAGGTTATGATCATGAAACTACTGGAAATACTGGATGTTCACCAAACACATGAAAATAATTATTTATCTTGTTTAGCACCAAAGAACAGATGTCAACACACAATCATGTAGGGAAAGATAGCTTTTACTAGAGGGAAATGAGAAACATAACCAGTGCCAACAGTTTTTTTTTTTTTTCCATTGTTTACATTTTGATCCAATGGAGCAAAGGATACACTCCAATTAAAACAATCTTTTGGAAGAAAGCTGAGAAGGAGAGTGTGGTACTAGCAGCCAGTATGAAATGACAGGTGTTGAATGTTCCATAGACTATAGTTGTCTTTAATTTAAAATAACCTAGTATGTAATGAGTTTGAAATAGAGAAAACAAGTTCATCTACATAGATTTATCTTTGTTTAAGGAAAAAAACATTTGGCAACAGGAGATAGAATTCTGTTTCTTTATATTTGGAGGTCAATATCACTTTCCCATGAATTTCTGTCTTTCAGTAATCCATTTAGAAGCTAATCCAATTCAAGAAAAGGGCTGACCCAGGAAGTAAACATTTATCTAACTATCAACAATCCTCTGCATCCCTCCTCAGACTTCCTGCAACCCCCTATGAATAGGAATGCCAACTCTGGTCAGGAGGTTGATGGTTTCTGAGAGCAATTTTGGGGGTCGGCAAAACAGAACAAAACAAAACAAAAACTTCAAAAAATGTTTTTAGAAGTGATATTTTGGCATTATAATTTCAGGTAATGACATATTTACCAATTCACACAATACCAGTTTCAAGTCAGAAAATATCCTTCAGAACACAATTTAATTGCCCCCAGTATTTGCATAAAGCCAGATCACTTTGCTTTGCAGACACACACCCAGTGAGAAGGGGAAAAGGAGTAGCATCTTCTAGGACTCTTCAGTCTGTTGGGTACGTGTGCTAGTTCCATGCATTGCAGTTTCTCCCGGTTAGCCTTTATTTTGCCCTAAGGCTGTTTACTGTTCTCTAATGTTAAGTGCAGTTTGAGTACAAGATCACGAAGAACCCCTAAAGTCTTCTAATACTCCTTTGGAACTTCATTTACAAGTTTATGTGTGGACATGTTTTAGTTTGTTTGATAATGGAATATCTAGGTAAAACTGTAACTCTGTGTTGAACCTTTTGAGGACCTGCCAGACTGTATCAAAGGGGTTACATTATTTTACATTCCTACCAGCAGCGCATGATGGTTCCAACTACTCTCCATCCTCGCCAACAACCTTCATTTCATGTCATTTTGACTGTAGTCATCCTGATGGATGTGAATAAAGTAGTATCTCGTTGTGGTTTCAATTCGTTTTTCCTTGTTGGCTAATGATGTCGAACTTCTTTTCAGGTGCTTATTGTCCACTTGAATTTTTTTGAGAAATGTCTATCAGATTTCTTGTCCATTATTTAATTGGGGTATTTTTGTCTTTTTGTTACTGAATTGTAAGAGTTCAATTTTTGAATAGCTTATTACCACCTATTTCTACTTAAGAGATTCAGTTTCCCAGATGCATTTTTTAAAGTGAAATTAGTAGGGGCAAAAGATACCCTAGTAGTTAATAAAACAGTTAATATTATTGTTTCTTGATAGTTTACCATGTATGAAGTAGGAACTAAGGCTTTTATGTATCCTAGCTCATTAAATTAGTACCTTTAATTATCAACCTTACTTTAAGGTAAGTTTTATAAATTATTCTTTAAAGTTGAATAAAATGAAACTTAAAAATTTTAAGTAAACTGTACAAAATCAGAGTGCTGATAAATGAGAATTTGAACATAAAATCAAACTCATGCTATTATGAGTTAAGCTTGAACTCTTAAACCTTTCATAATATTTCCTCCAATTTTTAGTATAGGTATATATCTGATGTGACTAAAATTGGCATGTAGTGGGAATTTGGCTGGAGAGAGGAGTGCAGGAAGGCTGGGAAGTAAGAGAATCATGTGAGAAACTGCCTCGGTGAGGTGGCACACTTTCTAGGCCCCCAAATCTTCATTCACAGGTCCTTCCTCTGATTATAATTTTCTGATATTTCGTGAAAGCTGCAGGAAATATTTAACAATTAAGCCAAAGCCCCAATAATCTAAGCAATCATTTTTATTAAATACTAAATGCCAGTATAACACAGTTTGCGGCAGTTTGCAAAATAAAATTCTCCTCTGTCACTTATTTTTAAAATTCTAGGCAAAATCCTATATAAGATTTAAAAATACATTATTAAGAAATAGGTAATGATTTTCAAACGACCTAAAGATTTTGATTATTAAATGCTATATTAGAGATCTTAGACTGATTTGCAATACAATATTAATTTACCTGAGAAATTATCCCAGGAGGAATAGCAACATGTGTTTCCAACTAAACTTATTACTTTAAAAGCTTGGCAAATGACAACTATGAAAAAAAAATCCCCTTAAAAACCGTAGACTAATTGGCTGAATATAAAGTCTCTCGGGTCAGAAACAACAGCTGTGCATATACATTAAGGCAAAATATGAGGCAAGAGGAACGGATAACAGCAAATAAGTCTGTCATTTTATGTTGAATGATACAAGAACTCCTAAATATTTCCTTTCTCTCCTGCATTCTGTACATAGACCCACATGGTCTATGTCGATGAGTAATGACTTGCCATTCCAAAAAAAAAAAAAAAAAAAAAAAAGTTTGTTTATTTGTTTTTTTCCTGTCACAGTTCTTCCCATTGTCTGCTCACATCCTTGGCTCAGTTCAGCCTCACAGGGAGGCAAATCTGGGGAGAAGGTCTGATCTTCCTTACCCGGCCTTTGTAATCTACAGCACCTCCGTTAAGCTTTTTCTGACTTTGACATCATTTCCACATTTTTTTTTGTACTTATATTTCAATTGCTTGCTTTCTGTTTTATACTGTAAGTGCTCGGAGGTAAAGACCACATCTATCTTGCTCTCTATTTCAATTGTAACTCCTAGTACCAACTAAAAAATTATTTGTTAAATGGACATTTAAATTTGCAAATTCTTTACCTATATGTCCCTTGCTTCCTTACCTATACACATTAAAAATTTAATATGATTGGATTGTCAACATTGAAGTCAGATTCGGGGGGGTTATGACTTTTCAGAGGTAATAAAATATCAAGCATTTTATGTTAAAATAAACCTCTTCTCCTAATAATTATAGGGGATATTTTTTCTAACTAAATTTCAGATCTGTGAATGAGAATTAGCTTGTTCAGTTGGTATTGTCTTGCCAATGTTTAAACTATGAGGATGAAAAACTGTAAATATGTCTACAAATGTGTGTGTGTTTGTGTATCACTTTAGCAAATACTGCATTTAC
The DNA here is from genome assembly GCF_003265705.2 of Callorhinus ursinus. NCBI lineage: Eukaryota > Metazoa > Chordata > Mammalia > Carnivora > Otariidae > Callorhinus > Callorhinus ursinus. Next base: position 23,199,512 of record NW_027397076.1, on the reverse strand, counting down.
TACTTACACAATGCATGTAGTAAAAAGGAAAACTATTTAGGAAGAAGTTTAAAACCTTATAAAAAACAACTAATATCCTAAAAAAATACATATGTACAACTTGTATATTTCCTTTCCAGTATAAATATTTCAAACACTAAGAAGCAAAGATGAGAAAAAAACAGATTTTGGGTAACCAATGCACATTAAGGGGACAAAAACAAAACAAAACATCTGCGTCCTAAATAAATTATAAATTTCTTTAGCCGGAGTAAATTTCCCTGAAACACCATTTTGGCATGCTGCATATTCAATAACAAAAACATAGCAAATAAATATTTACTTGGATAGGTGGATACTGACAGTGATAGCACCTAATTCTTGACTCTTCTATGGCTTTCTAAAAGGAGTTGAGAATGAAGTATGAGTTAATTTGGTCATAAATCATCAATATTTCTTCTGATATCTGGTACTGAATAGTGTAAGAAAAAAGATCACTATTCTTTCAGAGATATGTGAATTTAAATCTTTGAAAATTTACAGAGCCCTTCCACATACTGGTAGGTTTCCCAATTTTTTAAAAGTAAAGTTTTCCACATTGAATCGTGTGTGTGTGTGTTGTATGTGTGCATGTGTATAAAAGTTGATGCAATGTGTGAGAAATACATTCATATATGAATATTGGTTTGAAGGAGGAAGAAGCAGAATTTTATAGGAGTTAAGAGTTCATATTAGCTCTGTCTTAGATATTAAAGTATATATTTTGCAACTTATTTTCAGAATTTGTGTAAAACACTAAATTTCTCTACATTTCTATTCCAGGGTTATTTTAAGTATTAAATAAAGCAAGGAATGAAAAGTAATTAGCCCAGGACTTGGCTCAGTACTTATCCTCATAGTAGTGGCTGTATTGGTGTGCCCATTAAAAAAATCAAAATTTTATTTCTATTATGCTTTACCTTTGAATTTGTCCTATAAACAGTACATAATATTCTAAAAATAAAGACATTTTCTGTTTAAGGACAGAAAATGAAGAAAACTTAGTTTCACAACCTGTATTTTTCCAATGGGAAAAAACCTTCATAGATAATCTGAAAGAGCATTCTTTTATTAACATTTTATCTTTTCTTTTTTTTATTATGTTAGTCACCATACAGTACATCATTAGTTTTTGATGTAATGTTCCATGATTCATTGTTTATGTATAACACCCAGTGCTCCATGTAATATGTGCTCTCCTTAATACCCATCACTGGGCCAACCCATCCCTCCAGCCCCCTTCCCTCTGAAACCCGCAGTTTGTCCCAGAGTCCATAGTCTCTCATGGTTCATCTCCCTTTCTGGTTTCATTTTTCCCTTCCTTCTCCTAATGTCCTCCATGCTTTTCCTTATGTTCCACAAATAAGTGAAACCATATGATAATTGACTTTCTCTGCTTGACTTCCTTCACTTAGCATGATCTCCTCCAGGTCCATCCATGTGGATGCAAAAGTTGGGTATTCATCCTTTCTTGTGGCTGAGTAATATTCCATTGTATATATGGACCACATCTTTATCCAATCCTCTGTTGAAGAGCATCTCAGCTCTTTCCACAGTTTGGGTATTGTGGACATTGCTCATATGAACATTAGGGTGCATGTGGTCCTTCTTTTCACTACATCTGTATCTTTGGGGTAAATGCCCAGTAGTGCAATTGCTGGGTCATAGGGTAGCTCTATTTTTAATTTTTTGAGGAACCTCCACACTGTTTTCCAAAGTGGCTGTGTCAACTTGCATTCCCACCAACAGTGTAAGAGGGTTCCCCTTTCTCCACAACCTCTCCAATATTTGTTGCTTCTTTTCTTGTCAATTTTTGCCATTCTAACTGGTGTAAGGTGGTATCTCCATGTGGTTTTGATTTGAATTTCCCTGATGGCTAATGATGATGAACATTTTTTCATGTGTCTGTTAGCTATTTGTATGTCTTCTTCAGAGAAGTGTCTGTTCATGTCTTCTGCCCATTTTTTGACTTGATTATTTGTTTTTTGGATGCTGAGTTTGAGAAGTTCTTTACAGATCTTGGAAATCAGCGCTTTGTCTGTAGTGTCATTTGCAAATATCTTCTCCCATTCTGCGGGTTGCCTCTTTGTTTTGTTGACTGTTTCCTTTGCTGTGCAGAAGCTTTTTATCTTTCCTATACACTAACAATGTAATTGTAGAAAGAGAAATTAGGGAATCAATTCCATCTACAACAGCACCAAAAACCATAAGATACCTTGGAATAAACCTAACCAAAGAGGTGAAGGATTTATACTCTAGGAACTACAGAACACTTATGAAAGAAATTGAAGAAGACACAAAAAGATGGAAAAACATTCCATACTCATGGATCAGAAGAATAAAAATTGTTGAAATGGCTGTGCTGCCTAGAGCAATCTACACCTCAACGCCATCCAGATCAAAATACCAATGCCATTTTTCAAAGTGCTGGAACAAACAATCCTAAAATTTGTATGGAACCAGAAAAGACCCCGAATCACCAAGGAAATTGTGAAAAAGAAAAACAAAGCTGCCTGATTTCACGTTGCCTGATTTCAAGCTATATTACAAAGTCGTGATCACCATGACAGCATAGTACTGGGACAAAAACAGACACATAGACCAATGGAACAGAATAGAGAGCCCATATATGGACCCTCAACTCTATGGTCAAATGATCTTCGACAAAGCAGGAAAAAGTTTGCAATGGAAAAAAGACAGTCTCTTCAATAAATGGTGCTGGGAAAATTAGACAGCTATATACAGAAGAAAGAAACTCAACCATTCTTTTACACCATACACAAAGATAAACTCAAAGTGGATGAAAGACCTCAATGTGAGACAGGAATCCATCAATATCCTAGAGGAGAACATAGGCAATAACCTCTTTGATATCGGCCACAGCAACTTCTTTCAAGACATGTCTCCAAAGGCAAGGGAGACAAAAGCGAAAATGAACTTTTATTTTATAATTTTTAAAGAAGTGTTGCCCTAAAAGACTTCAGAGTATCTTAAAATAGGTTGTACATTTTAAAATGTCTGATCATTTGCTCAATACCTAATTTATTCTACAGAAGACATTTGGCATATGAAATTACAGAAAAATAGAATAGATATAAAAGTCTTGTAAATGGAACCATTAAGCAGTGCTTGCTTTGTCACATTTCGTTGTGACTGGTTAGAGATGTGACATCAGGTAATACATTTCAGAGTGATGAGATGAAGAAATTAGATACTGAATGCTTTGTAGTTCTCTCAATATATAAAACTTTTAAATCTCATTTAAGGAATGACACATCCTAAAACTGCAACCAACCAAAGCTTCTCAAATAGACAATAACCAGAAAAATTGAATTATTTTTTTAAGAAAAGAAGTATTTTGTACACTAGGGTCTGAATCACTACAAAAAGCCTTTGTTAGAATTACTGCCAAGCATGACCTATGTATTTATTCAAGATTGCATAATTTGCATTACTGTATTTAAAAATTTAAATAAAATAATTATGTGTATGTATTTACAATAAAGTATTTTAAAGTGTTCAATATCAGACCCAATGAGTTGCTGTGTGTGCAATGTGGTATTTTAATTTTTTTGAGATAGAAGTATAATTTTTCTTCACCCATTTTTAGAATTGAATTTTATGGATCCCAAGGTAAGCATAAGGATACTGTCCTATGGATAACAAATACTGAATTACTGATGAATTGGTGGTGTTTTTGGCAGTTTATATCTCAGTAGCATCAAGATATTCAGAGCTAGTAAAGACAGAAATACTTTCAAAAGAGAGTTATAATTTTAATTGAAACACAAAGAACTTAGGTGGACAAGTTCAATCAGCTCTGTTTCCTAAGGAGAATAATTAAAACAAACAAACTGGGGCACTTAGGTGGCTCAGTCAGTGAAGCATCCAGCTCTTGATTTCAGCTCAGGTCATAATCTCAGGGTCATAAGAAGGAGCCCTGAGTTGGGCTCCATGCTAAGTGTGTATCCTGCTTAAGATTCTCTGTCCCTCTTCCTCTGCCAGTCACCCCTGCTCTCTCTCAAAAATTAAAAAAAAAAAATTTAAAAGGGCAGATAAAATTTTAAGTAATTATTCTCTATTTGGCAATTTGTATAAGTTATGAAATAATTTCTAAAATTAATAAATTGAAATTTTAGAGTATACTAGTATTCTGAAATTTAAAACATGCAAATATCTATGCAATGTATATTCATTGAGTACCTTTCAGTTAAAGACCTTATGTTAGATGAAAGAGGGATTAAAAATATGTCCTGAGAGTTTATTCCTTCACTAATGAAGCTGGCAGTCTTGTGTAGGGGTAAGAAAGTGGGCAACTGATATAAGACATTCATTTTATACTTTTTGGAAAATATTTTTGTGTTTTTCACAGAGGAGAGACATTAATTCTATTCAAATTGAGCAATATATTTTTTTAAAGGGATAGGATTTGAACTGAGCCTCACTAGCACCTGTATGATTTTAGCTGGCAAGAGTTTGGAAATAGTCTGAATTTAGAAAGTAAGACATAAAAATCATGGAGGACAAAACATATAGTATATGTTCAAGAGACAGACAAGTCCCATCTGTCAAGCTATCTATGATAGTTTGGTTTCAGGGAAGAGGACTGGGGATTTATAAGGTACACTGCACCAGAGAGACAAGCATGAGTCTAATCATGGAATGCCATATATGAACCTCATTCTTTGAGAAGAGGAGAGTCAATGCAGATTGTTTACAATGGAAGGGCCATGACCAGAGGGGTCATATCTGGAAGAATGCAGTCCAGGGTAGTTAATGTTCCAAGGGAAATGGCAACAATACTCTGAGCTACTGTATGTTGAGAGGAACAATGAATGAAGATATTTCTGAATTAGAATATTCATTGACTGTTTAAAAAAGTATTTAATGCCAAATACATGCCATGCGCTGTCCTAGGACCTAATAACAGAGAGATTTTTTTTTTAAAAAAGAGAAGTTTCCTACTCTTGGGGATCTTGTGTTTTAAATTGTACTGGTCAGGGAAAGGTTCTCTAGGAAGATGACATTGAAGATGGAATGTGATGGTAAATAAGCAGCCAGTTATGCAACAATAAAAGGAAAGAGCATTCCAGGTAGAGGGTACCATTACTAAAGCCTTACTGAGGAAGAAATGCAGAAGCTTGGTGCTTTCAAATGACAGAAGCTTTCTGTGCTTGCAGCTTGAATGGCAAGGGATAGAATGGTAAAAGAAAGTGAAACAAGGTATAGTAGAAGTTGTAAGCCACCATAAAAAATTCTGGTCTGTTTTTAATTGGAATTGGTGGACATTAAGTAGGAAAGAGATAGATTTTAGTTAGTGTATATAAAATCGTAGTCAAGTCTTATCAAAAATGGATCATATGAGGTAGAATGAATAGCAGATGATGTCTCCAGTGTTTTGAGGCTGTCTGATCTGGATTGTGATTCCATTATGAAAAAAGAAAAAGGAAGAAAAACTTTGAAATGAAAGTTTGGAATGAAAATGCTGAGTTTTTTTTTTTTGTGTGTGTGTGTGTGTGTGTGTGTGTGTAGGAGTGTAAAATTGTAACATTATAGATCCCTGGACTGGAAAATGTCACAGAGGACAAGGGCTATGCTGACAAATACTGTATAGAAGTCAAGAGCGATAAAGACAAAGATGCAAATTGATTTACCAATTACAAGGTCATTGTAAATTATCCAGGTAGCAGTTTGCCAGAGTGATGAGAAGCCACATTAATAAGGTTGAAATAGGAGGTGAGAGGTGGAGATGTCAAGTGAATTCTATTATTAAAAAAAAATTAGCTGTGAAATAAAGCAAAAGATTCAGCAATTTCAGTTATTTTATAGCACTGGAAAAGAACTTTTTTCTCTATAATATGAAGCAAACATCTAAAAGTTGATCTGTGGTTATTTTGATCAACTTTCTGCATTTTCAGTTTTGGAAGTAATATGTCACCTGTTTCACAGTTACACATATTTTTAATTTAACAACTTGCTGTGCATATTGGTCTGATTTTGTTTGATCGCTTAATAATGACAAGGAGTGAAAAATACTTAAAATATGGAAAGTAGTTTAATAGATATGAATTTGATTTATATGGTTTAATTTTATGTTTTAATATGCAGAGGCTCATTTAAGGACACTATTATAATTTAGAGGGGAAATGAAGTGAATAAAAATAACCCAAACTATAGCTTTCAATACTGTTTCTAAGCCTTTGTTTCATACCATATAAAACAAAGGCAGTTGAGCTCAATTTAAAGGCAAACTTCTGGTTTAAAACAGTATGTTAAACATTTCGAAGACCTTTTCAGAGCTCACATGACAGAAATAATAGAATTACCTATGACTCTAAAGCTCTTTTTGATGTATTGGCTCATTTGATCTCCATGACAACTTTATGCGTATTTATCCACAAAGTTGAGCAAATTGAATCTTAATGAAACTGAGTTGAATTTTATCGTTTGACAATATGAGAATTAAAATATTGTTCCTGGTTTTCTGATACTTAAATCAGAGCTCTTGCCAATAAGCAGTGTCCAAAATAGTCCAAGAAAGCTTGTAATAACCCAGTGAATTTATGATTTTTCTTGCCATGGTTTCTAGAAAGTTCAGAGATCAATTTTGCAATTATATGGGGTCTTTTTAATCCAGTTCTATATTATTTTAGTGCATTGTAATTTTGCATTGCTTTATCACTATATATCTAGGCAATCTTAGTTGTCATTCTTTGATAAGAAAGTTTATATTACATTTGAAACCGGACAGCACGATTACAAAGGATGAATAAATGGATGAATGAAAGTATAAAATAATTCCTTGACTTTTTTGCATATGTTTGAAAAGATACTTATTCAGCTTAGATTTGCATTTTAGTAGCATATCTGAATACAATTTATTGAGTAAATATTCACTGAATGCCTATTAAACATATTAACGTTTATAGAAGATTTTAAAGAACAGTGTAGTGTACAAAATGAGCAGAGGGTTGTTGCCAAGGAAAAGTCATTCATCAAGAGACCTCACAATATGATTTTTACATAAGTACTTCACCTTAATCCAATGAGTAAACATCTAACTTTTAGAATTAGAATCATGACTTTTATGCCCAGGCACAATAGCTCCTTCTGTCCAGGGTGAATGCACATAATAGCCACGTTCAAACTTAGCTTATTTTATATAAACCAGAATTGCAGTGTATTAATTTAAAGAAAAAAATATTTGCTGAAGGAAATATATTTGTATCATCTGTCAAATGCTTCTTATTACAAAACAACATGGGAAAGCCAAATTATAATCAGAAATTTGTTTGGTGATTTTTTTTTGAGTAAGAATAAGACCCTCAAGGAGTAAAAATATTCCCTGTGAAATAGACAATATAAATGAAGTTAAAAGGCACATGGTAGATTGAAAAAAAATATTTTCCTAATATGTAACACACAATGGATTGATACAGGGACAATATAAAGCATTCTCACAAATCAAAAAGAAGGCAAAACTAATAGAATTAGGGCGCCTGGGTGGCTCAGTCGGTTAAGCGTCTGCCTTCGGCTCAGGTCATGATTCCAGCGTCCTGGGATCGAGTCCCACATCGGGCTCCCTGCTCTGTGGGGAGCCTGCTTCTCCCTCTCCTCCCCACTTGTGCTCTCTCTCTCACTATCTCTGTCTCTCTCTCTGAAATAAATAAAATCTAAAAAAAACCTAATAGAATTAAAGGAAACATAATTTCAGAATAATAATTTAGAAGAATGTGCTGAAGATATATAAAGAACAAATAGATTAATAAATATATGAAAGTCTACTCAATCTCATTGTAAATCACAATTAAAATAGATATGATTGCTTGCATCACAGTGGCAAGGTGAGGAACAAAAACATTTTTTCAATCCTACTGTTGGTTAAAGTCCTTCATTTTTATAAGATGGCTTTGTGAAATATTTGGACAAGTCTGTTACATTCTTTAAGCTAAGAAGTATTTCTAGTAGACTAGATTTGGAAAACCCTTGCCTCAGTTACTGTCTTCATATATACAAACAGGAACAGTACACTCATTGGATTAACATATTTTAATTGATGCTACTATTTTATTCACTCTTGTTCTCATAGGTATCTATGGTCTGTGTGTCATTCCTGTTTAAAGTGATTTTATATAGTTCTGCTTTGATTAATTATGGAATGACTTTATAATATTGGTCAAAGACCAACCTCATTTTTCTTATTTTAAAATTATTAGAGACCATGTCTGTTTCCATTTATGAAAATTAATGTATATTTAAATGTAATATTAGAATTTTTACATTTTCTAAAAGTCCTATACTTTTTTATATGTATAAAAAGTAAGTTATACATAGGCAAAACAAAGAAGACAAACTCCGTATCCTACATAGACTCTAATTCCAGTTATTTAGAAATCATTTATCCATTTTATTAATAAGATTAAAGTATAATTTTATTCTACTACCTTTCCCGATACTTTTTTTCTGTATTTGACATCAGTTATTAGAATTCATGTAGATGATTTTAACTTTTAAAGTGAAAAAAATTACTTCTAATCTGCTTAGGCAAGTGATAATGCACCTGCTGTTTAAAATACTCAATGTTAAAGAATATTGTTTAATTGTAGTGACATGTCTGTTTTACCAATAAAATGCTTTAAATTTAGATTTATTCAAAACAAAATCACAAATGGAATCACTAAACTGATTACTATTTAACATTTTGGCATGCTTTTTCAATCTCTCCACAGCTCTTATCACAGTGCATAACTGAACATATGGCTTTGTAGAATTCTCTGAAGACTGCAGAAGGAAGTGATTTTTTTTTAAAGACATTGATTCTAGTGTGTGTTGAGCTTGTATGTCTGTGTGTATATGTGAGTGCCAGAGTATGCTGCACAATATGAAGCTGAGGGTTTCTGCCAAAGGAAAGCATGTGGCTATTCATCACAGGGCAATCATTTACAGAATGCTCTTTCCCCTTTCCACAATTAAGTTGCCAAATGTGGAAAAGTTAAGTGAATAGCCTGTTTAACTGAAAGGCTACTTATACAATGACTACATGAGTACAACTGTGCAAAGAATATACATACACACAAACATATGAAGAACTTATGCTCTCAAGAAATTGTTTTAAATGTACATAGTTTTTATTTTTTAATTTTTTTGAAAAATTTTTTAAGTTTTATTTTATTATGTTATGTTAGTCACCATACATTACATCATGAGTTTTTGATGTAGTGTCATAGTTTTTACTTTAAAGTGTAAAAATATATTAGGATAAAATTCTTTGGAAAAGTAAAATAGAAATACAAAACCTACAACTATGATTTCAACCAGCAATTTGAAATTTCTAATTTTCTAAGAAGGTATTTACATGGATATTTAAATAAATGGTGGTAGATGTTAAGTGGTTATAGTATTTGCAGTTCACTGCGTACATTTAAGTTGTGTTGCAGCAGTTTTGATTTTAAAATATCAATCTTTATAATTCAGAATTGTTGAAACGAGATGAACAATTTCGTCTTTAAACTATGTGAGTATATACATTGCTTTTCACATTCTTTAAGGGAGTTTTGAGTAAGCAAATTGGAAGAATACTGTTCAATTATACAAACTGAGAAGATAACATAGGTAATAGAATGACAATAAAAGAGTGCATGGAAGCATTTCATATTTGAAGAGAGAATTCAGTAAGACAGAATAAGTGATTGCCAGAAATAGGTTGACACTGAGCAAAGAACAAAGGTGTTAAATACAAAGCTAGGTTTAGTCTGAGATTGGAAGACTGGAAATGTTCCATCATAAGACTTTTAAACTTTTCCTTGATTTTTATTTGGCATAATCCATCTAAACAGATTTTGGAACATGAATCAGTTAGATCTTCCTAACTCTTTAGCCATTCCCTTATTCAGATTTACTGAAGTACCAAGATATATCACTACTTAAATATAGATATGGCAATTAGGAAAATAAAACACTGTACTTTGATCAACTAAATGTCTGAATTATCTAAATTTTTAATTCACAAGAACATACACTATTGTCAGCTAACTTAGTATTGTCTTTATTCTATCTTTTCTGTTTTATTTTCATTGAAAATTTGGTAAATCATACTGGTTCACCACCATCACTCCTTCCGACCCCTCAGTTTTTATACCTAACTAATACTACACACACATACACCTCTAAATTCAGCTTCAACAACTAGATTTATGCACTTAGCTTTACTACATTAAGGTTAAAATATATATATAAATAAGACATTATTTATATATATATTAAAGAAAAAAATATATAAATAAGACATTATCCTGTCCCCAAGTTGTTCACAGACTAGTAGAAAGACAGACCTCGAACATAATTCAATAATGGGGTGATATAAAAAGAATGATTGAATAAAGTTCAATGTATGGCAGCAGAGTGATCCTAGTGTGCAAGAAAGACGTGAGGGAAGACTTTAGAAACACCATGAAATCAGAGGGAGGTTTTGAAGACTGAATAGGAGATTTGCAAAGGAATCCAAAGGAGAAGGAGTATTTTGAATGGAGGAAATGTCACAAAAGAATATGATATGTTTATATTACTGCTCAAAATGGAAGAAGTAACTTTGGAAAATAAAATGTCAGTATAGATGGATATGGTTGGGAGGAGAGATTGAGGAAGCAGTACAGGATGGTAGTGAGGAATCCGGCAGCTGCAAAAGAATGGACCCGTCTGAATATGTTGGCTTAAGCCTCAAGGTCTCTGCAGTCCTTCCACGACCCCTCCTGTACCCATCCCCAGGCTGTAAATTGGCTGGTGTCTACAATGAAAGGGAATTTAGGTGTATGCATCTCTATTATGTGCCGGCCACACTGACTCATGTAAACCTCCTACAAGCCTCCTGCATTAAGGCAGGAAAGATAAGCAGAAACCAGCAGGTCCTGAAGGCATCTGTACACAACACTAAAAAGTTAAGATTTTGTCCTATTTATGGTAGCAATTCAATATTTAAAATAATAAAACAAAATGTTAGACATATGTTTTGGAACCATCACTTAAGTAGCAGTATGGAGAATGCATTGGAGGGGCTTTGGTGGAAAAATCGAAGTATATAATTCAGGTATCCATCGTGATATTGTTTTAATTCACTTAGTTGTTAGCAGATGATAGTTTGTTTAATTTTGTCATCTTGAATAGAAGCTGGTCACATATTAAAATAAAATAAATCAATTGTATTTTATTATTTACTTCGGGTAAGCCAGATGTTAATGTCACATATATAAGCATGGATTTTATAAACTACAAGGAAGAAATCTTTTTTTTTTTTTAACAAGGAAGAAATCTTAATTGAGGAAAGCAGAAAATTTGAAATGAAAGATTTTCTGAAAATGTTCAAATTCACTTGAGGATTCTAGTTTTTGTTCTTTTAAAAACTATTACTCTCCTCTACCATACATTATGCTCAAGGAAACCACTAATAAATGGAAATAATAATGACATAGTAATTTGTCCCTGGTGGATTCTTCCACATTTTGGTAATGGCTTCTATAACAAGCTTAAAGTAGATAGGAAAGAATAATAGGGAAATACGTGCACATACTATAATCTTTATTGTCTCATGTCATATTATTAAATGTTCATCCATTATGGGTGTAATACAAATCTACTCAAGACAATGCTATTAAAAAGAAACCCGTAATTATAGCAGGGAGAAGAAGCTTTGAAAGTGGGATCAATAGGTGAACTTCAAAGTATCTGTTAAAAAACAAAAGTGGGATCATTTGGGGAATTTTTGAATATTTGTGATTCTATGCCCATGCACCCAAATTATTATGACCTACAAAGCTCTGGCATAATTTTACCACAGCTTGGTTTCTTGCACATCTGGATTTAGTTGGTGGCTTCAGTAACATAGATTTTTTTCAACAACAGTCTATATTTAGTTTCAGGATTTTGTATTAAGAGCATTGGAGAAAATTTGTAAGGCTGGGGATTAATTCCTTGAAATGGAAGTTTTGGCAGGAAAGGTAACCATAGATAGCCTTTCATATTTCCACACAGGAAAAACTATCAAAATATGAATAGTCAGATATTCAGAAAGTCAGGAATATAAAAATCAAGGTACTTATTTGACTCGACAATCTGAACTTTAGAGGAAAGTGTTGTGAAGGATCAACCAAAGGGTAGCACTATAGTTGGTCTACATGTGTAGTCAGAGTTTGGATTCAAGTTGGACCTTATCTTAAAGTTGGAGAGATGAAGAACAAGTTAATGTGTAAATTGCTGAGAAACATTCCTGTGGCATTCCCAATGGCATATATTGAAAACAAAGCTATACTGAATCATTAATGTGGGCCAATTAGCATCACAATTTGATGTTCTATTTATAGCCTGAAATAGATCCCATACTGTATTATCATTTCTATTTTATAAGGGGGGAGGTTGAGGTATGGTGAATGTTATTGTTCTTATCAGTAATGGCATTCAGTATGTTTTGATAATTTAAAATATGTGCTTTCTTTGTCTTCTAGAATCCATTTTCCATGTGGTTAGGAATTGTCAAAAATTGCACTGGAAAAAGTTATACAGGTAAGAAAGACCTTATTCAAGGCTATTCTGATAGGAGACAGAGACCCAAAACTGGTCTGAACTCAACTCCATGGGAAAAAAAAGAATGCAAGAGTTTTTAGGAGAGGGGATGGATGGTTCTGGGTCATCAGTGCTTTCTAATAGAGAAAGGATTCTGAAATGTGTATAAATTTTGGCTTAGTAATTCACCTTCTAAAACTTTACTTCTCAAAAACCATCTAAGAAGCAGAGAAACATATTTTTATGTATCAGTATATAATGTAGCATTAATAGTGAACACCAGAAACAACCCAGATGGGTAATACAAGGAAATTAGTAAACAAATGTTCTATCCAAATGAGGGCACACTATGTAACCACTAGACAATGTTTGGGGTGTATATTTATAAATATAGAAAGATATTTATGGTATTAGTCAAATAAACTATACAGATCATACATATGTGGAATATATATTGTTTTTTTAACAATACTGTGTAATAGAAAATATAGACTAATATGGAGTTTAGATTTAGCAGTTTTTATTTATCAATTGTGAAATTAAGGTGATATATTTTACCATTTTTGTATTTTTTAATTTTACCCAGAATGAAAACATCACTTGTATAATTAAAAAAATAAGGAAAATGAGAGAGAGAATTTTAAAAAGGGAGACGGAATGTAAAAGGATTTTAAAAATAAGAAATGCTTGACTTTAGCAAAATGAAGTTAAAATGATCACTGAATTCATAGAAAATTAGTATCACGGGGCACCTGGGCTGCTCAGTCAGTTGGGAGTCTGCCTTTGGCTCAGGTCATGATCTCAGGGTCCTGGGATCAAGCCCCACGTCCGGCTCCCTGCTTGGCAGGGAGTCTGCTTCTCCGTCTCGTGCTGCCTGCCACTCCCCCTGCTTGTGCTCTCTCTTTCTCTCTCTTTCTGACAAATAAATAAATACAATCTTAAAAAAAAAGAAAAAAATTAGTATTGTATTAATAATGGATTGTATTTCATTAGGGGTTTTTAACTTGTGACAAATAGAAAAAGTCAACTCTAGTTTATACAGATCATAACGATAACACAATCATAATATGTATATGTATGATATACAATTATAAACTAATTGTGGATTTAATTATATGTATGTTAATATTTATTAGACGACGACGTGTTTGTGGCTTAGATATGTGTAACAGATATGCAGACATCTGGCTTTAGTCATGACTGAAATGGGATCATCAGGTCCAGCCTTTCTTCATTGCTTTGCTGTTTGTTTTGTGCTTTGTCTCTGGTAGGACCCAGGCTCGCAGTACATTAAGTTATATGTTTTTGTATTTGTTAACAAATTAACACCCAAGTAGCTGGAGATGTGCCCTGCCATGGGGTATATATATATATATATATATATATATATATACTCAAGGCCAGGAGATATGGTGCTCTGTAATTGGGCAAGTTCAGGTAAAGTTCTCAGTATTTCAATTACATGGAGTGAATAGAGAAAAGATGGCTCCCCAGCTGAAAATCCAGGTACTATTATATATATGAAAGAGTTACGCACCTGAAAAAGATCAGGTGACGACTAAGAGTATGAATTGTAAAAGTTTAAGTTGGAAATTGTAACCAGATAACCAGATAGTAAACTAGTATAATGACTATTATAATTACTCTACTAATCAATGAACAAGTAATATGGATATGGATTAATGCAGAAGCAGTAACGATATTATATATTACAAATGATATAAAACAAACTATGCCTTATATTATCATACTGTAATATATCATACTATATATAATAAATACATATATCCTATATGATGGAAATATATTAATTGAAGGCAAGTGTGATAATAGCACAATAATTCTGAAATTAAAACACATTTTAAAAGATGTTTTTACATTAATTCACAGGACTTATGTGTAGTTTCATGAATTTTGTGAAAAATTCTTTATTCCTCTAAAATCTAACCTTATCTCTTTAGAAAAGGGCTATAGAAAACAATGAATAAGCACAAATGCATAGAACTAAAGGAGAAAAAAAAATTTTAAGATTTTATTTATTTAATTGACAGAGAGAGGGAGAGACAGCAAGAGAGGGAACACAAGCAGGGGGAGTGGGAGAGGGAGAAACTGGCTTCCCACTGAGCAGAGAGCCCAATGCAGGGCTCGATCCCTCATGACCTGAACCAAAGGCAATCGCTTAAATACCTGAGCCACCCAGGCACCCCTAAAGGAGACCATTTTAAAAGACATGAAGTATAAGGAAAATTTCTGAGTCAAACCATTTATAAAATCCATTTAATTCTTAGCACATCACGTATTTTCAGCACCCTCTTGATAATTTATTAGGAGAAGCAAAGAGGCGGGATGGTGCTACTTTTAAGAATCCAAGTTCAGAGCAAGACTGAGCTTGAATCTCAGCTTTGTCATTTACCATTGGTGATTTAATCTCTGTGTGCCTCAGTTTCTTCATCTGAAAGCGGGCCTTAATTCAGAATTTAATTCATGGATCAAATGAATATGCATACACACACACATATATAAATTAACAGAACAGTATCTGGCATGTAAGAAACATCAAAATTATTAGATGTTAATATCTAATATGATTGATTTTTGTTATTTGCATTTAGAAGTACAACTATTTTCTAACAAAATATATTGTTTTATATAAAAAATATTATACATTGCTACCTGCATTCCAAGTTATTTGTTGTTTACAGGGAATTTATAATGTGAACATTAAAATTGTCTTTATTGGGAAAAATTAAATTTCCTTCTAAAATAATTCAGAAGACCACTATCATACACTGTAATTGAGCTGCAATCACAACAAAACTCTAACAGTCATAGACCAATTTAAAGTGATTTCTTATCATTACCATTGTTTAGAACAGAAAATATCTTCTATTTTTTCTAGGACATCTATATTTTACATCTATTTTTCACTACCTTATGATCTTTAAAATTTCTCATGTCATTATTCAAAAATTATATCCTCTTGCCTTGAAAAACCAAGAATTTGCCTCTAAAAGGAGAAATGGAACTATTTCAAGGTCTATAAACATGAGAGGAAGACACGTACACATAGACACATCAAATGTATGCTCACAAAAATTTTGGGAAACTATGAGAATGAGCAGAGTTTGATGGGGGAGTGGGAGAGAATAGAATTTTAAATAGAAAAAAAAATCTGAAAGACAGCCTAAGATATGTAATTTGTTAGTTTCTTTTTTCTGCCCCAAGGTTTGAAATGATTTTTTTATTTTTTATTTTTTTATTATTATGTTAATCACCATACATTACATCATTAGTTTTTGATATAGTTTTTGATATACTCATTGTTTGAGTATAACACCCAGTACTCCATGCAGAACGTGCCTGACTTAATACCCATCACCAGGTTAACCGATCCCCCCACCCACCTCCCCTCTAGAACCTTCAGTTTGTTTTTCAGAGTCCATAGTCTTTCATGGTTCATCTCCCCCTCCGATTTCCCCCCCTTCATTCTTCCCCTCCTGCTATCTTCTTCCTTTTTTTTTTTTTTTAACATATAATGTATTATTTGTTTCAGAGGTACAGGTCTGCGATTCAACAATCTTACACAATTCACAGTGCTCACCATAGCACATACCCTCCCCAATGTCTATCACCCAAGCCACCCCATCCCTCCCACCCCCCACCACTCCACCAACCCTCAGTTTATTTCCTGAGATTAAGAATTCCTCATACCAGTGAGGTCATATGATACATGCCTTTCTCTGATTGACTTATTTCCCTCAGCATAATACCCTCCAGTTCCATCCATGTTGTTGCAAATGGCAAGATTTCATTCCTTTTGATGGCTGCATAATATTCCATTGTATTTATATACCACCTCTTTATCCATTCATCTTTCGATGGACATCTTGGCTCTTTCCACAGTTTGGTATTGTGGACATTGCTGCTATAAACATCGGGGTGCACGTACCCCTTCGGATTCCTACATTTGTATCTTTGGGGTAAATACCCAGTAGTGCAATTGCTGGATCATATGGTAGCTCTATTTTCAACTTTTTGAGGAACCTCCATACTGTTTTCCATAGTGGCTGCACCAGCTTGCATTCCCACCAACAGTGTAGGAGGGTTCCCCTTTCTCGCATCCTTGCCAACATCTGTCGTTTCCTGACTTGTTAATTTTAGCCATTCTGACTGGTGGGAGGTGGTTTCTCACTGAGGTTTTGATTTGGATTTCCCTGATGCTGAGCAATGCTGAGCACTTTTTCATGTGTCTGTTGGCCATTTGGATGTCTTCTTTGGAAAATGTCTGTTCATGTCTTCTGCCCATTTCTTGATTGGATCATTTGTTCTTTGGGTGTTGAGTTTAAGAAGTTCTTTATAGATTTTGGATACTAGCCCTTTATTGGATATGTCATTTGCAAATATCTTCTCCCATTCTGTCGGTTGTCTTGTGGTTTTGTTGACTTTTTCTTTCGCTGTACAAAAGCTTTTTATCTTGATGAAATCCCAATAGTTCATTTTTGCCCTGGCTTCCCTTGCCTTTGGCGATGTTTCTAAGAAGAAGTTGCTGTGGCTGAGGTCGAAGAGGTTGCTGCCTGTGTTCTCCTTTAGGATTTTGATGGACTCCTGTCTCACATTGAGGTCTTTCAACCATTCTGAGTCTGTTTTTGTGTGTGGTGTAAGGAAATGGTCCAGAAATTGTCAGTTTCTTTTATCTGTCCAATGATCAGCATCAGATGATGAACACACTCTTCCTAGAGTCTCTACCAGAATCTTTTACTGATTATCATGTAAATGCAAATTGATCACTTAATTTATTGGTAAGTAATCATATAGTAAAAACTAAATTTAAAAAGTGGTGTCAACAGACTTTTGATATCAGCAAATTTAGTAGATTCAGATCAAAACAGATATTTTTCAATAATTGCAATCAGGTTCTGAGGAATAGGTGATATCATACACCCATATGATAAATTTGGAAGTACTCAAAGTAATTTGATTTCATAGGTTTAAGTATGTTGATTGCAGTAATGTGCCTTTTAAAAACATTCCTTGGAACAAAGTGTCTTTAACAGAGTAAGTAATCAAAAAATAACACAATCAAATATATGATTTATAAGTTTATAAAGAAGCTTATAATCTACTCTCATATATAGGGATGGCTCCCTATGCTGGAAATGAGTTCTGGTTAATCATTAGGGAGATATAATGAAGTTGGACAACAGAGTATCTGCATTTTTGTGTCTCACAGTGGTGTGCTTGAGCCAAAGTGTATTTTCCTTTGACAGAGATTTTTGTCCCAACTCCATGTTCAGTAACAACACATTGATAACTTGAAATTAGCCATGGTGGGAGTATCACCACCATGAAAATCAACAAATACTTTAGCTCAGCATTTTATTTATCTATTTTTTCCTCCAGAGAGTCTGATGATAAAACATTTACCCTCATACTCCTCCTTTTATCTCCTCTAGTTGAAAAGTGGCCTCACTTCTTTGAGGAAATTCAAGACACTGAGTCATTTCTCTCAAAAACATGGGTGATTTGAAGTATAGAGAAAGTAATCCAACTTTTGGAGATGTGACTAATGTACCTTGTATATGTGGGTGCCATTAATCTCCCCCCAAACAAAACAAACTAATAATGAATCAAAAAGACAGATGCTATCAGCACTATTGTTCCAGGTTTTTACACTCATAAGGGAGAAAAACCTATATGGTTTTTCCAACCAAATTTAGAGACACTAAGAATACTACTTCTCAGAGAAGAAAACTATACTGAAAATGAGAACAGTATTGAAGTGGATGACTTCAGAAAGAGCAGAGATGATGTCAGACTATATCTAAGACCTGTTTAAAAAGTGTAATACTTTGGTGTGAGTCTTCATTTTGCCTAAATCTGACAATAGTCCCAAAATGTCATTGTAAATATTTATCATTTCCCTGCACAATAAAATATGGGGATTCTGTATCCCAGGTTAAAGCAGTATATGGCACACAGAAAAGTGAGCTCTTAAAAATCGTGTTAGGGTGAGACTCTGGCAAGAGAGTGAAGGCATCTTTTAGTCATGTCATAAGTAAAATATGAGAAAGATAAGGAGTTTACTTCTTATGTGAAAAATATTACCTGCAACAGTAAAATTGTTGAGTGGTATATCAAGTTTCTTCTGCAGGCCAGGCCATCTGGTGTCTGACATCTGGTATCAACAGTAAATAGGTGACTGCATGAATATATGGAAAATGAGGAAGAACAACACCTGCAATATTTGATCACTAATCTGTTTCTAATGTGATTGGCTCAACCAGAAACTTAACACCAATGGGGAATTTTTGTTGTGGCTATGATACTGCTGTGTTGAGTCCTAAACTCCTGGAGGGAAATAGGCTTGTATTTCTAGTCTGCCTTCCTTGACTTCCTTTCCAAAGTAATTCAGTTGTGATTTTTTGAATAGGGAGCAATTATGGGAGGGAAATCTCAACAGCAGGTCAGTACCGTAGAGAGGAACAGTACCAGCAAGGTCCAGCGGGAAGGCAGTACCACACCAATTATTTTAACAGAGGATATTTACTGCAAACAATTTTGTATAATTACTGAAATAAAAAAGCAAAATGGAATCACAAAGGTAGCCCTGAGAGAGTAACTGCAAATACCCACTACCATGTTGAGAGAAGGGGCTGGAGTTATTGCTTCGTAGAAGCCTGGATGACAGGCAGCCTTGGAGCTCAGACCTCTGAGAAGTATGCGCGGTTCAACTTGTGCTCAATCTTCGGGATTATCGGAAGAGGCAAGAAGAAGCTGGTTTCACAGGTTGGAGTAAGTTGTGGCTCCCAGGATGAAGTGTTGCAGTGATGATACTGTCAAGAATGAGAAGCAAGCAGGTGGGAACAGTCTCTTCTTCCTCCAGACTTCCAGACTCCCTTTAGCATCCATTGGTCGGTGCCTAACAAAGAGCCAGCTGGCCAAGCTGAATGTGGTTCACAGAACCCCAGCCTTCCTATCCCAGAGGAGGGAGAAAAGAATGGATTTGAAGCTGAAGCAAAGCTGGAACTTGGAACTGATCAGCAAAACAACTCCTTTATCTACATTATTACAGATTAACGAGCAATTGTTTTTGATTGATATTTTAAGTTAGTAAGCTTTATAGTGACTTGTTATATAGCAATAGATAAAGTAATGGTAAAAATGCTATTCTCAAACCTAAAGTACTTGGATTTTTTTCCCCCTCCATGAAATCTAATTGAACAAATGATTCAAGGATAAACTTCTTTACTACTGTGTGATAAATGGAGAAGATACAAAAAGTTTTGACTCCCGTGTAAATCAAAAGTCTGTGAATTATTGTTACGGAATAGAACATAAATACTTTAAACCATAAATATGTAGAAAATTATGTCTACCGAAACAGTGGAGGTAGAAGAGACTGCAGTAGATGTCTGCTGAATTTCCGCTTATCACATCTGGCAAGACTGTGCTCAGTAGTTTTTGCGTGTCACATCTCCCTCTTTCTCATGCCATGGGAGAATTCTGCTCTCAACTTCAAGAGTAACCACTGGTAGATTTATAGCTTTCAGTCTATTCTTTTCCCCTCTTTGCAGTTATTGGCTCAGATATAAACACTCCATTCATTTTAGCCTAGGGTTTCTCAATTTACATTCTGAGCCTGATAATTCTTTGTGGGGAGGGCTGTCCCACACAGTGTAGGGTGTTCACCAACATGCCTAACCTCTATTCATTAGATTCTAGTATCATCTGTCCATCGCATCCCAGTTGTAACAAGCAGAAATGTGTCCAGATATTGCTAGATATTTTCATGGGTGCAAAATTTCTCCAGTTGAAAACCACTGATTAATACAAAAAGGGATGCCAAGGTTTATTTCTTTTAATTGTGGGTATATAGAAACTCTTTTAAAAATGAGATTATATATAAATTGCAGAGTGGCTACAGCTATTTGGAAACCACAAATAAGTTGGGAGATATGAAAAGGTCAACCTAATAAAAGCAGGAAGAAGAAATTGAGAAAGAAAATCCTAATCACATTAATTGAGCTCCCAATACCAACAGTAGCTAGACTGCTGAGCTCAATACATCTTCTTTCTGATTCAGATTTTCTGTTGAATGCAACAGAAAAAAAGACCCCCATAAAGACGGTAGGTAGGACGTTGTATAATGTGCTGCTTTCTTACATTTCATGATATTTAACATATATACATATGTATATGTGTGTGCATGTGTATGTCTGTGTATGCCTGTGATATGGGAGAAATAAAGTTACCTCAGAGAGGCGTCTCTCCTTAAGCTCATGGTATTATAGCAGTTCTTCATGTTGAAGGATTAAAAAAAATCTTAAATTCACTTGACTTAGTCTTGTTACAGAAGTCACTTATACAGAAGTAAAGTTTTTAATTAATTAAATTGATTTAGAAGCTCTAATTATAAACTACCACCAGACTTTAAGAAATGAACAAATAGAACAAATTATTTATTTACCTTTGAATAGTTAAATGTAAAACTGGTAAAAACAAAATAAACAATAGAAACATGACATTGATGTTCTTACCAAAATGAAATCCATCAGATCTGAAAAATCTGTAGGTAGGAAAGTCATCTTTCTCTTTAAATAGCTTCTGCTTTCTAAGTCAAATTCATATTTGAATTTTCTCCAAAGGGCATTAATATTTAAAGTGCTACGGAATACAATAGTGGTTTAGAATGTTGCTTGAAACAAAAATCCCATCTAATAAATTTAATATACTTAGGCTACATAGTATATTCTTCATTCTTAAATAACTCCCAAAGTATCCACGATGCTAATTCAATTGAGGCTCTTCCAGTAAAGGGCAGGTCCTGTTAGCATACTAACATTCATAAAAAATGATGGCTTTTAGATGAGCATTGTAGAGTAAAATGGAAGAGTAGTATTTATGGGCTTAAAAAAAGTTATTGCTTTGATTTCTACAATAATTCTGAAACACTTTTCTTGGTTCTAAAAGAACACAAATATTGATGTGTTCTGTGACCTAGAAAAAGACTGCAGGGGGATAAAGAGAACAAACCAAAAACCCAAGAGAGTATTGTCTCTAATGAAACCATGGACCTATTCTAAGCTATTGTGTTACATTCCATTCTTGTTTGTTAATTTGAAGTTTATAGAATGTGGAGAAACTGTTGTCTGTCCAGTGATTTATCTATACAGTTTTCTACTCTATTTTAAGTAGTTTTAGAACCTACAACTCTCTAGATACCATTCTAAAAGAATACAAGTATAATTATTTTTACTTCATATTTTTAAGGACAAAGAACTTTTTTTTATTTTTTTTAAAGATTTTATTTATTTATTCGAGAGAGAGTGAGAATGAGAGACAGAGAGCACGAGAGGGAAGAGGGTCAGAGGGAGAAGCAGACTCCCTGCTGAGCAGGGAGCCCGATGTGGGACTCAATCCTGGGACTCCAGGATCATGACCTGAGCCGAAGGCAGTCGCTTAACCAACTGAGCCACCCAGGCGCCCAAAGACAAAGAGCTTTAAATCTTCACTAAAAAAAACTATTTCTGCTCTCTTGCCATCCTTCTCTTTCAAGATGCTTTTTTTAATCGGCCTTCTCTTGTGTATTTATAAGCTCTTCCTAATGACACTTTTTCTCAGGAAATAAATGTTCACCTGTCATTCTTATATTAAGTAAGGGTTTCAAATGGGTCAGAGTACTTTCCACTACCACAGAACCTACCATTTATCACCAAAATTCTTAATACTAATAGTCAATGTTTATTGTCTCAATTTCTCACTTCTAGCAGTCTCCTACAGTCTAGCTCCACCTCTATAATTCCACTCAAATTAGTTTTTCCATAGACAGCCAGTAACCAAATTGACATATTTTATTTCACCCCACTTCTTGCTTTAAGGTATTTGTTAGGGTTTAATAGCCCCTTCTCAAAAAAAAAAAAAAGTCACTACATAATTCCTTATCACAGTTTCCTTTACTCTGCCTGATTTTTTTTTTAAAGATTTTATTTATTTATTTGACAGAGAGAGACACAGTGAGAGAGGGAACACAAGCAGGAGGAGTGGGAGAGGGAGAAGCGAAGCAGGCTTCCCGCGGAGCAGGGAGCCCGATGTGGGGCTCGATCCCAGGACCCTGGGATCATGACCTGAGCCGAAGGCAGACGCTTAACGACTGAGTCACCCAGGCGCCCCTACTCTGCCTGATTTTTAACAGAAAATTGTCCCTACAACTTCTCTTTTCATTCTATATAGTATCTTTGGGTAGCTCACTCTATTCCCTTGATTTCAAGTGGCTGATATTGAAGCCATATCTTTTTATATTCATCCTTTAAAAGCCTGAACTATTTATCTTCTATTCCAAATTTTATGGAAGTTTTTTTAATATAATATGTTTACTATGCATTGCTGTTGAATTTTGACAAATGGATTTTCTGCATCTATTGAGATAATATCTTTTTCCTTTTTCTTTTTTCTTTTGTTAATACTGACAATTTTCAGAAGTCACATCTACCTTACATACACATCTTACACCTTGGTTTTTCAAAATTTAAGCCCATCTTGCAAACTGTGATAAACTCAACTTGGTCATGATGTATTGGATTAGATCTGCAAAAACTGTATTAATAATTTTTGTAACTATGTTCATGAGAATATGGTTCTGTAGTTTACTGTTATTGTAATTTCTTTGTTTTTAGCAAAACTAGGGTAATGCTGGCCTCATAGAATTAGTTTTGAAGTATTCTCTCTTTTTCAATTTCATTTTAACTTGTCTCTCTACCTCTCTTGATACGCTTTGGCCTTTTACTCTGACAGCAGCCAGAGAGATCCAGTTAAAAATGTAAATCAGGCCATGTCTCATCTTTTAATGCTAGATGAGGGTTCACTACATTTATATCTAAAAAAAGTGTCAGATGCCTGCCATTCCCAAAGACTCATTTTGTGTGAGAATGATATACATAACTGTTCCTGGCAGCAATTGGGTAATACTATGGTTCAGTTGCAGACAAGAGAAAGCGCTTTTGTAGGAATAACTAGAACCAAGTCCTGTGAGGCTTACAAATCATCGGGAGACCAAGAGTGGCAGGTTCCAGGCCAAGCTTCCTGGTATTGACCAAACTGCTAATGAGGCCTCAGGAAGCTGCCACCTCAGAAAGCTTGCTGCAATGTGTATCAATAAATGGATCCCTTATACTATGCTTCGCTCCCATACTTAATTCAGTTCTAAATTAAGAATCACAGATTTTTAGACTCTAATTCACTCAGAAACAATTGAGCTGCAACAGAGTTTAAAAATGTGTAGATTTTCATTTTTCTATTTGTTTGTTGGTGGGTTTTTTTTAAAGATTTTAATTATTTATTAGAGAGAGAGTGTGTGTGCACAAGCGGTGGGAAGGGGCAAAGGGAGAGGGAGAAGCAGACTCCCTGCTGAGCAGGGAGCCTCATGCAGGACTCAATCCCAGGACCCTCAGGTCATGACCTGAGCTGAAGGCAGACACTTAACCGACTGAGCCACCCAGGTACCCCTGTTGGTGGAGTTTTATATTGTTGTTTGGTTGTTTTTTGTTTGTTTGTTTAGTTTTTTAGCTCAGAAGGGTTTATAAAGAGTTTAGAATGGGCAATGAATAACCAGCCTCCAAATGATGACTCCATCAAATGATAGCCTTGGATTTGTGCATTGTAAAAACTCTGGTCAATTAAAAAATAATTATTTCTGACTTTACCTTCAGATTTGTTCCATACTTAAAAGACATAATAATAGAAATACAGAAAGTAATAAAGATTCATATTCTCTTTGAACATCATGATATTTCTATGTGATTCAAACTTTAATTAATCAAATATTTAAATTATTCTATATTTAGATTCCAGACCATGCTCTCATTGTTACATTTATACATGTAGTTCCTTTCAATGGAAATATTTTACCTGACTCACTAGACCACAGTATTTAACCTATTGTTTTCATTTCTCTCTTTTTAAAAATTTCTCATTATTTTTAAGAGGTACTGCTTGATACTCATGTGCCTTTATAAATATAACTTATTTTAACTCCCATGTGACATTTTGGGACCCAGCCATATTTTGTTCATGCTAAATTCAGTAAACAAAGCATAAGACACTTGTCTAACAACAGTGAGTGTTAAGGCTTATGAGACAAGGTAGTGCCTTTAAAATATTTTCTTTATTGTCTCAAACTGAATGTTTCCTAAGTTATCTTAAATGTTCCATCAACATTTACAATGTTATCTTAAATATTCCACAACAAAGACAAGCAATTATGAAGTGTTTGTGGCCATTTTAAAAAATTCCAAATGTTCAAATAAAAATTCCAAATTTTTGATACTTTGACCCTTAGTAGCTCTTGTGGCTTTCTAGGAAGCAATGATTCCTTTAAGATAAAAACATCTATTTAAGAGTATTTACTTTACTTTGTGTTTGAATTTGGAAGTAACCCCAGGCAGATTTTAACAGCATGTTAAATTATCATTAAATACAAGTTAAGAGATCACTGAATTGTGTGAACAATGTCAGATTCAAAAATGTTTTTTAGGCAACATTTTCTGTTAGTATTTAAAACTGCTCACTTTAGTCAACACTCCATCTGTCTGTAGTCTTACTCATCAAGAGGAAAATTCTATTTGTTTTAAAAATGTATATGGGGAGAATGTTCCCATAAATTGTTAGAGCTCCTCCCTAAGTTATGCAGGAAAAATTTCTGTCAGTATGCTTAGAATTCATCATGAAGTAATTATGAAATTGGTTACTATAGATAAAATTATTGGATAACAGTAACTCCTTTCCTTCTTGGCTTCAAATAAATGAAAAGACCTCTTGGATTTTAAAAAGCAAATTGGTTCAATATTTGTAAACTTACCTGTGATGAGGAGCAAATCTTTAAGACTCAGTGAGCAGTTGTTCAACTATTCTAAACCCATGTGCACCTGTTCATCTATGCATCATTCGGCTTAGGGTTTATAATATCAGAAGTATTTAATAAATATATGTCATAGAACTCAGCAGAGGATGTTTATATAAAGGCAGTCAACAAAATCATTTTTATTTGCAGAACTGTCACGAGAGAGAGGAGAGGAAGAGAGAGAGAGTGTTGTGTGTGTGTGTGTGTGTGTCTGTAGAGTGTCCAGTAAATGTTTCTAAAGATGAAAAGGTCCTGCTCTCAAGAGATGCACTGCTTACTGGGGAAGCAGAAAATTAACACAATACATCAATTCTAAGGTATATGTGTTTCACATTGTAACATCTCTAAAATTAAGATGTGTTTTACAGTCAATAGCTAATAACAATTTTAGTTTGTCAAGCTGTATTTCTCATATAGTTGTCCTTGTTTTCACATGCATGAAACCTTGCTGTATGACGAAGAAAATGCCAACACCAAAAATTACAGAAGTGGGGGGCGCCTGGCTGGCTCCGTCAGTAGAGCTTATGAATCTTGATCTCAGGGTTGTGAGTTGAAGCCCCACACTGGTTATAGAGATTACTTAAAAATAAAATCTTTAAAAAAATTACAGAAGGGGAGGCCATGGCTTGGAAGAATATCCCAGAGGCAGTACTAAAGCTTTCTCTTAAGAATTTTCCAATGCTCTTGATGATAGGGAATGATACTGTAGAGTAAATATTGACAATCCTGAGTAAAAAAAGCAATTTAGCAAAAGTTGAAGTCGGAAGTTGCGATAGTTTTAGAAATACTTTACTCTCTTTATTTCACTTATATTTTCCTTCTTATGTGTGTCCAAGAGGTTCACATGATAAAATATGTTGAAATAAGTCTAGAAGACCTATACCTATTAGTATAAGATAATTCTAAGTAGAATGAAACATCATATATTAATTATACATAAAAACTCAACAGTGAGTTTTTATTGCTTAAAGGGTTGAAAATCTCAATACACGATTGGTGCACTCAATGATGCCTTAGATTTGATGAAATACAGCAATGGTGATATAATATGAAAACTACTAAAATAGGGGGAAAAAGAATTCTCTGCAAGATAGAGTGAGAGTAGTGAATTAGCATAGTTTGCCGAAGTCAAGGGAATATTTGAAAGAGACGTGACAGTGGAACTTAGTCTTGCAGGATATGCAATGTTTTACTAGCAGGAGAAATATCAAGGTTTTCCATGCAACACATAGAGAGACATGACAGCATGTTGTGTTAAAAATAAAAGCCATAAGTGCAGTTAAAGCATTTTGCAGAAGGTGTTCCTTAAAGTGTTACTCCAAGGAAATGCTCAGCAATGAAATTTGTGGCCAAATAAGCTTAAGAAAAACTGCATATTATAGTTTGTTCTCCTTGGAAATTTTATAAAAATGCATTAATATATTAGGAGTTTGCTTTAATTTTTTTGACCTAAATATATTTTAACCCAGGACACATGCTTGGGAAATGCCAGTTAAAAAATGAATTAAAAAGGAAAGAGTACACAGAGATGAGACTGGTTATATAAAACAAACCTTTTGCATATTGAGCAAGATTCTTCAAAGGGTTTTGGGCTTTATTCTTGGAGAAATTAATAGCCATTTGGGGATGAGCAGAGAGTCCTTGTTTGAAATTCAAAAACAGTTTTTTAAAAAAATAAATGTAAGTAAAAATTTATTTAATAATAAAGTTAAATGTCAGATTTTTAAGAAGAAAGAATAAGTGCTCTTTTTTCCCTATATAATTGATATTCACTATGAATGCTTATAATATAGCCTTGCTAAGTATAATTCTAAAATGACTTAAAATAGAAAAAAGTGTATTGGCATATTTTATTGATTTTCTGTGAAGCATCTTCCAACTAATTGCTTTTTAAAATATTTATAAATATTGAAATAAGATAAACATAATAATTCAGTAGAATTTAAATTACTGAAGAATAATTTTTATGATAAAAACATTCATTTTAAGGAACAGTAAAATGAAATTTGTTTATGTAGGGTAATAATGTTTATTGCATTATGTGTAAATTTCATATGTATATAAATCTACATTTACACATGAAATTTGAAAATTGATTTAGTTTGTAACCTATTTTTCCAAAACCAGTATAAATTAACCATCCTTATTAAAACATACACTAGAATTAATTCCTACATTCTTGAATGTGATTTGGCAAAATAGTACTCTGGAATAAAACTCCAGGCAAAATTTGGTGTCTGTTTAATATTCATAATTGAGAATCTTATCACCAGTTTTTTAAGCAGCTCACAATAGGTAGAACACATACTAACAAACTCTTATGATAAATTACTTTATTCACTTGTACCGATGAGGATTGAAACTTGAGTGTGTTAGCATCATGTATAGCAAGGGGATTTATTGTTTTGATGTGGCCAGATGTATTAGGCCTGTCTTTGCATATCATTAGGTATGAAGTTAGATAATGCTGGTAAGGCCACAGGAGAAGAAACGTGACCTCCACAATAATGAACGAGTATCACGCACACTAGTCAAATACACTGAGGGATCAATGTGTTGTTTTGAGCTAGAAATGCAATTGGTGAGTCACTGCACTTTTTAATTCCCAATATTTTCCACGTGATGTATAATACTTTGGCTTTTTTTATTCCAATTTTTCTGTCGAAATAAAATGAAAAGTACAATGGATGAAGGGGAATAGTATAGCTTCAGGTCCCAGTTACTTCTTTGACACACATTTTTTTTTCAGCAAGAGTAAACAGCAGCAGAAGCAACATCTGGATCTTTGGCTGACTGCACTATGGAAAGTGACTGGCCAAACATTGCTTACTTATATTGGTGTCCATTAACTTGCCTGAAGATCAGTCAGTTGGGGGGCTATCTGGGAGAACCTGCCCAGATGCATGCCATATTCCGTTGATAGCCCTGTCATTGTCAAGAATTTGTTCAAGTTTACATGTCTAAGAATAAACTCTTGTTTGAGTTTCTGATGATTTCTTCCACATGTTAAGACCCTTTTTATGGTGCAGAACAAAGGCCAAAAGAATTCCAGTGAAGGCAAAAGGGAGGGTTCAAAAGATCTATTGGTTGACTCACATTTGATGAATTATTAATCTACAGATTTCACCATATGATAGAGAATTCATTTTTCTCAAAGTTTTAGATGAAATACAAATTTTACCAAAATAAAAGAACCCTTCTGGGATGACACATTTACAACAAAAAGATTAACGACTTTACCCTGAAGAAACTTTATTTGCAAGTAATGCAAAGAAAGAAACCAGCCGATTCCATAATTTGACACTAGTGAGTGAGCAGAACATTTATAGAGTGAGAATATAGCTTCCTTTTAGATGTCTAGACCTAATTTGCAGAGGTTAACCACAAATTAAGATTTATAGTATATTAGGGTTAGATGAGATCCTAAAAAATATTAACTTTCTAATCTTTAATTCCTCTGCAAATGTCTGTTTTTGTCAGGCCTTGATTTGAGACCACCAGTGATAGAAGTTCACTGCTTTCTCAGGCAGACAACTAGAATATATATATCTTTGTCTTACACAGAAATTGTTAACCCTCTTGCTTAGCTAGTTATATCTGTAGTGATCATTGTATCTGGTCTCACTCCTATTTGTCTAGTTTTTAACTCTTTGAAAGCAACCATGGTATCCTTCCACTCCTTCCATTTTGAGTTATTTCGTCTTCAGACTAGCAGACTCAGCTTTCCAACAGTTGTTTTTCAAATATTTTTCAGAACCATTTATTTTCCTTGTATACATTTCGATGTGAATATATCACTCTTATTGTGATCCTCATAACTAAGAATAAATGTGGTATCACCATTGGAGAATATAACTCATTGAGTAATAACAAGCTAAAATTTCATTAGATAATTCAAATATTGCACATGGTAGATACAAGGAGGCAGAAACTTCACAGGGCATCCCAGAGATATGAAAATTCAGAAGGTCACTATTTGCTCTTCCTGGCATGGCAATGAGACTTCCCTGCTTCTCTTTACCTTTCTGAGTGGTAATAACATTCTCTAGACTCCTTATTCCCCATGTTGGCTAGCATAGAAAACAATTTGTATCCATTTTTACCTTCACCTTTTGATTGTCTGCCTTAAGTATCATTAAACTCTACAGCCTAATGAGATAAAATACTGATAATCACATGATAAAAATAGATTGTAGTAATCATTCCAGTTGAAACTGAACACATTCAGTCTTTTCTGTTATGGTCATTGTGAGGTCTCCAAGGCCTCCCAATTCCCTTTGTTCATCATCATTTATGACTTGGATAGTTAACTTAAAGAAATCACACTTATTATCTTTAAACTTTCTTTTTTTGTTGTTCCTTTGTCATTTACAGATATTATTTGCTCCTTAAGATAATGAAAATCTCTCTTGTTCTGTCTTTGTAATGTTCTTTTTCCTGATCGCTTTTCCTTCTTTCAATCCATTTGCATAAGACTGGAGTTTTTATAACTTACCTATCATAACTAAAGCTTAATGGACATAATAAAAAAATCACTAATTATATGTTTTTTAGCAAATAAAAAATGTTTTCTTTAAAATGAAATGATAAAAATCAAGGTAATTTTTCTGATAATTTTGAAAGTGCTCAGAAGATCTCTTAAGGAATCCTAAATCAAGTTTTCATTCTGTACCCTCATTTTTTGCTGAAAAAATCTGAAACATCAATGCTCAAGATATTTTTATTTTTTTTAAGATTTTATTTATTTATTTTGGAGAGAGAGCAGCATGGAGGGGCAGAGGGAGAGCGAGAGAGAGTCTTAAGCAGACTCCACGCTGAGCACAGAACCCTATTCAGGGTTCCATCTTAGGACTCTGAGATCATGACCTGAGATCACACCTGAGCCGAAACCAAGAGTTGGATGCTTAACCAACAGCACCATCCAGGCACCCCTTGAGATATTTTGAAAAAGTCATAACACTTGGGTGCCTGAGTGGCTCAGTTGGTTAAGTGTCGGACTCTTGATTTTGGCTGAGGTCGTGATCTCAGGGTTGTGAGACAGAGCCCCATGTCAGCTTGGCACTCAGCAGGGAGTCTACCTGAGATTCTCTCTGCCCCTCCCATTCTCTCTCTTTCTGGAATAAATTTAAAAATCTTAAAAAAATATCATAACACTTAGGCTTTTTTCTACTTTTGCTTAATTTTATTGTAAAAACAATATATAGATGCATAAAGTTTTAAGTCTATCATGTTTAAAAGGAACAGTTTTCTGGAATATCCTAATAATCAAAAAATTTATGTGCAAATACAAAAATGTCTGCTTGTTTCCAAATAATCCATGTATATGTTAGTGAACCCAACATATATTTGTTGAATATATCTTTTTCTGTTTCTTGAGATATGCACGAGTGAACCCTTGATTCTTTCTTTTTTTTTTAAGATTTTATTTATCAGAGAGAGAGAGCAAGAGAGGAAGAGAGTGCACAAGTAGAGGGAGAAACAGGCTCCCTGCTGAGCAAGGAGCCAGATGTGGGCCTTGGTCCCAGGACCCTGGGATCATGACCTGAACCAAAGGCAGACACTTAACCAACTGAGCCACCCAGGCATCCCCCTTGATTCTTAATGTGATAATCGAGCCCAAGATTTTTTTATTATTCCAACCATGACACTTTAGATAGTCTTATATTCAATTTGATTGTCTATCTTAAATATTAAAAACTTTTGGCCTGGGAATATGTGTTAGGGTAATTGCAGTCAATGAGATTGTTATTTGGGACATTGTTTCTGCAGGTTAATAGCTATTCTCCCTCAAAATAGGTTGCTTGGAGTAGAATTATCAAATAAGAACAACAATGATATAATGGTGACCTTGAAAATATCATTGTTCAGTGTTTTACAAGTACCTTTTCAAAATGTTGGATCAAACGGTCAAAATTTCTTTACAGTAGGAATTCTCAGATAGTATATAACATATTCAGGTGTATTGTAAATCTATAAGGGATGATATAGTAGGCAGCAATTCCAGGAAAAAAAAAGTGTGTGTGTGTGTGTATGCTTTTTGTGTGACTACACATGTGCATATGTGTGTGTGTGTGTGTGCGCGTGCGTGTGAATTTTACATATGTATATATACACGCATATACAGGTATATATGTAAAATTCACATATGATATATACACGCATATATATACATACATATATATAAAATTATCCATCTATGCACATATACACATTTTTTTGAGGAATATGTTATGGGATTGCTGTTCCAAAGAACACACTTTAAGAAATGTTGGTATAAGTCGGCTCTAAATCCCACACCAGTGGAAAAAAGGACTAGGAGATAAGATCTTTGGTGTTTTGTTCGGAATCAAACAAATAATTAATGACAGAAATTTGTTTGAAATATACCTCTTTCTATCCCTTTAGTACCCTTTTCATTGCCCCCACATTCAGAGAAGAGCTATTGAGTTGTGAACTCTTTTTTTTTTTTTCTTTTAGTGGACAAATGGCAATGGTAGAAAATCAATGTAATAGAAAATCAAGTTTTCCCAAAATCATTCAAACAATATCATATATCCACTAAATATTCTTCTACTCTTTATCTTTTTGTCTTGGTCATTATCTTAAAGCTATTTTTTAAAACATTTTATTCCTACTTTTGTTCCTTTCTCTCAAATACATAACTTTCCATGTGTGTGCCTCTCCCCATTTACATATTCTATTACTGTTTCTGTTCTCTTTTAATCAATCCAGTGCGATGTTTTAGTTTTGTTGTTTCTTTTTTTAAGATCTTATTTATTTATTTGACAGAGAGAGAGCAGGCACAAGAAGCAGAGGGAGGAAAAGCAGGCTCCACTGAGCAGGGATCCATGTGGGGCTCGATCCCTTGAGTCTAGGATCATGACCTGAGCTGAAGGCAGAGGCTTAACCAACTGAGCCACCCAGGCGCCTCGAAGCAATGTTTACTAGCCAACTTACACCACAGTAGGCTAGAAATGGAAGAGATGAATAGGAATCTAAGATAAGGTTTGTTCCTTCTAGCAGTTTATTTTAAATTTAACGAAGAGGTTATCTATATAAGTTAAAAAGTTATGATGTAATGATTGTAAAGGCAACATCAAATAAGAAAACCTGGCATTGGCATGGATTCTAAGGGTCTCAGAAGAAATTTTGTAATTGAGGTGAAGTGATATAATCTAAGTTTTTAGAGGAGGAAAAAATTAAATTCCACGCAAGGATAGAAACTCAGAAGTGTGAATGAGACTCACACACAATGAAGGTACATATATTTTGAGGAACCAGGAAAGGGATGAATATTTAACACTAGAATCTTTATTCTAGTAGTAAAATTTATCTTATTATCAAATTAAAATATAAATTTTGATAATTTTTAAACACGTGCAAAAATCATTTGGTGAATATTGCATACTTATTATCGGATTCATAATTTTTACAAAGAAGGAATAAAAGTAAATCTCCCTATCAGTTTAACAAAATGAAACAAAATCTGAACACATTTTATTTATTTACTTATTTTTTATTTTTTTTTAAGTTATTATTTTGGGACACCTGGGTGGCTCAGTCAGTTAAACCTCTGCCTTCAGCTCAGGTCATGATCGCAGAATCTTGGGATCGAGTCCCACATCGGGCTCCTTGCTCAGCAGGGACTCTGCTTCTCCCTCACCCTCTACTGTTTCCCTGCTTGTGCTCTCTCTCTGACAAATAAATAAATAAAATCTTTAAAAACAAAGTTGTTTATTTTTATTTAAGTAATCTCTACACTAAACATGAGGCCCAAACTCACAACCCGAAGATCAAGGGTCCCATCCTCCACCAAATGAGCAAGCCAGGTATCCTACTGCACACATTTTAGTAAACGGAGAGCTATTAGAAATATTTCCTTTATTATCAATAAAAATAAAAATATCAAAGCTTTTACTTCTTTAGTTATTACATGGGCAATCCTAGATACGTTGTTGTCATCGTCGTTGTAGTAATAATAATAATAATAACAACAGCAATGGTACACATATTAGGAATGATTAATTTTCTTCATTTGTAGATAATATACTTATTTCCAATAAGAAATCTAACAAAATTTTTGACTACTGAGCAGAGCAAGGTGATGGATATACACTTGTATAAAAATATTTTACAAATTAGAAAGTATAATTTAAAAATATCTCATTCATCCATAGTAATAGCGTTTTTCACTACATAGGAATAAACCAAAAAAGGCAGGATATGTATGGGTATATATAATCTTTTAATGAATGCTTTAAAATAAGACAATTATATGGAAAAATGTGTTCATGAATGGGGATGCTCAATATTCCAAAGATGTTAATTCTCTATATATTAGCCTATAAATCCAAAGCAATGAAATCAAAACTCCAAAGTTTTTTTTCATTAAAATTTAAAACCCTTCTTAAGTTCATGTGAAATTTTAAAGGCCATGGATAGCCCAGACAGTATAACATAGAGCCTAAGGAGAAAATATATGACCTATAAAGGTTTAAGACACAAATTAAATCTGTAAAATTCAAGACTTTTGATATTGGACCAGGGATAGGCAAATAGATTAATACAATAAAATACAAAGTTCAGAAACAGAGCTTAAACATTCTGGGAAATGTGTATATGACACAAGTATCATTATAATTAAATGCAAGCAGGAAAGTCTTAGAATATCACCATATCCGAAGACCCAGAAAAATCCCTGATACCAATATATCCTAGAAAAACTTTGTTATACTTGTATAATGAAAAGAGTACAGTGTTACTCATTTCAACTTTATTTGTGATAGAAAACAAATGAAATAGATTTCAAGATTGGAAACTATAAATCAGTTATGAAATATTTATACAATGGAACATCATACAGCAACAAAGTGAATACACGTGATTTATATTTACCAAAATGGATAAATCTTAAAAGCAATTTTGAGTAAAAAAAAGTTGCAAACATATATTATGACGTTTTGTTATATACACAAAAAATGTTTTATCGTTTGTACATGCATGCATGTACATATATGTATGTAGATATGTGCATATATGGACATGAGCATAAGCAATAAATAATAAAAAACAGATGCAGTAATATTTAGCTTTGAAGAGGAAAGAAAAATGTGAGACTGAGGAGGAATTACAAACAGCTTCAACTCTATTGATCAAGAATTATTAGAAAGATCTCCAAATTCGTTCTCTAACATTTTTTCATTGGACTGGAGTTGGTGGAAATAATCCACATATTATGTACTACACTAACAGCTCTTTTATGAAGAAGCTTCACTCTCTAGTTTCATCAAATGCCCCACGAACTTTTTTGCCTTTCCTGTACGTGGTGGAAGATGGAAGACTAATGGTAGCAAAAGCATTTCTTAATCTCAGGAAACAAACTGAGTGTTACTGGAGTGGTTGGGGGTGGGGGGGATGGGGTGGCTGGGTGATAGACATTGGGGAGGGTATGTGCTACGGTGAGCGCTGTGAATTGTGCAAGACTGTTGAATCAGAGATCTGTACTTCTGAAACAAATAATGCAACATATTTTAAGAAAAAAGAAAAAGAAGATAACAGGAGAGGAAGAATGAAGGGGAGTATGTCAGAGGGGGAGACGAACAATGAGAGATGATGGACTCTGAAAAACAAACTGAGGGTTCTAGAGGGGAGGGGGGAGGGGGATGGGTTATCCTGGTGATGGGTATTGAGGAGGGCACGTTCTGCATGGAGCACTGGGTGTTATGAACAAACAATGAATCATGGAACACTGCACCAAAAACTAATGATGTAATATATGGTGATTAACATAACAATAAAAAAATTAAAAAAAAAAGCATTTCATACTGTTTAAGCATAACCTGCATAGGTGGTTTGGCAACTTACTTAGAATGTGGGGGTATTTGGATTTATAGTTTAGTCTTGATCTTTTTATTCTAAACTATCTCTGAGACAGAAAGAATTACATTTTGACATGTTTCACTAATGGTCTCTTCCTCTACCTATTTCTCCCCTCAAGTCTGAAGATTCCTGTGAAAATATAATTCAACCCATGATCTTACTTTGCTTCGAAAATCATTACTATTTTCCCCTGCTGTCTGAACAGGTAGAGATTCTTCAGTCTGCATTCAAAAGCTTGTATAGCTAACTGTATTTCTGACTTTCCCACCATCCTTATTTCCATAACGAAGGGAAAGAAATGGATTGCTTTATCCAGTGTTGCTTTTCTTCTGTAGTAGAATGAGGAACTGGCAGGAGAGGGCCTTGTTATGAACCTAGAATTTTCTCATTTTCCATATCTGATCATCGAAATTTTAGGGTTTTATTCATTTTTTTTTTCAGATTTCATATCCTCTAAAAGATTTGTCTTTCATCTCTTGGGGAAACAATTTATTAAAAAAACTCAGTGTCCAATATGTGCTAGGTATTCTTCTAACCAGTGAGAAAAATAAAGGAATTTTTAAAAATCATACAAAAAGAACAATGAGCAAAATTTTAAACATATCATTTCTTCCTGGTCTTATATTGTGTGGAATATAAACTTATTTCAGTTTCTCCTACCACCAATCTCCTTTCTAATCTATATCCAACTTTATCCAAGTTAGTGCTAATTTCCTTAAAATATACATATTCTCTGTATTGTTATGTTAACTTCTCCATAGTCTTGACTCAGTTATCCTTATTTTAGTTGTAACACACACCACAAGCAGAGCACATAACAGGGGCTCAAGGCACTTCTTGATTTGACTTCATTCAATAATACATATTTGGTGTCATACTATATGACAACTGATTCTAGAGTAGAAATTGGATCTGAACAAATGTAAAATGAAAGATGACTTGAGAGAAGCAGGTATTATACATGAATTAAAGATCCTTTTTTGGTGTTTGATATACAATATTGGTTCCTAATGTGGCAAGAGAGAAGAGGTTTGCATAGGCACTAAATGACTCGATGGTCCTGGATTCTGAACAGTTAAAATAATGTGTTGTCAGGTTGCTAACACAATACCAGGAGACTGACAGGGAGAAAATGTGAAACAGCTGTTGTTATATTCTAGGAAGTCTTAAATAATCCTAAACAGTGATTTTTAAAAAGATTATTTAAAGATTTAGGGAGAGAATCAGGTTTTAATTACAGCAAAGAGTAGGGATAGAAGAAACAAGGAAACCATAACCATAATGAGTTAGTGTAAGAAGGTAGAGAAAAGTGATGTGGATAAAAATGACATTTATGTTTGAAACTATTTATATAGAGTGCAAAATGCTTTTACCTTTTCATATTCTATTTTTATAGCAATGCTTTGAAACAAGAACATGATTAAAGTTTTCACTGGATTCTTTATACCTCCAACCCAGTTCCCATTGCATTACATTAAAACCATTTGCAGTTTTGATAGAAATTGCTACTGTGACACAAGATATGTTCTAGGATCACTGGGGAATTTTATTTCTATCTACTTGCCTAGTTTTCATATGAAATCTATTAATTTGACATGGTTATTTATTTAATATCTACGGTAATATGTTCTTCCTAAAATTTTCTAGTTTATTTTGTGTTATTATTGATCCTTTCATCAACAAAGAACTATGAAAGGGAATGATATGATCATATTGGTAGAAAGAAGATTGGCACAACAATATATAATGGAGAAGGATGGACAAAAGGAACATATAGGAAAAACCCACAAACAAAGAGAATAGTTAGAGGCTGTGGAATTAATCTGGTGAGAGGTGACTGTCTTGTAAGATGAGTGTCAAGGGATTTAAGGAAATTGGAGAGGACTTCCCTCATTGGATGCAGGGATGAAAGGAAGAGGCTAGTACAACTGAAATTAGATCTCTGGCTTTAGACACCGGCTAGTACACAATGTCCTTTACCATTAACACCAGAAAAGGAAGAGATTCTGGGGTAAATGAGGTAATAAGTTGTGGTGCCTGGGTGGCTCAGTCAATTAAGCATCTGACTCCTGATTTTGACCCACGTCTTGATTTCAGGGTCATGAGCTGGAGCCCCACATCAGGCTCTGTGCTTGGCGGGGAGGCACTTGAGATTCTCTCTCCTTCTCCCTCTGCCCCTCCCCCCACTCACTACACTACGTATGTAGGGGAAATGTGGGAAAATGTTATTCCATATTTCAAGGCAAAAAAGCACATGAAGAGGGAAAAGTGGTTGATAGTGTTGAACCAAAGAGAAACCAAGAAAGATAGCAACTGAAAAGTCAATTTTCCTACAAAGTGATCATTCACAACTTTAACCAGACTTGTTTCAGTTTAAGACTTGAGCATAGATTTGAGTGTAGACACCAGGTTGCAAGAATTTGGGAAATGAATTGATGAATAGTTGGAAACAAGATTTAATGGGAATGAAAGAGATGATTGGTCTCCTAGGTGTGAATGAAAGAGACGATTACAGATCTCCCTTGACTTAGGGGTAATTCATCATAAGTTGAAAATGCATTTAAGATAACCTAAGCTACCGAACATCATAGCTTAGCCTAGCCTTTATACATGCTCAGAACACTTACATTAACCTACAGTCGGGCAAACTCATCTAACATGAAACCTATAATACAGTGTTGAATCTCATGTAATTATTGAATTGTGTACTGGAAGTGAAAAACAAAATGGTTATATGGGTCCACAGCAGTTGTATTAGTTGTGATTACATGACTGACAGGGAGCTGTGGCTTACAGCCGCTGCCCAGTATTGTGAAGGAATACTTGTACCACTTATCACTAGCCTGGGAAAAGATCAAAAATCAAAATTTGAAGTATAGTTCCTTCTGAATGAGCATTGCTTTTGCACCATTGTAATGTTGAAAAATTGTAAGTTGAGCCATCATAAATTGAACCAACCATACAGTCAGGGACTGTTTTTATATCCAACAAACATGTGGATTTAAGGGAGAGTTTTTTTTTTTTTCCTTCAAAATTTAGGGTATGATTAAATAATAATGAGAAAGACAGTACAAAGCATAGGGAGGAAGTGATAAGATACAGCGTAGAGATGGTGGGATTAGTTTTACTGTGGGGGGTGGATAGTTCTACTTTTACTTGAGAGAAAGAAGCAAAGATGCTGAGTCAGTTTAATCTTTTGCAAAACCTCATACAACTAAACAAGAAAATAATATAGGTTTTTGATCATGATAGCCACAGTCTGCTCAAACCAGAACCAATGTAGATCTTAAGGTTTATCTTTAATGGAAGACAAATATGAAAATAAAAAAAGGAAAGAATGAATTTAAATGATCAGATGGTTAAAAACATTTAGAGCTATAATTTAAAAGAAAATAATGTAGATCAAGAGAGTCTAGTTAACCTTTCATAGATCATAGGTATTTGTGTGCTTAATCACAGATGGTGTGTATGAATCTGTACCGGAACATGCTTCCTCTAAATAGAAACACCTCAAATCAATTTCAGTCCTCTTCTTAAGATGCCAAATGCACTTTTAACCCAATGTTCCCATTAAAACTAGGGGTTTCTTAAAGATGTTCTTTGGAAAGCTCATTGTCATAAACGATGTATGCATTTTATTGTCTCCTTTCCCTGTATCAGTATCCTCAGAGTTCAGTATTTTACATAAATAAATATATTTAAAATGTATTGATTTTAACAGATATGAGTGATTAATTGGTCTCCTATGGAATCTATATATGATCCCTTCCCCTTTCCATATTCTTAAAAATATGTTTGAACAATCACCAAACAAAAACCCTTACTTTTCCTAACATTTTTTTTCCTCATGGATAATATTTTTCCCACACCAGCAAATAGCTTTGACATCCTTTGTGTTTCCTGATGGCTTATCTGAGTCACTTGTCATATTTTGTTAACAGACCTGTATGGTTATTGATAGCTAGTTCATTGTTTGTAACATTTTTAATTGTCCCCTAAATCCCCTAAATACTTTAAACTTTCTTTTCTGATGTCTCTCCCCACCCCTTCAACTTTCCTGTCATTTTGGTTCATTTTAAATTAATAAAATACACTCATAGTTCATATAAATAAATACAGATAGAAAAATAGAAGATAATTCCATTTAGAATTATTACTGGTGTTATTTTTAAATGTTAGCAATCATATTTGTGGACCTACAAATAATGTGGGGTTAGAACAATTAGGGAACATAGAGTAATGGCAGGGGTAGAGAAAGAAAATGTTAATAATATTGAACAATTATGATTAATATTACATTATATTTATCAGGAATATTGTCCTCTTATTTAATTAATCTTCATAATCTTATGAAATAGATGCAATAATAATGACCATGTCAAAGTAGAGATAGGAACTTGAGGTTTAGAAAGGTTAAATGACTTGTCAAAGATCATACAACTAGTAATAGTAGAGCCAAAATTTGAACTCCAGTTGTCTGAATCTAGGAAGGAGTTTTAAGCACTAATCATATTTCTTGAATTTGAGCACAAGTTCTATTGATTACTAGTGACAGAAAATTGAAAATTAATTTCTGAATTTGGTTACCTCTGCTTTTATATTAGGGTAGTATTTATATGAGGCATTAGAATTTTTTGTTTGTTTGTTTTTGTATTAGATAGCTTTAATTGCTATTACAAAGAGACTCCAAGATCTCTGACCCAAATAAGATAGAAACTTAATTGTCTCTCAAGTAACAGTCTAGAGATGGGCAGTTGATTTAGGAATGGGCAGTTAAAACTAGCATGACAATAGCCCACCTGAAGGTCTTAAAGAGATTCAAGTTTCTTATATCATTTTGATTTATCATCAATTAAGGTCTGACCTTATTTCACATATCATCCAAATTTTAATTTATAATGAGGGAATTGAGGAAATGGGAAGCAAGAAATTGCCTTATAAAATGCTTTACTTAAGTTGTATAAATCACTTCTTTTATTCCATTGACCAAATCAGTCATGGCCAATCCTAGCTTCAAGAGAGACTGATAATGGTAGTTTGTAGTTAAGTAATGTGTGAGTTATGGAAATACTTGACTCAGATCTCCCTTTAAGAGACAATGCTATGAGGAATGTAATTGGCTGACAGCATCTAAGTTGATGTACTTGGATTCACCATAGGAATCTAGTCAATGTCATGCTTTCCTTGGCCTGTACCAAGCCAGTTATTATACTTGTGGGGTTACTATAGGTAGACCATTTCTGCTTAACTTGGAATTTCTCTAATGGGAAATAGTTTTATTTTTGGGGGGGGGACTCCTTATTGGTTTGGCATATACTTTCTCAATGGCGCACTCAGCTCTGAGACTTTTATTACCCAAGTAATTTTACCTTCCATTCTTCCCTTCATAGATGTCACACTGTATTATAATCTAAAGGTACTCCCTGCAATCTTTTAAACCATTTCCAATTATGTGGGAGCCATATCTCTTTCACATCTAATTCTGCCCTATCATATGCATCTCGGAAGACCCATAATAGCATAGGTGGTCATGTACTTATAGGCAGGAATCAAGGAGAGTCCTGTTGTATCAATAGAGCAAATTCTTCTGTTAGTCCATCTGGCTCTATCTGATTCTTATCTCTGGAAATCTTTGTATCTTGTTCTCTATGTCTTTTGGTTTTGCTCCTGAAGAGAGATTTTCTTATTTATTTAGGGTAGATATTATTAATATACAATACTAATGAGCATACTTCTGCTTATAGGCAGAAAGAAAATTGTTCTTCCATGCCTTTTTGAAGTAGCCACATAACTTTCTTGGGCCAGTGAAATATGTGGAAGCATCTTTATGATGGTGGAAACATCTATTGACATGGGGGCTATATGCTCTGGAGAGATGTCTAATTTCACATCAAACATTTCAGGTCCAAAAAATAAAAACTTGTTGTTGTTGGTGGTGGTGGTGGTGTATACTATAGAGATTTTGATTTTGCAACAAAACTCAGTCTATACCGACTCATACATAATTTTTCTTTGTAGCCAAATTTAAGTTAGTATTAGAATGTGTGTCTTTTCCAGGGGATGGTGAATTTTGGGAGTTTAGTTCCTGCTAGGGTAGGTTTGGGAGTCTGGGGGCTTTTATAGGAATGAAACAATCACAGATAATTTTGTAATTCAGGCTTGTTTCTTTGCCAGTAAAATTATATAGCAGGTTTCAAGTCTGATTATTTAGAAAAACTTCCACTGTTGAGTAACCAAACCTAAAGTCTATTCTTGACATCATACTTAAGCCTACTAATTCTCTTCTTTTTTTTTACTGAATTCTGTGCTTAGATCATCTACCTATCATGGATTTAATGATGCTATGTGAAGCAGTAAGCCATTTGAAACACCTCCCTTAGACTAATCTTTGCCATGGGTCTGACTCACAGTATCTGGCTGAAATTCTTAATAAGAGGTCTCAGAGTAAATATCTGAACAAAAATAATACCAACTGCTAATTACATTTGAATAACTTTTCCCAACCTATGAAAGACTTCAAGTTATTGAATTTTCATTCATTTCCTCTATAGCTATAGTCTAGTCTCGGTGGGCATGTGGTTTGCCTTCAAGGTTAACAAACAGCAGTTTAACCAAATGTTTACCATAACATAATGAGGATCACCAGCTCTTTGATCTGCAATATTCCCTGCCCTCCCAAGTTCTAAGCCAGTACTACATATTTCAGAGATTGAAAATAAAAATGGCAAGAGATTAGTTTTTTGAATAATTAGTAATATAAACTATACTATTAAGAACAAAATTCCAAAATTAAGTGTTTTAAACCAGGTTAGCTTATTTTTGTCTCATAGTATGTATTCATAGATGGGCAAGTGGTTGACAGTGGATCTGTACTTTGTTCTAAGGTATTCAGGTATACCTTCAGGTATAAGGTATTCAGGATTCAACTATTCAACCTCCTTCTCTTATTTTTCTTTGTTAGCCTCTATTGTTGTCACCTACATCGTTACTGCTGCTCACAACACAATGACTTCATTTCACCACATGGGAAGAATGAAAGAGGTGTAAGGCAAATGATTTTCTTATACAAAAACATGATATGGAAATTGTGAACATTGCATAAGCTCAGATGCTAATGACTAAATGGCCACATCTAGCTGAAAGAAATGTTATTAGTAGCGTGATGCGTTTTAATCTCTAGTTATACCCTTGGCAGGGAAGGGAAGCATTCTTTCTAAAAGGAGAATCTTTAGAGGGAGAGAATTAACAGCTATATCAATATTTATAAAACACCTGGCATAGTAGCTGACAAATAATGTTTACTTAATCAGTGTCTCTTCCATTGTTTACCATGCCGTGCCTTAATAATTTGGATTGAAACCAAGAATAAGACCACTTACCCCTGGTTTAGCAGCTTTGTTATGGTTCTATGATTGCATAACTTCTTACTTTATTTACACTGTACATAGTACTTAAGGTATATCTAACAAAGAATGGCCTAACTTTGAAACTGGCACAAGCAAAGAATTAATGACGTTTGCTAGTGGTATAGTACCCCTAATGCTCTTAATTAATACTCTAGTGATGTTCCTGGGATCTTCAGCAAATGATGCGTCCTCTGATGCACAAAGTGTTCAATTACATGCCTTTGTGCTAAGAATAAGAGTCATGTTTCAGTTATTTCATGCAAGGATAAGAAAGATATTTTGATATTTCCTAAAGTTTTTGGGTCCATCAATCTGGGAATGAATCAGCAATGGGACAATAAAATCTGCCATCTGTGTCAAATATAATCTTTTCCCAAGGAGTATTATGACACATATATTACAGTGTGCTTTCAGGAGAAATATTAAAGTGCCTAAGTAAGGAAAAAATGAAAATTGTAAAATATTGCAGGTGATATATTTTAATTTTTGTTAAAGATACCATCATCAGTAGATAGATCACATTATATGCACTTATTTTAATCCCCTCCCGCTTTTTATGATGTAGCAGAATGAGTATTCTCAAACATTTTGATGAAGTAGGATGATTAATATATTTCTAAAAAAATTTAGCAATTCAAATTAAAGACCTTAAAAATATGAGTATCTTTTAAAGCTTCAGTTTAGATTGTTGGAATGTAAACTTAGCAATGAAACAAGAAATACACAAAAAGATAAGTCTACGAAGAGTGTCTCTACAATATTCTATGTAATAATTGCATTGATCAACTTGGTAATAAAAAATTTCAAAATCTCATTTGTAAAAACAAGCATTTATATAATGCACATGAGGCTATAGCCCAGCTGTGCCTGTATGAGCCGCTTCTGGATTCAATGTGTCTTCCATCTGACTTTAGTCTGAAGAAACTCTAAGATCAATGACAGAGAAGTGAGCTTAAAACTAGACACCACTTAAAGTATTTTTTGGAAACGGAAGCATTATTACACTTTTGCCAATATTCCATTGTTCAAAATAAGTCCCAAAGCTGTAGCCCAAGTTAATGGAAGGAAGGGGCAAGGGGCTTATATTCAACTTTCTTTACTGAGAGCCACTGCATGGCAACAGGCTTTTATCAGTGATCCTATTAGAAGAAGATAGCAAGGATTTGAGAATAACAGTCTAATTGACAGCAATTGCTCCCAAATAGAAATAAAGGCAAAGATATAAGTTAGATAAGTTATTTTGCAGACATATGATTAAATACTACAAAATCATTAAAAATGGTGTTCTAGAAGAGAATTTAACTAAGATACGGTTCATAATACATATTTAAAGTGAAAAAAAGGATTAAAAGTTATATGTAATTTTCTCAATTTTATAAAAGAATATATATGTAAGTAATTATATAAAATACACACACATATATATATACACACACGTATTGAAAACACTGACGTTTTAATCTTTTTTGCAACATGGCATTATAGGTGATTTTCATCTTCTCCTTTGTACTCTTTTCCTCTAATGTTCAAGATTTTATAGTTTTTAAATTTTCAACAATAAAAACACATAGCTTTTCATTCATTGTAACTAATGTACCACTCTCGTGGGGGATGTTGGTAATGGGAGGGGCTGTGCATGTATGCGGCACAAGGTATATGGGAAGTCTTTGTACCTTCTTTCAATTTTTCTGTAAACCTAAAACTGCTCCAAAAATCAAATACATAGCTTTTATAAATAAAAATAATGCCATTACATTAAAATTCAACTTTATTTTCTTTCTTTCTTTATTTTTTTTAAAGATTTTATTTATTTATTTGACAGAGAAAGACACAGTGAGAGAGGGAACACAAGCAGGGGGAGTGGGAGAGGGAGAAGCAGGCTTCCCGCAGAGCAGGGAGCCCGATGCGGGGCTCAATCCCAGGACCTTGGGACCATGACCTGAGCCGAAGGCAGATGCTTAACAACTGAGCCACCCAGGCGCCTCTATTCTCTTACTTTAATTTCCTGTTTTCTGGTATCCTGTTTGGATTCAGTAATAGAAAATGCATCTTTAAATAGCACAATTTTACTGTTTTACTGAAAATAACCTACTATCAGTTCCTACTTTGCATACCCTCACCTGTGAGTTGTTTCATCATCTAGCTTTGCCCAGTTCTGAAGCAAATCACAGGATCATACCTGTGGGAAACAGTC
The DNA here is from genome assembly GCF_003265705.2 of Callorhinus ursinus. NCBI lineage: Eukaryota > Metazoa > Chordata > Mammalia > Carnivora > Otariidae > Callorhinus > Callorhinus ursinus. Next base: position 23,154,568 of record NW_027397076.1, on the reverse strand, counting down.
CAAGCTTTATTAATGGCGTTATTAATTCATTCAATGAAACTGGGCTTCTGACAATATTTCCTAATGTACAGTTTGAGTTTCTTTAGAAACAGAAGCCAGGAACATAGATTCAGTAACTCAAAGAATTATTATATATCTCCATTCTCAATGGGTAAATCTTCCAAAACATCAAATCTGCTATTTGTTCTGACATTTTGTGGTTAGCCTGCTCCTAGGACTTCATCTGCTATGATTTTTTTTTATCCTTTTATCAGTTATTGAGTGCAACATAGTGATAATGATAGGCATTGACACCTCTCTTCCTCCTTCCCTCCCCCTCTATAAATGTATATATGAGTGTATGGAGAGATTATATACATATTATATATAATATACATATTTATACATAAAATGTTTAGATTACACACACACACACACACACACACACACACACACATATGTATCTCCCCTATAGTCACACATTACAAATGTTAAGCAACTTGCTCAGTTTCTCCAGTTAGAGAAACCAAGGTCTCTACAATGGAGCAAAGGTTCTTTCTCAGATATCCTTGGTTATGTAATTAGTTTACAGCGAGTCCTTTGGAAAGTCTTAATGACTAGCTTTCTCAGGAGTTAACTCCAAAACCAAGATATTTCCTGATTTCCTTGCATTCAAGATTATTTTCCCATGGTTTTAAACCTGTGAAAGCTCAGCCTACCTAGACGGCTGACTTCGTTCAGTTATGGTAAAGGAAGTAAAAGAGTTTTAAGTGGCAAATATATTATGGGTTGCTTGGTTGTTTGCATTAGAAAATGTCTTTTTGACAGGAAATAATTCCCTACCTGAGCAGAGAAAATGAGTATTCAAACAAGGCTTTTTTTTTTTTTTTAATGCTGCCTTTAGGTATTCTGGAGAGAAATAGCATTTATATGTGCCTAGTATGCCAATCACTGTGCTAAATACTCTACTATCATTCAGTCATCACATAAGCCCTTCACAAAGTGGAAACTAAATCTCAAAGGTGTTAAGTAAATTTTCCAGGATAACAGAAATTGTGGAGCCAGGGTTGAAATCCAGGACAGTCTGCTTCCATAAACTATATTCCTTCTGTTATCCAACAAGGCTTAATGTAACTCAATATAATTGAAAGAAAATTAATGGAAAAGTCTGTTTTAAAATACTCCTGGATATTCACTGGATGCTCACCATTGAACATCTCATATTAAATGCTATTGCTCAGTTGGCCCACAAACTCCTCATTCTGCTGAAAGGGGCTGAGATAGTTGATCCCTCCCAAGGAACACAGATGAATATAGTCTTGGCTTTCTATCAAAATGGAAGAAGTTTAATAGAGGAAATGTTAATCCTTATAGTAGGAGAGAACAGTACATTAAGCAGCAAATTTTAGGACAAGTATCACCAAATACTAAATAGCTATAACTAAATGACCAGCAAAGATTATACTACTAAAAAATATTATTTTGGGAAAAACAAAATAGTCACCTCTGTAGTATAAAGCTGTTGCTATGCTATTGTTCTTAAGACTCGTTTTACTTTGAATTTGCTTATCAGTTTTACTTTTAATAATTTCTAAGGGTAATTCAGGATATTTTGAAACTTTGCAACCTTGCAGTTTGGAAGTTCAGCTTAATCTTAGACAAGTTTATGAGTGCTTGTTTCTATGACCATTTTAACTTTGCACGAATTACCTTTTGTGAATAGCAGATTCTCAATTGTCTTTGATATATCTTTAATTCTTTTTATAATATAAATACAAATTCGAGCCTCCTCCTGAACTATTTGATCACCATAAATGATGTTCACTATAATTCTGTTTTCAAAAATATGTTACAAAAATGTATATATATATATATATGTGTGTGTGTGTGTGTGTGTTTAGAGTTTAGAATAAATTAAGGAAAATACACTAATATATGCTTTTAGCACAAATATAAGTTGTACTAATGATGAGTGTTGCCCTAAATTTAAATTTGATCTGTTCATTTTCACCCACAATTGCCTAATTCCTTCTAAACCTCTTTCAAGGGGCGCTTGCATGGCTCAGTCAGTTAAGCAGCTGCCTTCAGCTCCCGTCATGATCCCAGAGTCCTGAGATTGAGCTACCTGCTCAGTGGGGAGTCTGCTTCTCCCTCTCCCTCTGCTGCTCCCCCTGCTTCTGCACATGCGCTCACTCTCTCTCTCTCTCTCTCTCTGTCAAATAAATAAATGAAATCTTTAAAAAACCTCTTTCAAATTCAAATTGTTTGAATTCTAAATCTATAGATTTCTTGATCACTTCCATATTTCATTTGGGAACATTTAATAATTCAGTCACATTAAAAATACTTTCGTTTTGGTATTCATAATTTACTCCCCTTCCAAAGTCCATGATGTAATAATATGTGTTCTACCAAAATTGGGATGAATTAGAGGAAGTTTGGTGGCATTTTCTTGAGGGCCCTGTTAGGGAATTATAGAAGAACACGAATTCAGATAGATAGATAGATGATAGATAGATAGATAGATAGATAGATAGATAGATAGATAGATAGATAGAGACTGTCTTTTTTTCCTGGTCTTAAGAGCAGTAAGAATGTAAAGGAGCATTTTGCAGATAAACATTAATTCCTCAAATGAATATCATTGAGTGCCAGCTCCGAGCCAAACACCATGCCAAGTACTGAGAAAGAAAAGATGAGTAGGATTCTCTTGCCAAGGAGTCAGACAAATGAAAACAAGTATTAAATAGGTAATTGGGGATTCTGGTTCAAGATTACAAACTCAGTTTATCTACTTGCCCTCCTGGAACCTCATTAAAATTATTTTAAGAGCCATGTAAGTCCACATCAACAAAAAACATCAGTGTGGGGACGGGGGGCATTGATAGAAAAATGGTTCCAACAAATACCTGGAAGAACAAAGTATGTTGACTGATAAAGCAGGGTAGTGGAAGCCATGGTTAATGACATGCTCAGTAAAGGCTGACGGAAGAAGAGAGAACTGATTTGCCAGTTTTATTTATTTTTATTTTTTTTAAGATTTTATTTATTTACTTGACAGAGACACAGAGAGAAAGGGAACCCAAGCAGGGGGAGTGGGAGGGGGAAAAGCAGGCTTCCCGCTGAGCAGGGAACCCAATGCGGGGCTCTTTCCCAGGACCCTGGGATCATGACCTGAGCTGAAGGCAGACATTTAACGAATGAGCCACCCAGGCGCCCCTGATTTGCCCGTTTTAAATGCCGGGGGATCTCTGGACTGAGATGGAGGATGCCCTGATATATATAATAAAGCACTTCCCTTACCCCATTCCTGAACCTAAGAGGATTAGAAGGCAAGCATCTACGTCCTAGGTAAATACATATCAACAAATGTAATTATGTGACTGGGAAGGACAAGAATAGCTGTAATGGTAGCCCAGAAGACATCATTTGCACTTTGGCATTTGGGAATGCTCAGTAAAATGGAAGACTGGTTGCCAACTCATCCTAGAATGGAGAGTATTGATTGTCAAGTGTTACTTATGAATGAAGAATGTATCGTATTCATTTTCTTTTGCTTCATTATTGATATAATCAAATAATTTCTTTTTTTTATTTATGGTTTTTTAAAAGATTTTATTTACTTATTTATTTGAGAGAGTTGCACAAGTGCTAGCAGGGGGTGGGGCAGAGGGAGAGAGAGAATCCCAAACAGACTCTGTGTTGAGCACAGAGCCAAACAAGGGGCTCTATCTTAGGACCCTGAGATCATGACCTGAGCTGAAATCAAGAGTCGGTCACTTAACCAACTGAGCCACCCAGGTGCCCCATAATCAAATAATCTCTAAACAAAGCAAAAATTGTCCCTTGAGGAAAAATATGATATTCAGGAAATTGAAGAGAACACAAATTAAATAGAGAAAAGAAAGATCACAACCCATTCACCCCCCGCCCCAGGAATTAGAAGTTAGTTTAGCAGATATTTAAGCAATCCATGACAACCAAATTCCAAATAAAAATATATGGAAGAAAAGACTAAAAGAAATTGAAGATAGTGTCAAAAGCAATTTTAAAAAATTATTCTTAAAATCCAAGACCTTAAACAAAAACAACATATATATGTATATAAAATGAATAAAAATAATTTGAGCTAGATACATTAGTATTGCATGTAAGAACATTAAGTATTAATAGAGTCTAAAAGCCTTTTGATATTTCATCAGTTCGAATTTCATTCATTTGAAATAAAAAAATTTCATTTGAAATAATGACTTGGGAGGTCAAGGAAATTAGGTCAATTATGGCAATAAAGGTAACATCTTATTTTGAATTTTGTTGAACTATTTCAGATGCCATTTACTGTTTATGTATCACAATTAATTCCAGATTATGTAAGACAAGAGAGTCTGTTAATTTCAAGGAATCACTGATTAGTTAGGTAAATTAGTGAATTAGTAAAGTTAACTTCTCATTAGTCTGGACAGCCAGTGAATACATTGATGCAACAGATAAAGAGGAAGTCTGTTTAATCTGAGAAGAAACTGAAAAAAAAGTTTTAACCAATTATGGAGTACTCTTGAAGATTGTGTACCTGAACCTTGCTGTGGGTTTGTCTTTATAAAATTCAAATGAGAAATGTTGTTTCTTACGCATTTTCAATTTAAAATTATATGCATGAATATAAGCCTCAAGCCTAACATTTTCCACTGTAAATTGTGAATTTCTTGAAATGGTCAATTTCTCATTTTTCACAAAATATAAAAGCTTAAATAACCATATATCTAATGCTTGATTTTGGCTAGATACTGAGTTAGATCTGAATGGATACAAATATGAATAGGCCATTATATAAAAGGCGATAGAAAACATCCCATTTTAAACTTGGTTTTGGATGTGTTGAAATTTAATTAAAAATAATTAAAATGCAATTCTATTTGGACCCTTCATATTGCAATTTAATAAAATTGTAAAAGCTTCTGGGCTGAAATTTACAGCTATCTCAAAAGCTATCTTCCCTTGGGGAGATATAGGAAAGAGAGTTGGGAAAAATGGCTTGTTGGTAGATGTTGGATTATTTTGCCAAATAATAGTTGCCTTTGGGCATTGTCTTCTAGCATTAGTAATAAGGTACCATTCATAAGGCTAACAGGTGGGAATTCAGTTTTCTCGATCACAGCAGCCTGGAGGGACAAGTTTGAGTAGAGCAAATTCAAGAGCTGTGACTCTGAGCCCAAACCCTCTTCTGGATAATTGCTTCAGAGTGGCTACCTTTCTTATGGCAAGGTCCTTGTATTTTCCTCACAGCACATTACACTTCTCTTATTTGCTGCCAAATAGCCTCCACCTCAGCTGCTTTTTGTTCTCACTTTTGTTGCCAGCATTGGAAAAACAAAAAAATCTTCCTGGACATGACTGTGGCTGAGCTAAATCAGGGAGAAGGGTTTAGAGGGCAGGTGGGGGGTAAGAGTGAGGGGAACACAGGCTAGTTGGAAATACCTGAAGAGTTACATCGATCTTCAAAAGCAATTTTTATTAAACAAAATAGATATTTTACAAGAAATTTTAGACTATATTTTCAAAAATATAAAAATATTTTAATACACCTTTCAGTCTCCATGAACAAAATGTTAAATGCTGATGAGTAAGAAATATATTTGTGATAATTTTAAAACTTTGGCATATGTGTGTACAAACAGAATGCAAACCTGGTGGATAAGGTATGATTAAAGAGTCACTATCAGTTGACTCTACCAAACTTCTAATGGATTGTTTTCTATTAATAAAAAAATCTATTTTTTTACATTACACTGCAAACCAGAATAGAATGGTAGCTTATGTTTCACAATTTGCGTTTCTGATTTTGAGTTTATCCCATAGCTTTATCCTATAGATATTTCCATACTCTCTAGAAATTGAAGCTGACACATGTCCCACTTTTGCCTTCAATGCTTCTTTACTATCACAGATAATATCAGAGACATTTAACTGCACCTAGCTCTACTGCTCCAACTGTTACTTTGCTATCAAGAAAAAAAATTCTTTACTTGTTAAAGAAAAGTTAACAGTTATGAATATAAATTGACCATAGTCCTGTAGAATTATGCCCTACTTTTTGTACAAATTTGTAACAAGTGATCTATTAAATACATATATAAAGGAATGGTGCATTAATACTTAATGAACATTTGCTAGACACAGAATTAAGTAAATACAGGAGACTCAAAGTTTTCACTCCTCATTTCCCTCCTCCCACCCAAAAGAAGGGAAGATATGCAGAAGAAGTCATTGACAGACATCCTATAAAGTAGAAAAGCAAGGAAATATTGAGTTATTTTTAGCAATAATTATTATAAGTAGAACAGTTAGGTAGATATCCTAAAGCTAGAGAGGTAAAAACATGATAAAGTTTTTCCAAATTCTTCTGGTCTGATTGACTATCTTGGAACCAATTACCAACAAGGAGAATCATGATTTAGTCCTGATAGCTTTGGCATGAGATACAAGCATTGTCTTACACACCAATGAATAAAGCAGATAAAGCATTGGCTATGAATCCAGGAAATCTGGGTTCAACTGGGGGATATTTTCTAGCTCTATGATACTCCTCAAGTCATTTTCCTGTTTCTTAATATACTCTCATAAATGTGGAAAATGATATGACTTCTATTTAAAAGTATATATGTTAAAATAATTAGATTAATTCTGTGTTGCCTTCAATCACTGTGTCTCAACCTTGAAACAATTGACAATTTGAGTCAGGAAATTATTTGTTATGGGGCCATGCTGTTTACTGTAAGATGTTCATCAGTATCACTGGCTTCTACCCACTGGACGCCAGTAGCATTCATTATCCTCAGTTATGGCAACCAAAAATATCTCCAGACATTGCAAAATGTCCCCTCAGCAGCAAAATTGTCCTCCCCCCACCCCAAGTGATAGTCATTGGTTTAAAGATCTGAGTTCAATGCTTAAGAAATGCAAAAGACAGATATCACGTAAAAAGATTTGAAATGTTATTTTTCAGAAACATGCAGTGTTATAGGATGACAAGATCACAGTTGAAAGTTATTATAAGTTTATTCCATAAAACTTCTAATTTGATTTTAAAAAGTCACCTGTACCTAGAGCCCATAGATGTTATGGGCTCTTTGTAACTTTGGCAGACAGGCTAGTTTTTTCCTACTTTTTTTTTAAATCTAGAATTAAAAATTTAAGAAAGAGCCAACAATTTGAACAGCTAAACAATGGAAGTGTTTGACTAATGTAGCCTTGTATAGGAAACATTCAGAGTCTGAATGGACATCTCAGTGGAAGGTTAGATGGAAAGCATTCCCATATTAAATAAAATGACCAAAAATCCCTAATAACTAAAATTTTGTACATCTAATAAAAGTGATTTTATTGCTTACATATGCAATTGTGAAATTGCAAAGCTGTTGCCTACCAGCCACTTAGTACAAAGATGTTGAGTCCCTTTGCTGACTTCAGCCAAGCTGGATGGCACCTTTCACTTGACAGGCAGCTTGCCATGACTCACTCAGCACTTCTATAAGTTCAATAAATAGAACCAAGTGAAAATTGGTAAGAAAGAAAGTGTGCGTATGGTCTCCAGATGCAATTTTGCTACTATAGAATCACTAATATAGTCCAGGCTCAGCCAATTTAACCTGGAAGACACCCAGACAATATGGAAACATAGACTCTGTTAACAGGTAGAATCAGCCCAGAGTCTCTGAGTCCATACCACACACAGAACATTTCTACTTGACAGAAATCATTGATTTTACTATTATGTTCTTAGAGATTTTGAGATAATATAAGTACTAGTTTTCTTGCCAATATTATTTTCAGCAAGTTCTATGATCCACCACAGTTAAACAATAAGAAATTTAGCAAGTAGCTGCCATAAGCCTGTCAAAATCTAATTCATCAACTGTTTCATGTGTCACTCATTCAGTCAAATATTCACTCATTGTACTTAAGATTTTGCCTTCCTCTTTGATGTATAAATTTTCCTGTAAGTAATCTGACAGCTTCACAATTATGTTATATGAAGATGTAGATACAAATATATAAATATAGCTACATATACACATATATAAGTATCTATATATACTTATGGGTATAGGTAGATAGATAATAGATAGATAGATAATAGATGGATAATTGATTTAGAAAAAATGATAGGGAAATATGTCTTGGAAAAACTTTTAAATATTGATGGTTTTTATTGTGTTTTAAATGAGAGCTATTCAGCAATAAAAGATGTCATGAAAATTAATGAGCTGCCCACTAAGAAATACTCAAGCGGGATGAATTGCTCCAAGATGTGACAAAAGGGATGGTTTGGAAAAAATGAACTCTAAGTTTTCCTCAATGGAAACCAACTAATGAAAAACAACCAAATAGCTAGGGTTGTTTTGGCAAATACACACAAATTATTGGTGCTTATTATCTTTGACCCAGGTAATTAAGACAGGAGTTTTTCTAAATATATGACTATATGGCAGCAAAGAAACATGTAACTTTTTATTTTTTTTAAATTCTCCTGTAATGTAAATAAACAGGATAGCATACAAATCATAGACATTGTCATTTCTGATTTTGCAACATCAGGATATATTAATTATTCTTTTGGTTAATTTTTAGAAATTTATTTATGTTTTTTCCATCAAACTACCTTCTAAACAGCATCATGTCTTCTAATTACGGGGGCCTTTACATAAATCCATCTGTAAAGAATTCTTATTTTCCCTCAATTTTCCACAGTGAGAAAAGACCAAAAACAAAAAAGAATTTGTTTGTCTAATAGACATTTTCATGAGAGTGCACTCTGTTTCAATAAAACATGTGCACACACTATAAACTGGATTAATGAAAGGAAACCCCTTTTTAAAATAAGAACAAGGAAAGCTTTCAAACATCTTGACTCATAGGAAAAACTGAAAGCCCTTTTCTCTGTTTTATGTACTGTGGTCACTTGTTGAAAGTTTATTCCCAGATATGAATGTTGCTGGGTACAAGAGGCATCAGGTGTGTGGATGGTGCTGAATAAATAAATTATCATTATAGGTAGGCAGTTCAAAATGCCTGTGGTGACTATGGATGTTGCATCTTCTTAAATGAATATCACATCATTTTCTTAGTAAGATGGGGGATTCACCACCTGAATACACTTAATTGAGTAACATAAAACCACTTACCACTGGTTAATCCACGTGAAAACTCTGTGGGATGGTTAAATAGTTCCAGAGTTGTCATGGAGAAGCTGAGAGTCAGACAAAAAATCAATGCCAGAGTAAAAATTTTACTTTTTACAAAAATTTAATGTTTTGTATTCCTGAATATGTTCAGAACACTACTCTGGTTTTTCTAACACAATTATTTGTATTAATAAAGGTAATTAATACACCAGTCATATTGCATGCAGATCTCATGTATTTTTCCTAAGAATACTGAAAAATAATGTTTATTATCCGTATTTTAAATAAGACAAGTTATCACAAGCTAGTGTAGAGCTGGATTTCAAATTCATCTTCCTTAAACTATAAATTTCAAGTTCTCTCCAAAATACTAGATACATTTTGTTGTGTATTAGAAAAATATGGTTTTGTGTGTGCAGATTACATACAATATATCGATAGGATTAAAGTTTGATAATATTTTAAACCACAGTATCTTGTACATATTGGAATATATGTTTATCTATATCTATCCCTCTGTATATGCATTTGTTATTTTTTTTTGAATCATAGAAATAGGGAATGGAAATATGAGGACTGAAGCCTTTGTCATTAGTGCTGTTTCTGTCCTTAACTGAAGATATACATGTTTATATACATATACACTTTATGTAATTATAATCATACTGTTTAACAGCTTTGCAGCTCATTAAGTTCTTCAAAATATATTTGGGTAAATAACAATAATAAGAAAATATGTAAAAGGACTTTTTGAAAAATATAAAATAATAATTGATAAAGTCAATGAGAATAATATTAACCACATGACTGGCATGATTAGTTTTCCAAATAAGTGTTCTCTTCAAACAAATTTTAAGGTTCATGAATCTTTAAGGTTTATTATTTTATGTGAGAAACTAACTGTTGCTCAAGGGTAAACAAAACAAAACAAAACAGGACAAGCTTACTGGCAGAAAGAAAGTACCATGACTGAACTGGATTTCAGATAAGAACTTAACTTGCAAGTACTTAGAAGAGGAGAAATTAAAGACAAAAAAAAAAGTGTCAAGGATTTTCCCCTTATCAGTGAAAATATGAATTATTATTTTCTAGGGGAATGTAAAAAGTTATTGCCCCTTATAAAACCAAGAACATTTGGGAAAGCACAATTTCACTCTATAACATTTTGTTATATTAGAGGAATATCTATAACTCATATTCATCTAACTCTATAATTTCAATTACAAAGTATCACTTTACCCTGATAACTGCTATTCAAAAATGATTTGTACATAGAGATATTGTTACAGTTAAGGATAACTTTAATTTTTAAAAATTATTCTAGGAGTTTTCACCAGCTAAATCTTTATGCAATACCTCAATCTTTTCCATTTTTCCACTCTTTTTGTTTGTTCAATGAAGTTGAGACTGCAACTCAGAAAGGTTATGATAGTATTTGTGTATTGCAAAAGTCTCTGAAACTAGAGGCCATTACTAATGAATTTGCCCGCAAATACCAGCCCATCCCCTAGACTCAACATTGATATGATCAAATACACTGGATCTGGCAGCTCTAGCAACATCATAGCAGGTGTGCTCAATTATCAAAACCTATGGCCCACTTCCAAATCAACCTGCACTTGGTAAAATGTGAATGATCATCTCCTAAGTTCAGTCAGTAGACATAAAAAGGAACAGGCTTTCAAGCACAAGAAAACCATGAACTTTAAGAAAAATAATGGTATGTATCAATTCCTACTGTTAATCTATTCCTAATTTATGGCAAACATTACATACTTAAACAAGTGAAAAGCAAGCAAATGTAACTCACAAACACATGAATATAGGACCACTTATGACCTAGGTATTGGAATTAGCTGATTATGACCTGGAGAAAAGAGGGAAATAATGAATGAGAAGATGGAGAATATCTTCAAAGAAATGAAGCCTATAAAAAACAATTATATTAGAGCAGTGAAACTACTCTGTGTGATATAATGATGGATATATGTCATACATTTGTCCAAACCTATAGAATGTATAGCACCAAGACTGAACCCTAGGGTTGGTTATTTTTTTTAAATCTATTTTATCAATCTCTCTTTTTTGAATGATATTTAGATCAAATGGCAGATTTTAAGGTTAAGATATGTTATTTTTCTAATTTAGCAGATAAAAAACTATATTCAAAGAAATTCATTAACTTGCCCAAAACGATTCAGACAAAATCAGAATTAGAATATGATCAATAACTTCTGACTTGACTGTAAGTAAAATAATTTCTAGTTTCTTCTTCAGACTTGCATATTATGTTTAACACTAATATGAATAACATTAATATAAAGTTCATTAATCCTAAGGATTTTACAAAAATATGCAGTTAATATACAACTATTTACACACTAATGTATAAGTATAGTTTTTCAAAAGATGAGATAAACAGCTTTTGAGTCATTGTCAGTAGATAAAAATTGATGCTTTAGTGTAATTCTAGGCATTACTTATGTATCTGTCTTACAGAAGTTCACATATTCTTTGAGTCCCATTGTTTTCTAAGAGTCACTTAACTTTGTATTTCTGAAAACTTCTATTTGTAAGACATAGGTTATCTCCTTTTCATCTTCTAGAAGTAGGTCATTGTAATTTTAATACCCTTTTCAAGAATATACTTTTATCAATATTTTAATTGACTTTTTAATTCTATGGAAATTATAATAAGACTTTGAAAGCCCACCATATTTTAACTTGAGCTGTCAGAGTTTACTACCACAAGGTGACAGTAGATATCAGATATGTAAGAGCAATAACTCTAGTCACACAACCATGAGAAAGCATAGCTCAGACAAAAATAACACAAATCAAATCCTGGGCAGTAAACATAAAACAAAGTATATAAAAGAATCCTACCAGAAACGTGCATATAATGACAAATGATAAACCACGATGTGTTTATGTTAGAGATAAATGGGCCTGCATTCCTCTATTACTTTTCTAAGTTACAACCAACTTAATGAAATTAATAGAAGATGTATAGGCCCTCTAAGTTAAATGTGGTCTGTATTGGAAAAAAAATCTTCCATTTATCCTTAAAAGTAGCACAATTTAAAAATGAATCATAACATTAAATTTTGAAAGTTAGATAAGCTTTATGAAATTTATTTAACTACATACTCACTTGACAAACAATTTAACTGAAGAATTTGAACATTTAAATAAAAAAGAAACTTATTCTGTAAAAAAATAAACAATTTTCCTTAAGAATGCATAAGGAGAATGAATAATTATATATCTGTAGCTAGGCCATACATCTCCTGTTTAGAAAGGATATAGAATGTTTTGAAAGTCAATAGAATAAGTACCTGTGAGTTACCATAATCAGACATCAGAATCATTGACATTTGTGATTTTTTTCTTAAAATACATAAATGATTTTGTTAACAAATGGCTTCATGGATTAGAAAAGGGAGGCTGAATAATATAGTTGTTAAATGTATAGTTTCTGAAACCAGACTACCCAAGTTCATATAACTGCTCTTCTATGTCTTTGACCTTGGGTTACTTAAAAATTTAAGTAACTTTTTGTTTTATTTATCTCTTATTTAACTCTTTGTTTTATTTATGATATACATTTACAATGATATAATAATTTCTATATTGTTATTAATTTATGTATAAATTCAAAATTTATAGTCCAATAATTTCTAACATACCTCACAAGGCTATGGGAGCATTTCATGAAAGAATACACATATTCACTTAGCATGCTCTTCGCAGGTTGCAAACTATATAGTTAGCTGCTGTGGCCATTTTTAAAGCAATTTCAAACGTCTGTCCCTGCATATTGGCAAAATACTGCATAGGTTATTGCTTTCCATGTTGATGATTCAGAAATTCACACTGTGTTACTTTGGGTGTGCATGTATGTGTGTGTGCACACTTTAAAATAACACTTTAAAGGCTTGAGAAATCTTTGAGATCTTATTGAAACCAGAACATATGAAACACTGAGGGGCCTGATGACCCAAAACACCAGTATTTTTTTTTTTTTTTCAGATATCAACCCACCCTTTGGTGAATTTTAAAGGTCTGAGTGCAGCCAGGCAGTTCTAAATGCACCAAGAGTTTTGTCAGTATTCTTGCTCATAGATTTCTGGATTATGGCCAAGCTATAAAAATAGTTTAGTCATGAGTGAAGTGATGGAGTCACTCATGGGAAATAGCCCTGTTATCCTCCTTTCTTAAAATAGGAGGTTGCACAATCAGTCAAATAATTCAGAGGGGAAAATCTTGGCCCCCTCTTCATTAAAAGAAAAAAAAAATCAGAAGAAAGGTAGTCTGACTTCTGAGGATGTTAGCCATTTGTATTTGCAGTTAGATATAAACAGTGGAACTTCCGATATCCTAGTCCCAGGGTGTTTTAAGCTGAGTCAAGAACCATTAAAAAATCAGAGCATAAAAATTAACAAAAGTAAATCTTTGTTAAATTCTGCTTTTGGATTCTTGCCGATGAATACACTGTTGCATTCACTTTTGTTTCTCTTTAAGTTTGATCCATTTATTAAGAAATCAAAAAATATACTCTTAATTAGAAAGAACAAAACGGTAGTCACCAGGGGAGTGGTATGTGGGGGGGTGGGTGAAATAGGCGAAGGGGATTAAGAGTACACTTCAATCATGATGAGCACTGAGTAATGCATAGAATCGTTGAATCACTATATTGTACAATTGAAACTAACACTTTACGTTAACTATACTGGAATTAAAATTAAATAAATACATAAAAACAAGGCATCCCCTCAAAAAAAAAACACAAAATAATCTTTTCTTTTTGTATCTTTGTGTGATTTTTGCAACTGATGTGGAATGTTTTTTAAGTAGAATATTTTAATATGAATTAAAGTATTTGTCAACATAGCTGCTTTTACAACTATGGTTAAGTCCATTGAAGTATATTTATATGAGAATTATTTTAAATAAGTGACTGAAGTGCCCTATTTCTAAAAGCAACAGAATTTGAAGCTATTATTTTAAATGCACAGTGTAAATGCATCATTTACAGAGATCTACAACAATCCTTATGTCAAGATCACATGGAGAAAATTTAATTATGTATAATGAGTCAGTGTCGCTTCATCCTTGATAGGGATATCACAGCCTTTAATTAAGTTGGCCCTTACACTTCAGTGCTGTAATATCTTTGGAGTAAGAAATTACTGAGTGTACTATGCTTATCTATACCAATTGATAATATAACCTAACAACCTAACTATTCTAATAATTAGGCTTATACATATTACATATTTACATAAATCATACAGTTTTAAAAAGATAAGACATGCAGACACATACAGGAAAAATTCCCTAAATGTCAGTTAAAAATGGCACTCACAGGTTAGAGTTATTATATAGCAATTTTCTCTATTGGACTTAACAAAAAATATTATAAATATTTTATTTAAATAAATTTATGTCTTTGTTTTCCAAATACTATTACCATTTTCTCTTTATTCGGTAGTCAACAAATGCCATTACATCTTGCAAAAATAAGGTTATAATAATAATTATATAATACGATTGTAATCTTAGATCTTGAATGGCTAATCTCCAAGAAACTACTGACAACTCCCATAGGTCTATTTTGATGCCCCTGATTTTTTTTCCCCTGCCTTAAATTTCAAGAGGTTGTTATGGACATTTGCTTTATAACACCTGAGGGAGTTCTTCACAGCTTTGTTTGCCTGCCTTCCATTTAAAATGTTTAAAGAATTTTGTGCTGAAAAAGTATTCTCTTTTATCAGGACCTAAGTAGCTTTCTCTTCACACAAACTGTAGTTGCTCAAAAAAGTTGAAGGAATTGAAATGAAAGGCTTATCAAAATGCATTCTGGGAGTCTAGAAAACAATTAGCAAAACAAGATAATTATCAAATTTAATTTCATCCCTTTGTATGAGTCAACTAATTGAATGTTTGTGAATAATCCCCATAGAGTGTTGACAGTAAACCACTTCTATTAATTGTACAGTGCCTATCAAGAAAGAATAAAAGCCAATGAGTCTCCAAAGAATCACACGATCAAAATGATAGCTGCCATATAATTACGAATTATAACAACAGCGATTTTGAAATAATTTATTTAAATATCTTTTGTCCCATTGGACTGAAAATAATATTTTAACAAAAATTAAGAAATAAATTACATTGTATCAAAATATGGTTAATAAATATTTTAGGTTTTATATTGCATTATTTTAGAGCTTGAGAGTGGTCTCAAAGTTATATACCAGAGGACAGACAGGTCAAGGGTGCTAAGGTAATTGTAACAACAACAACAATAAGAGAAATCTCATATTTTATCAAAGGACTATGCTTATGTCATAGACATTGGCTTTTTTCTTAATTAAGTTTTTAGGCAAAAATTAAGTCACTAAAAAAAAATTACTCATCCATTTCCTTTCTCCTTCTCCCTTACTTACCATCTCTGGCTTATTCTATAATTGTGTATATGTTTATATAAAGCTTAGGTCCTAAACTACAGTATGTCCTGTGTTGACACATTATTAAATACTAGATATTTTACAAAGTGCTGGATGAACAATTTACTCTTCAATTGATTATGTTGACATTTTATTCATCTGCCAAACATAAATCCTATATTTGAATATAAGTATTAATAGATAATAAAGAAATAAATTAATATTGAACAATAAAATAGTGTTTAGTTTATTTCTCACCTATTATGAAGATAATGAGTTGATATATATTTTGATTATTTCAAACCCGTATTTTTTTTCAACTTGTTTCTTTTTTTTAAGATTTTATTTATTTATTTGAGAGAGAGAGAGAGAGGGCACAAGCAGATGGAGGGGGAGGAAGAGGGAGAGAGAGAATATCAAGCTGACTCCACACTGAGGATGGAGGCCAGTGCAGGGCTCTATCTCACGACCCTGAGATCATGACCTAAGCCAAAATCATGAGATGGATGCTTAACCCACTGAGCCACCCAGGTGCCCCTCAACCTGTTTCAAACTGTTCTCAAATTGGATTTTTATTTTAAAGTTTTTTTTTTCTTTCTATTTCAGGTAGGATGAATTTCTTTTTCTTTTTTTTTTTAAAGATTTTATTTATTTGAGAGAGAGAGAGAATGAGAGATAGAGAGCACGAGAGGGAAGAGGGTCAGAGGGAGAAGCAGACTCCCCGCTGAGCAGGGAGCCCGATGCGGGACTCGATCCTGGGACTCCAGGATCATGACCTGAGCCAAAGGCAGTCGCTTAACCGACTGAGCCACCCAGGCGCCCAGGTAGGATGAATTTCAAAGCAAAATTCCAATGGTCACTAAGATTCTATCTAGTAAAAATAAACACATTTCCACTTGATTCTTGATTCTACCATTTTTTTGCACTCAGGACCACAACACAAAGACAAAAGGAAAAAAAGAAATAAAATGTTTGATTCAGTAATATAAATATGTTCTATTCTCCAGATAAAATAAATAATTATAATTCTCTCTGTAGTCTGTCCTTAAATATATGTGTATGTATATATATATATATATACATACACTTATTTGTCCTTCTCTTCTTAAAAAGTAGGTATATGGAAAGAAAGGCAAGAGAGATAGGAGTGACAAGCTAAGGTTGGGAATTATTTTAAGAGAATGCTCATTAAAGAGAGGGAAGTTTAGTGAGTAGCGACAACATTATATCTTCCTGCATAGTTAGTTATCTAATGTTTTAAAACCGATACCAACAGTATAGTCTTCTTTTCTAGTAATTTTTCAAATAAATCTATACTAAAAATGATATTATTTCTCATACTTTATTGTGCATTGGTGAATTTTTATGCTGAATAACATATTACATATTAAAAATTTTTGTCACATTTGCCTTGGAAGTAAATTCCGTGAATGTAGAACTTCTGAAAATTTGATTTATTTCTCTTGAAACTTTTAATGAAATTCTCTGGTTTTGACATCATCAAAAGTAACATATAGGGAAACCCTTTAGGCTATATCTAACCAAGGTCATGAGAAATAATATTTTGCATAAAAATAGTTTTAGAATATGTAAAAAAACACCTATTACTTCTTAGGAATAAAATATTTGAATTCTCTTTCTGAGATCACTGTGCTGTAAAGTCCTAGAAAAAGCTAAAAAGTGAGATTCTTAGGCAGAATTTTCAGAAAGATCCTTCTAGACAAAATTTGGTAACAACAATAGAGATCACTCAGTAGGTAACTAGGATGACTCCAGTAAAATTACTTTTCAGTGAGATTAGACCAGAACAATTATTATAGTTACACTCTTGTGTTTCTTTTTCAATAACCCCACCAATCCTTTTCTGAAGTATAGTGGCAGTTAATTTTTATAGCAATTTATCATAGTATCTCCTAAACCACATCCTGAGGACATTCGTTGCAATTGACATTCAAATGGTCCAACAGAGAAGTTCCAGGGGGACCCTTCTGTAGCCAAAACCATCTCAGTACCCCCAAGTACTAGAGGTTTGTTTTAAATGCCAACAAAATGGTCAAGTCTAATGCAACACAATAACTAGTCAAATCAGCAACTAAGCCAATAGACTCAAATCTGCAGCAAATAAATATAGTGAATTTTCATGTAGGGTGACAGTAAATAATTAGCATTAGATATATAAAGTCAGAATTTTATATATAGTCTGTGTAAACATTTTTCACAAACAAAAATCTGTTTTTTTATCTTTTTGCATAAAAGTTATATCTATTTAACTGTAGTTATTTATATACAATAATACTTCCTATCTCAGTGCCTAAACCAGAAAGTCTTAGCTTGCCTATTGAAATCCCTTCAATGTTCTACTCCAATGTAACTGTCTTCTCACTGAATTTTAGTTTTAATCAAATGAACAAAATCCCCTGCATATGCCTTTCATAATCCTGATTTAATGTTCTGGGTTAACACAATCCTGTTCCCCCAGAATATTAATCCTCCTTAAATCCATATTTTCCAACATGGAAATCCCAACTCAAATTTCTCTGCTGCCATGAAAATTTTCCTTTAGTCATAGTTAATCTAGTCCTCTTCTCAATTCCCATTAACACTTTGGAGCAATATCTATATCCTGTCATACATTATTTTGTATCCTTTCTTAACGTACTGGGTATGTCTGCTCTTATTTTCAGTTTGTATATTCTTTGAGAACAGAGAAAATGTGTTTTGTGTATATATTTACATGTCCTTCACCCAGCATAGTCCTTCAACATATTATGTATGTGCTTCCTAAAGGATTTGGTATTTGGGTCACTGTCAAATTGAGGTATCTATAAAAATAGAGCTTAAATTAGAAAGCCCCAGTAAGATTTGTCTTTTCCAAAGAGATGGCACTGACTTTTAGTGAAGGAATGTGTTAATTTCTCACAAAACATCACTGATAATTCTTAAATACAAATGTGCAAGACAATTTCCTATTTAAAAAACACTTAACACCAAAAAAAAAAAACCAAATAATTTGATTAAAAAATGTCAGAATGACTAGAATAAAAAATACAAGAAATAAGTGTTTGCAAGGATGAGAAAAAAAGAACCCTTGTGCACTGTTAGTAGGAATGTAAATTGGTGCAATCGCTGTGGAAAACAGTATGGTGGTTCCTCAAAAATTTAAAACTAGAAATACCACATGATCCAGTAATTCCATTACTAGTTATTTACCCAAAGAAAATGAAAAAAACTAATGCAAAAAGGTATATGCACCCCTATGTTTATTGCAGCATTACTTATAATAGGTTAGATAATGAAAACAACCTGAGTGTCCATCAGTAGATGAATGGATAAAGAACATGAGGTAGGTGTATAATATATACACACACATAAAATGGACATATTACCCATAAAAAAGAATGAGATCTTGCCACTTGCAAGATGGAACTAGAGGGTATGATGCCAAGTGAAATAAGTCATCCAGAAAGACAAACACCAGATGATTTCACTTATATGTAGAATCAAAAAACAAAGCAAACAGAGACAAGCAAAAAAGCAGACTTTTAAAGACAGAGAACAAACTGGTGGTTTCCAGAGAGGAGGTGGGTGGGGGGGTTGGGTGAAACAGATAAAAGGGAGTAAGCGGTATAAACTTCCATTTATAAAGTAAGTCAAGATGAAGAGTACAGCATAAATGAATATAGTCAATAATATTGTAATAGTGTTTGATTAAAAATACCTAAGTGTGGTTTAGATCACTGTTCTTAGTATGTTTTATCTCTAACTATTCAAATATTAAGCAATCAACCCTCTACTCCCACTCATTATAAGGTCACCTTCCTCTTTAGATATCATGATGTTCTGAAGGTCCCTTAGTTTAGGAAACTTTTATACATTTGAAGTGTCATGAGACAAATCTCTAGTGGGTTGTGTTTTCCCATCCACCTGAAAAAACACATATGAGAAATTAATAAAATGTTTTTCTCTGATTTATATGCATTTGCTGCATTATGAGGTTTAGAAAACACAGGTATTTCGTTCATGAATACTACAGCATAATGAACATTTGAGGAAAAAACCTCAGATAGTTAGATACATAGATACATAGATAAATAAGCCTTAGGAGAGAAGAAGCCTGTCAGGATGACAGCTAGATGTGTTGCCAATGATCAACATTCACAGCTTTATATACAGTCTCCTACCCTAATTACATTCACATCTCAGTTATCTTAATGTTTTCTCATGAAGGGTGAGGGGAAGAACGCAAGCAGCTTTCTGCCCATCTGCTTTAAAGGTAAGTGTTAGGGCTCAATGTTTATGGTCCCCCCATTCTTATGTTGAAATCCTAATCCCTAGGGTGGGACCTTTAGCAATTGATGAGGTCATGAGGGTAGAGTTCTCATGAATGGGAGTAGTGCTCTTATAGAAGAAACCCCAGAGAGTTCTCTTGCTCTTCTGCCATGTGAGGACACAGCAAAAAGATAGCTGTCTATGAACCAGGAAGCAGACTCTCACCAATGAATCTGCCAGCACATTGATCTTAAACTTTCCAGCCTTCAGAGCCGTGAGAAATAAATTTCTGTTGTTTATAAGCCACCCAACGTATGGTATTCCAGCAGCCCAAACAGACTAAAACAAGTGTATGTAAGAAGCATAAATGTGACACTGTGCTGTCCATTATGATACAAGAATCATTTATTTCCATTATCCTTTAACACTTTATAGACACTTTTCTATTTTTCTCGTAGTCATTGTTTCCCTGCATAACAGATTCAAATAATAATTTATTACTAAAGTGAAAATGTATTATTTTTTTATATTCTTATTGGACTCCACAACAATCCGCACATAATTTTGATAAATTAATCAAGAGCTTGGAAAAGTCACTGGGAAGACTAGAAAGTGTATTCACACATATGAGCAGGAGATAATCAATTTTACTTTTTAATACATTAGATAATATTTATATAAAGTGATACCCATTGAAGATATGCTTATTTTTATTTCATACTTCACTAGCTTGTTTTCCATGTTGAAAGGTGTTATTCTTTTCTTTTATAGTAATCATTAAATGTCCCATTCTCCAGGTAATAAGAAATTGTTCTCTGTTATGTATTGAACCTTGCTGTCAAGTAATGATAAAAGACCACCTTGAAAGAGAAAAAGGAAAACCAAAAGCAAATCAAAAGTGAGGATGAGCACAGGAGAAAGATAATGCTTTAAGGACGTCATAATTTACTAATTTAGACCTAGAAGTCAATAAAAGCTTAATGTCCTGGAAAGAGTGTTCAAACCTGTGTTTTACAGGCTATGGTGTGCGATTTTTCAGAAGATGACAAAATAGCACAACACTAGTTCTTTTGTAAGAAAAATAAGTGGTCAGAGGAAAAGGTAGTAGAAGGAAAAAAAAGAAAAAGAGAGGAAAAATAGAATTAAATTCACTTTTAATAAGAATTTATTGTAGGGGCGCCTGGGTGGCTCAGTCAGTTAAGCATCTGCCTTCAGCTCAGGTCATGATCTCAGGGTCCTGGGATCAAGGCCTGCATTGGGCTCCCTGCTCTGCAGGGAACCTGCTTCTCCCTCTCCCTCTGCCTGCTGCTCCCCACTGCTTGTGCTCTCTCTCTCTCTCTTTGCCGAATAAATAAATAAAATCTTAAAATAAAATTTATTGCAACTTTTCTATGCCAAATGCTGTGCTAATTGCTTAAAAATAATTAAAAAGATATGTTAAAATCTGAATTCTCAACAAATTCAAAATGTAAAAGAGGAAATTGATAATAATTTTTATATTAATAATAAAATGCATTTTATACAGTAGGTACTAGAGCAAAAGATTATAGGAATGTCTTTAAAAAGAGTACCAAGATGAACATGTGATTTATTATTTCCATTTACACTTAAATGTAGCACCACATTTACAAAGACAAAGCTTGGGTTTAAGGTAATCATAAATAACTAGAATAGACATAGAAGTCAATACAAATTTAATGGCCTGGAGAGAGTCTTCTCACTTGTGAGTATGAAGCCATAGTGCTATTTTTGAAGAGGAGACAAAGAGGCACAGTATTACTTTTTAATAATTAGAAAAGAATCTAAACTTTCATAATTAGGAAAATTTGAAATTCTTGGGATGTTTATATTGTACTTTTGAGATGTGTTTGTATGTATGTGTACACATTCAGATGACAGAAAATATGGACTATAAAGTAAACTGAGAAATGATCTCTTATCTTTTGGTTTTATAATATCTCTGGACTATATTTTTGTAAACAAAATGTAGAAAGTAGACTTTTAGAATCACATCATTTTCATGTATATTTTATTAGAGCATGTTTTGAACATGAACAAGATGTGGGAATTTAACAGTAAACCACCATGAATCAATAACCTCCCTCAAATCTTATTTATATACCTAATCACTTTCTCATCCCAAATGTTATATTAACAAGAGTCATTCTTTTTCATTTCATCTGTGATTATTTATTTTTTTATTTTATTTTTTTTAAAGATTTTATTTGTTTATTTGAGAGAGAGAGAATGAGAGATAGAGAGCACGAGAGGGAAGAGAGTCAGAAGGAGAAGCAGACTCCCTGCTGAGCAGGGAGCCCGATGTGGGACTCGATCCCAGGACTCCAGGATCATGACCTGAGCCGAAGGCAGTCGCTTAACCAACTGAGCCACCCAGGTGCCCTGTGATTATTTAAATAGAGCATTTTAGCTTCCATAAAATCATTATTTACATCCCTTAATTTTACAGATGACAAAATTCAACCCAAGAGACATAAAGTAATTTTCTATGTCATATGGCTAGGTAATGGTAGAGTTAGGATTAGTCTCTGACACCAGTGTCTCATCTTGTCCTTGTACAGCTGGATTTTTGGAAGTTATAAGAAGAATGGAAGTTTCTCAGTAAGGAATGGCAGAGGAAAAGATGACATATGAATGGAAACATGAAGGTCTCATTATTTTCAGCCCTCAGCTCTGAAGACACCATGCAGCTCCAGAGTATTCCCTAGTATAATTTCTGCATGCAAATCTCAGTCTCAGAATCTACTTTCTGGAGAAATCAACCTGTGACAAAGCTGAACATTAGAAGTATATCTTGCCATCGTTATAAGCCTGTATTATGTTGAAGGCTATGAATTTGTCCTGAAAACAATTTGCATGGTTCTATGAGTTTTCCGCATCAGTGTCCAGTGGCACAACTGTAAGATAAGAAGGTAAAATACTGAGTTAAGTAAAAAATGTGATATAAACTTGATTACAGAATATTAGGTAAGTAGCACAGATGTTCAGATTTGATAGGAAATATGTGGCTTTTGCAAATATCTTTATTCTTGCCATAACAAGGACTTGATCCCTATAACACTGGCTCAGCAAAATCCATTGTAGGTTAGGCTGCCATCTCCACTGAGTTCTCGTAAGTGGTGATACTTGCCAGGATATTATACAAACACTGGCCAAAGGAAGACATGAAAATTAAAAAACTAAACTTTTTTTAAAAATAATACAGTGGGGACAAAATTCAGAAGAACCAAACCAAAGAACTAAATAAATGGAAAATTATTCCATGTTCAAGGTTAAGACTCAGCATTGTCAAGATGTCAGTTACTAACAAATTGATCTATAGATTTAATACATTTCAAATCAAAACCCTGGCAAGTAATTTGTGGATATTGAAAAATTGATTCTAAATCTTACATGGTGAGGCCAAAGATGGAGAAAGCCAATACAGTATTGAAGAAGAACCAAATTAAAAAATTGACATGACTTGACTTTAAGTCTTGCTACAAAGATATAGGAATCAAAGCAATGTGGTATTGATGAAAGAATAGACAAATAGATCAATTGAACAGAAATAGAGCCCAGAAATGTCCACTCATCTTTGACAAAGGATCGAAGATAATCTTTTCTTTTTTTTTTTTTTAAGATCTTATTTATTTAACAGAGAGAGATACAGTGAGAGAGGGAACACAGGCAGGGGTAGTGGGAGAGGGAGAAGCAGGCTTCCCACCTAGCAGGGGGCCCAATGTGGGGCTCTATCCCAGGACCCTGGGATCATGACCTGAGCTGAAGGAAGACGCTTAATGACTGAGCCACCCAGGCACCCCGAAGATAATCCTTTCAACAAATGATGCTGGAACGACTTGACATCCAAATGTAAAAGAATAAAAAAGTATCCAGACATAGACTTTACACTCTTCACAAACATTGTCAAAATGTTTCATAAATCTAAATGTAAAACGTAAGGCTATAAAACTTCTAGAAGACAGGAAAAAGCTAGATGGCCTTGGGTTTGGAATTGACTATTGAAATACAACTCCAAAGGCATGATCCATGAAAGAAATAATTGAAATGTTGGATTTCATCAAAATTAAAAACTTTTGCTCTGTGAAAGACATTGTTAAGAGAATGAGAAGACTAGCGACAGATTGAAAGAAATTATTTGCAAAAAACGTATCTGATAAAATATTGTATTCCAAAATATACAAAGAACACTTAAAACTCGACAGTAATAAAACTATTTGGTTTAAAAATAAACAAAGAAGATATGCTAATGAAAAATAAGCAGATGAAAAGATGTTATACATCATATTTCATTAGGGAATTATAAAATAAAATAATGAGATAACACCACACACCTATTAGAATAACTGGAATCTTTTCTTTTTAAAGATTTTATTTATTTACTTGAGAGAGAGTGAGAGAGAGAGTACAGAGGGAGAGGGAGAAGTAGGCTCCCCGCTGAACAGGAAGCCTGTTATGGGGCCCGATCCTAGGACCCTGAGATCATGACCTGAGATGAAGGCAACTGCTTAACCAAATGAGCCACCCAGTGCCCCTAGACTCTTAAATACCAATATCAAATACTGGTGAGGATGTACAGCAATAGGAACTCTCATTCATTGCTTATGGGAATGCAAAATGGTATACCACTTTGGAAAACAATGTGACAGTTTCTTTAATTTTTCTTTTAAGAGAGATAGAGTGTGGGGGATGGGGCAGAGGGAGAGGGAGAGAGATTCTTAAGCAGATTCCATGCCCAGGGCAGAGCCTGACCTGGGCTCAATCTCTTGACCCTCAGATCATGACCTGAGCCAAATTAAGAGTTGGGTGCTTAACCAACTGAGCCAGCCAGGCAACCTGCAATGTTGCGATTTCCTAAGTTAAAGATACTCTTATGACATGATCCAACAATTGTGCTTCCAAGTGATTTGAAAACTAATGTCCACACAAAAGCCTGCACATGGATGTTTATAGCAGCTTTATTCATAATTTCAAAAACTTGGAAGCAACCATGATGTCCTTCAATAGGTCAATATCTGGGTAAACTGTGGCATATCCAGACAGTGGAATAGTATTAAACACTAACACTATAAAGCCATAACAACAATAACAACAACAACAACAACAACAAAAAAAAAAAACAGGGAGGAAACTTAAATTCATACTAAGTGAAAGAAGCTAGTGAAAAGGCTACATGCTATATAATTTCAACTACATGACATTTGGGAAAGACAAAATAATGGGAAAGAATTAAAAAATCAGTGGTTTCCAGGGGGTGAGAGGAAAGAAAGATGAAACGACAGAACACAGAGGATATTTAGGGCAATGAGACTGTTCTGTATGGTACTATAATGGTAGATACATGCCATGATACATTTGTCAAAAACCACTGAATGTACACTAAGAGAGAACCCTGTATAAACTATGGACTTTCAGTGATAATGATGTGTCACCCTAGGTTTATTGATTTTAACAAAGGTATCTCTCTGTGACAAGCGGTTGACAGTGGGGAGGATATGTATCTGTGGGGCAGATGGCCTATGGGAACTCTGTACTTTCTGCACAATTTTTCTGTGAACCTGAAACTGCTCAAAAATTAAAGTCTATTAAAAACATAAAAATTGGGAATTAAGAAATTACTTAAATATCATTTATTCTGGCATAGCTCCTTCTATACCCTCAGAACCAAATACTGACAATGTAACTGACAACAATTTGAGAAGTCAAAACACCAATTAACATTCAACTGCAAACATCTGAATCATACTCAATGCTATTAATAAGCAAAAAATGTCAACGGGTTAAAATAATTTAAGTACAAAGTGATAGACCATACATAGCTTTTAGTGTCTTGCAACAGGTTACAAGTCAGCAGAACTATCTAGTTTTACAAATGGTGAGAGTCAGTTCACTTTGTGATCGACACATTTGTGAAGAGGCAACATGGTGTGATGGATTAGTGGGTGTGGTGTATGGTTGGACTAATAGTGTTTGAATACCTGATCTGCTGCTTCCTGCATAAGGGACAGTTTACTTCCCTGTACAGTGAAGAAAAAACAATTTTTTTGAATTAATACATATTGTAAAATGTTTTGAATGTGCCTTGAACATAGATGATATAGAGTGAATACAAGTAATTTTTATTAGGATTATGGCAATGGTGGTGGAAGTGCAGGCAGACTATGAAAAATAGGGTATAGGATGGACTGCACTTCCTAAACCACAGTTTGAAAATGAGAACACACAGGTTCAGTGATATTTGACCCCTCACAGAAAGTGTTGATTTAGCTTGAAGAACTGGAGATTTGTCAACACTACCTGTGAAGTCTCTCATAGTCACCATTAACCAGAACCTGGTGACAACCATTCCCTTTACATAAGCTGCGACTTTTCTGTCTACTTCGATCTCCATGTGGTCTTGTTCACTCTTATATATCACCTGCCTAGTCTTTGCAGCCATTTGTTTTTTTAAATCCCCAATCTAGAACAAACTAAACTGCATCGAATAAATATACTTTTAAGTAACAAACTATATTTTTGTAACAATATTAAATGATAGTCATATTTAATGTCTTTATTTACAATGTGGTAAGCTGATAATTCAACATGAAGTGTGTCACTAAAACTTGGTATCCACCTATATATGGAATTAAATTTTAGTTTTAAGGGTTTGTCTCATCCTTTTAGATCAAAGTAAGTAACATGAATAACCCTTCTGGAAAATTTCTTGCTTGTCCTACCAGCTGATAAAATGCACATGAGCCAAGAGGAAGCAAATTGAATGGTTTCCAGTTAAAACCCTTGAGTATTATTGTAGTCACTTATAGTATTAGTGTATTCAGCTATGCGCTGGGTCCTTTCCTACCATGTTTTTGCTGAACCTTGTCCTGGAGATCAGCAGTAGCTGTTTATGTAAACCTATAACCATACCACTGCCAATTATATGAATCCATATGAGTACATCAGGTTAATTTTCTCTTTAAAGAAACTTTGTCGTTAAAAAAATTGATAAGCTTACCCTTTAGGATTTATGTATTAAACTTAACTGAAATTGAATTGAAACCAGAAAAATTATGTTTTTAATAAATATATTTGTGATAATTTAGCTTTTTAGACCCCAACCCACACAAAAAAAACTTGTTTCGTGTGTGTGTGTGTGTGTGTGTGTGTGTGTGTGTGTGTGTGTGTAGCCTTTCCCAAGAGAAACATTTCTTATATAGAATGGTAAAGTATTACCTATATAAAGTTTCAAACAAATGCAAATTTTTTATAAAACCCAAAAAATATACATAGATCAGAAAGACAAAGAATCCCATTTGTATTGGGCTCAAAGGAAACAACTAAATAGACAAATTTTGCAAAACTGCTTTCTGAATATGAATGTGAATCACAGTGAAATTTAAGTCATATCTACAATAATCTCTTTACTTTGTCCAGAAATATGTTGAACATATTCTTTTTGCATTTTATTACAAAGTCTGTTGTTTCTGCATTTTATTCAATGAGAAAAAATACTGAGACATTGTTCAAGAATAAGTTCTATTATAATTTCAATAACCTCAGCATGCCTCTAACAGACATTTTATTTGAATAATACTAATTCTGTACTATAATGGATAAAAAAAGAAAAAATTCTAAAAATGATATTGTTTTCAAAAGAAGAAGAGTTGGATGAAATTGGATAAATGTACCCCACTTAGCAATAAATAATCTCAGAGGAAAATTACCAAGGTTATTCTTACTGAGGGAAAAAAAAAAAAAACCTCAATTCAAGTTCAGTGTAATTCAATACTTTGATGTAATATACTAAAATTTTGTAACACAAACTTAATTTCATAAATACAATTTAAGAGTTGAAATATTAAACAGAATAGACCTAACCTACCCTGTCTTGGTCATATAAATTTGGCATTTATAATTTGTTTTAGCTGTCACATTTTAAGAAAAATGTACTATGGAAATGTAGTTAAGAGGCTGAGCTCTCACCAAAAAACTTAACTTCCCCATCCCCCAGTTTCCTCATTTATATGGGGATTTTAAAAGAATATAACATACTGAGCTTTTGAGATAATTAAATAATAGAATTAAAGTGCTTAGAACTGTATTTGGTACACGAGTTAGTTCAAAAAAATAAAAATAAAACAAACACATGCACAATATGCCAAGTATCTGTAAACATTGGAGACTGATCAGATAGTAAACATGTTAAGACAATTATATTTCAGTGGAACACACACACACACACCCCTCATTCTAAGAATGGTAGATTATGTCAAAGAAATATCCCCTTATTCAGCTGAGTGACTAGATGAATGTGTAATATGCAGTATGGTCCCAGATCTAGTTCCAGAAGTGGGAACTAGAGCAATGCCTGAAGAGAAGAGCGATGGAGGAAAAGAGAAAAGACGGGAGTGAAAAGAATGAGAAACAATGAGGTGGCCATGAACTGGTTAGTGTGTTGGGTGTTACTAACAGTGAGACATCCCTTTTAGGATTGAGAACAAAGATACTTCCTTATACAGTGTCTCTTCAGGAGTAGGACTCTTATTGGAGGCTCGAAAATCTTCAAACATATTTCATATGCAGATACCATGAATTTATACTTGAAGTTGACAAAGTTTTGGAGAGTCTGTGTCATAAGTTTGAATGGATGCAAGGTCAGTGTTAAAGAAAGTACTGTAAGACATGGCATAAAGATTAAAATTGTATCTGAGATAGTGCCTGGGAAATCACTGAAATGTGCAGCTTTATGACATGTGCTTTCCTCAGGCAGTGACTTGAATTAGTCCTAAGAAAAAATGAGAGGACGTTTAACTTATAGAAAAGACAATTTAGAAAAGACAAGAGAGAATGTGTCTTCATTGTTTGAAAGCATACCCTGAGATAGAGGGATTTGATTTATGTAGCTGGAGAGTACAGAACCCAGACAATTTGGAAAAAGTTTGTGAGGCATGTTTTTAGTCAGTGAGGTAGAATTTTATAAATAAAATATATCTACCTCTAAATATGCTACCTACTTCATGAAGTAGTGAATTCCTTATCCTAGACATGCCTGAGAGAAGAATAAACTGACAACTTCTCATATTTACTGGAAAAATGATGCTAGATTTGGTAGGAAATTTAGGCTAGAAGATCTCCAAGGACCATCCTTTCAACACTGATAAAATTGTGACAGGTAAAATATTTTAATTACATTTTTGGTATACACATACACACCCACACGCACACACACATAATGGCATTCACATTTTGACTTTCTTTTTTGTTCTTTTTCTCTAGAGACATAATTTTATGGATGAAACAATAATCTGTTAGTTTAGAAACAATACAGTAAGAAACAGATGGCTTGAACGTATTATGTGGTTAAGGAGATGTTTCACTGTAGTTTTTTGGCATAGTATAAAGTCATACTAATTCTACCTAGCTAAAGCAGATCTTTAATTGGAAAACAAACCTCTAAAGGAGGCTGAGCAAGGTACTGTTTTAAACCAGCACAAGTAGACGGATTTATGACTAATTGTATCACATATACTAAGGAAAGGAAAACCTTTAAGACTCTGCAACTCCAAAAATATTTTCAGATTCTACCTGTAGTTTTATAATGATTGTATTGGTCATTTTCTTGACAACATAGAGTGTGATATGTCACAGTGGTCAAGAAATTTTAATGCAAGAGAAGGGTACTTCTTGCGTGCATAGAATATGGTGAAGTAATGATTTAATTATACATTAGGCAAATAAAAACAAAGCAAATGATACCAATTTGTAAGTAAATGTTTGTATTAGACTGGGAAATATAATCATAGCCAAGATAATTATTATTAATATTAGTGTAATGAAGACCGATCTGGAACATTTTAGAAAGTGCTGTGAAATATTTTTATTTTGTACTTGGTAGAAACACGAGCTAAAAGTTCCACATATAAAAAAATATGGAAATACACACTATATTATTTCTTCCATTGTCCTTGATTTCACTGAGAAATAATCCTCCTCCCAAGAAACACAGTTGACAATGTATTTGTAGTTAAGAGATGGGAAAATAACAAAAATAAACAGTGAGGGAAAAAAAATCTGAAATCTTGCCAATGTTGAGAGAGATTCCTACAAGCACAAGCATGCACATGTATGCTAACACACATATGTGCACACCCACAAGCACAAACACGCACACACAGTCTTATTCCCCTTAAGAAATAGCTTCTCTTCTCTTAATGATTCCTCACTCAGTTTTAGGAAGACACACTTGCATCCTGGTTGACCCTTGATAGCCCAGGCACTTAACCAGCCTTTGCTGCCTTTATCTGGGATACTTCTTTTTTTTTTCTTTTTTAAATTTTATTTTATTATGTTATGTTAATCACCATACATCACACCATTAGTTTTTGATGTAGTGTTCCATGATTCATTGTTTGTGCATAACACCCAGTGCTCCATGCAATACATGCCCTCTTTAATACCCATCAACAGGCTAACCCATCCCCTCACCCCCCTCCCCTTCTACCCATGCCCTCAGCTTTAATATTCTCAAGGATCACTCTCTTACTTCACTCAAATATTTCCTCAAATCTCACCTTTATTTAAAAATTAACATTTTATGGGGAACATGAGTGGCTCAGGTGGTTAAGCGTCTGCCTTCAGCTTAGGTCATGATCTCAGGGTGTGGGATTGAGCCCCACGTCAGGCTCCCTGCTCAGCGGGGAGGCTGCTTCTCTCTTTGCCTCCTTCCCCCCACTTGTGCACACACACTCTCTCTCTCAAATAAATAAATAAATTCTTTAAAAAATAAAATACAAATTAACATTTTATTTTGGAATAATTTTAGTTTTACAGAAAACTTGCAAAGATAATATACAGAATTCCTGTGTATCCCTCAGCTAATCTCAGTTTTCCCTGATATTATCATTTTATAGTACCATGTAGTATGTTTGTCAAAACTGAAAACCAATATTGGTACACTATCAACTAAACTCCATACATTTTGGATTTCCACTAAAGTCTTTTATTTTTTCTTTTGGAAGGTCCTATTCATTTAATCATAATGCATGTAGTTATGTCCCCTTATTTTCTTCTTGTATGATAGTTCTTCACTCCATCTTTATTTTTCATGATTTTCACAGTTTGGGAGAGTATTAGATTAATTCATAGAATGCACTTTAAGTTAGAGTTCATTTTTCTCATGACTGGACTGTGATTATGGATTTTTGGAAAGAATATCACAGGGGTGATGTGCTCTTTTCATCACATAATCTTAAGAGATAAATAATATCCACATGACATAACTGAGGATGTTATCCTTGATCACTTGGTTAGGGTAGTGTTTGGCAGGTTTCTCTATTGTATAGTTATAATTTTTCCCTTTCCATATACTATTAATTGGACACAAATCACTAAATTGAGCCCATCGTCAAGGGAGAGTGGGATTAAGCTCCATCTGTGGGAGGGTGTTATCGACATACGTTAGAATTCTGTAAAGATTTCTTCATTCCTCTGTATTTATTATTTAATCATCCATTTATATCCATAGGACCTTATGAATATTTATTTTATATTTTGGGTTATAATCCAGTACTATGTTACTTATTTTGTTGCTCAAATTGTTCCAGGTTAGGCCATCGAGAGTCCTTTAATTTTGGCTCCTGTATCCCTTTGACCAGCCCAGCTTTTTGTTTTTTTCTGCACTATTCACTTCCTGGTCCTACAAGATGCTCCAGGATTATCTTGCACTTCCACTATCCCAGTCCTAAAATCAGCCATTTACTTAAGGATCCTTGGTTCCTTTTATAGGAGGATGGTATATAGAAGCCAAGATCTTGATGCTAGGGGTGTTTTTTTCTACTTGGGTAAATCTCGTCATTTCATTTTACTTATTTATTTTTTTTAATTAAAACTATGTATGGTTTATTCTCTCTTTTTGTCTCTTTATCTCATCGTTTTCCTGAGACTACCCTGACTACCCAATTTCATGCTGAAATCTTCATCTCCCCCAACCTCCATTCCAAATTCCCATTATCTTTTTATAGTGTTTCCTTTTTCATAGCACATTCAAAATGTTATAGGATTAGGGTGCTTAGGTGGCACAATCAGTTAAGTGCCAACTCTTGGTTTCAGCTCAGGTCCTGATCTCAGGGCCATGAGATCAAGCCCCCAGTTAGGCTCCATGCTCAACGAGGAGTCTGCTTAAGACTTTCTCTCCCTCTCCCTCTTCCCCTCCCCCCCAAATAAATAATCTTAAAAAAAATGTTATAGAATTTACTTATATTTTCTGAGTAGTTCTTTTTTTTTCCCTAACGATTTTATTTGTCAGAGAGAGAAAGAGAGAGAGCACACAAGCAGGGGGAGCGGCAGGCAGAGCGAGAAGCAGGCTACCCCCTGAGTGAGGAGCCCAATGCAGGACTTGATCCCAGGACCCTGGGATCATGACCTAAGCTGAAGACAGATGCTTAACTGATTGAGCCACCCAGGTGTCGCCTGAGTAGTCTTAATGTCTGTCTCCTCTTGCCCCTAAAAGTTAAGTTTTATGAAGGCAGGGATTTTTACTTTGATGATTATTGTGTATGTAGCATACAGAGCAATATCTAGCACAAAGCTGGGAGTCAATAATACTTGTTGAAAATGTATTGATATTTGCAAGAAAAATTGAAGACTATAAATACATCTTAACTTTCATCTCATCAAACATTAAATATATCAAATTATGTTTAAGTGTAAAATAGGTGAATTTAGGACAATTCTTTTAATAGGAATGGAAAAATACAAGAAAATCAGGAAACTGCACTGTTAAGATAATTTATTAAAGGCCACAAAATTAGTATATTTACATGTTAAGATGTAGACAATTGTACATAAACATGTAAATAATTTCTCTTCAGTGGAAGTTTATTGTTATCTCATAAGACATAATCATTTAGTATCTAGTATGGCAATCAAAAATTTTCATTCATTAAATTGTCTATAAATATGAGGTCATCAAATACTCTTTCAACTAATTTTAGCATCTTATTGTTCCCTAATTAAATAATGAGTTGAATAAAACATTTGACATATGCTTATTTCATAGTTACATGAAAGTCATAGTTTTACCCTTTGAAATTACACTTTAACCAACTTACTGTGTTAAATGAGCATTAGCAAAATAGCAATAATTAAGGGCTTATCTGATCTTAATTAATTTAGAACAAAAAGAGAAAAGAAATAAAGTTTAAGTGAAAATTTTATACTCTTGAAAAAAATTGTTTGCAATAGAAGTGATTGTGGAAAATTTCTACATTAATTTGAGTGCATGGAATTTAAATGTGCTTTAAACATGAACTTATGCAAAATTATGCAATTATAGTCTAAAATTTGAATAGGAATCTATATCAATGTTCCTAAACTGTGATTCACAGTTTCTTATCTATTACTGCTTCAAATACCTGAAACAGACTTTGGTGATTCAAACGCTATTATAAATACCAAACAAAAGGGAAGAAAAAGTAATCCTATTTTGGAATCGTAACTCTAGAGTAAAAAGAAAATGTAAAATAAGAAACAGAGACTATAAATTTAACTGAAAAAAAAAACTTCGATCCTTTCAATATATTGATAAATTCACAAGACACCTTGTCATAAATAATTTCCTAGCCACGTAGTAAATTATACGGTATTTTCTTGACAATTAAGTTTACCGGTAATATCTTAACAGTACTTAAGGAAGATAATTCTCTCTTTCTCTCTACTGTCTTTTTCCTTCCTTCTCACAAACACATTCATCTTCATAGTCATCCACAAACACACCCACGCTCACATACACTCATGCATTGCCCTTTTAGGCATTAGGAAGTATGCCAGATGAAAAGAAAGATTGATTTTCAGTCTAACCATGTCAATCTAAATATTTATAAGTAGCAATTATTTATATACAAAGTAGGTATTTATAAATGATAAGTTTTGTCTTTTAAAATACATACTAAAACCAGTATTTCAATAGTATATGAAATTTTTAGAAAAAAATCAGTAAGATCAGTTTAGCTTCAAGAATATTCGCATGTTTTGCCCTAAGAGCTACATATAATGCAAAATAAGCTATATTCTTAAGGAATGTAATTTTATCAGTTGATTGGTAAAAAAAAAAATCATATTTATGAAAAAAAATTGTTCAGAGATATAACCAGTGCTGTGCTAGAGGCAGCTTTTACCAGATTATGAGAGCTGGATGTTCCTGTCACTTCCCATCTCTGTATTCCACCTTTCCTGACATGTTGGTAATTAGAAATCAACCATGGTTGGAGTATTTACACAATGAAGACTGGAAAGTACTATACACTCTTTTGTTTGATTTTCATAGCTTGAGAGAAATAATGAAGAATAGCTTCAAAATATATTTTACTGTTTGAATATTCAAGTTTGAATTAATGTTTTTAGGAATCCTGGTTTTCATAAAACTGAAAATGCTCCTTAGAAATTTTCTAGTCACTCTTCATCATCTTTCACTGAATTTAGAAAATGTCAAAATTTATCTGCTTGATCAATTTCCCCATTTAGGTAACTTTTAAAAGACCAAAAAAAAGAAAGAAAGAAGAACAAAACACAAAACAAAAAAACAAACAGATGTAACTGTTCGAGATGCCCATTTTAAACCAAGTAAAAAAAAGTTGAGATAATAAATAAACAAAAAGGTGTTTAGCAAGTCAATATTGTCTCTCTGGGGACATATTTCCTTATCAACTAGTCAGAGAACCTTCTGTCTTTATTTCATTTTTGAGTTTGGCAACATCTGTGCTATTTTTCTTCCATGACCTAAAGAGCTACAAAATGTGGTCTCAAGTAAACCATTGTTCCCTGGAGTAAAGCTGGAGACTACATAATGAGGCTAGTAAAGCCACAAGAATATATTTAATTGTATTTACTTCTAGGATGTATGTAGACTTTTAGAGTAGTAATTTGCATTACTAAATCAAGAAAATTGAAAAAAGAAAAGCTGCTTTTTTGTTACTATTGTTGTCATTTTTGCTTAGAAATGTAGGGTATTGTGTTATAAGGAAAATCTTTTTTATGGTAAAAAATCTTTTTTTTTAATTAGATCTTAAAGTGCATCAAATAGATCTGTATTCATTATTACACAAATTTTCCCCAACTCTTACAGGGAAGACAAAAAAGGAAATAATATTTTTTGGGAGGATTTGTTTGATTCGCATTCTTTCTAGGACATGAATTTTATTATTTATATATGACAACTTGAAAAATAGGATCCAGTTCCACTAGACTTAGCCATTGGAGACAGAATTTCCCCTTAAATACAGTCAGTCAACCCTCTTTATTCATGGATTCCATTTTTGCAAATTTGCCTACTTGGTAAAATGTATTTGTAGTCCCCAAATGAATACTCGTGACACTTCTATGGTCATTTATAGACATAAGTGGAGAAGCAAAAAATGTGAGTTGCCTCATACATGTGTTCTTAGCTAAGGTTCCTGTCTTCTTCTTCCAGTTTTTTTTTCAAACTTTTTCAGTGTCCTGTTATATTGTAAATTAGTGTTCTTTCTGGGGTCTATTTAATGCCACATTTTAAAATTTTTGTGCTTTTTGTTGGTTTTGCTGTTAAAATGACACCCGGGCATAGTGTTGAAGTGGGTTTCCGGTTCCTAAGAACAAGCAGGCCGTGATGTGCCTTAGGGAAAAAAATACATGTGTTAGATAAGCTTCCTTTAGGTAGGAGTTAAGTGCAATGGACTTCTACTGAGTTCATTGAGTTCAATATTAATGAATAGATGATGTGTATTAAATAAAGTGTCTTCAAACAGAAACACATAAAACAAGTCATCAAATGACCAATTTCTGAAAATGTGACCAGAGGCTCACAAACTTAACCCTGTATTTTTCCTAGGAGAGTGACTCAGTACTAATTAATTGAGCATTTGTATCCACTTTATAGAATATAACTATGATAAATTATAAGAATTGACTGTATCTTGAAGTAATTAATGTAGTGAGATAGAATGTCACACCTAAAAGAAATTTTGTGGAGAACTGTCAATTTTCACCAAAGCTTTTATAATAGTAAGTGATATTCTTCATTTGAACAAAATACAGATACTCATAATCACAATTTAAAAAGTGATAATAAGGATATAAATTGTAAAGCCACTTTAAAATTGTCAATTTGATAACTATCTGTTGGCCAAAGCATCCTAAAAGTTTAGCTCCTTTTGGGAGCAATTGTTTTTGATAATCAATCATAGTTTTGTATACTCTAGTTGATAAAGATATTCAATTATTAAGATTATTCAACTCAGTTAAAAACTATGATACATAGAAAAATGAGGAAAATTGTTAATAGGGTCTAAATATTCAGTTCATCTGTATTTAAAATGTAATAAACTTCTACAATTTATGTATATCAAAAAAGTTATTGTTTTATAGTATTAAACTATATAATTTAATAAGGAGAAGAAAAATAGCTACATATTGAGTACTTGTTATGAGGGAGATGCTTTCTCTTGCTCCTTATATATATTTTTCCATTTTGCCCAGTAACCACTGTATTAAGTAAATTATATTAGTATCCCAATTATACATTTAAAACTAACAAGCCCAAAGTCACACAACTGGTAAGGGAAAGAACCACATTCATAAGTGAGTAGCTGTAATTCCACAGCCAAGAAATAAGACATAACACAGATAACACCTTTTATCTGATGGGGTTTTATCTGATGAGATTTTATCAGTATGAGAGTCCCATTTTCAAATCTGTTCTCCATCCATGATACCTAATATATATATATATATATATATATATATATATGGTTTTATGATGTTCATTCTCAATAAGCAATCTCTACTTTCAACCTAACAAAGAAAAGCAAACAAAAAATTATTTCCTGTCCACTCTCACCAATTGTTTCCGCTTTAGGATATTTGTAATTTGAAATGTTTCAGTACTCCAACATTCAATACTATTAATGAAGAAACAGAGTGGTCATGAATATAATTAGATGTGAACTGGGCTGAAAGTATAGGATATTTCAAAATAAAATTTGTCATACACTTTTTTTAGGGAAATAGTTCTCTAGGTTGTTGGAATGGCTATTTAATAAACAATTTAAAGAAACATAATATTAACAGCTCCAGAAAACAACTCCTCATGAATTTGGTACACATATGGGCACCTTTATATTAAGCAAAACTCATGACAGAAACAAGTTTTTCTTGGAATATAAACACCAAAACGATGCTGTACTCTATTCTTTGTAAAATTCTCAGATAAATTTGGTTATGATGTCCTTGTTTGTTTAATATGCTCTGTACATCATTTTAATAAAGTCATCATTATTCCTGTTTTTCTTGTTGCAAGGAAGTGTGAGTTTCTCCCTCATTGTATTTGAGGCAGGATTTCCACATAACTCCAACCCCACTGGGGATTGTCCCCAATTTTTTCAAAGAAATAGGTTTTTGACACTCTCTTTTATCAATTCAGTGGGACCTTTAGTTCAGATATTACTGCAGTTCTTTTATTTCAGTTAAAATCATTCGGAGAAGACCATGGCAGATGAGCAAATGCAATTCTTCCTAAAGGCATCACAGTACAACAAATGTATTTGTTTGGGGATTTGTGACAAGTAGCAAACTCTGTTTATAAATACAGATTAGGCCATAGGTATTAGTGACGCTCTGTCACATCACATCACACAGTTGCCACTGAATAATTTTAAGGTGTCTGATTCTCATTCTTTCTGTGACTGTTTTATAAGCTGAAGATGATCATCTTTGCTACACTGAAATAAAATGCACAGCAAAACATGAATTCTATCCACCCCTTGGTCATGTCCATCCCTGTTTAGTCATGGGCGTCTGAAGTG
This sequence comes from Callorhinus ursinus, assembly GCF_003265705.2. Taxonomy (NCBI): domain Eukaryota; kingdom Metazoa; phylum Chordata; class Mammalia; order Carnivora; family Otariidae; genus Callorhinus; species Callorhinus ursinus. The sequence continues at coordinate 23,116,852 of NW_027397076.1, read as the reverse complement.
ACATCAAGGGCAGAGATTTCTTTTCACCTTCAAAGAAAACACATTTCATCTGCTCCCCTCCTTTTTGTTTTGTTCCCTATAGTAGAAGAACCTGCCTTAAAACACTAACCGATTTATTACCTTCTGTAAAGTTTTGTGGTGAACCAGGCACAGCTGAAATCAATGGAAAGTGTTTCCTGCAAGGCTTTTTAGGGTTTGATTCTCCGCACATGGAATTTGCCAGGAAATCTCAGTTATAGTTTGAGCTCTGCTGGAGGGTGTGACTCCCTGTGGGGAGAATCTCTTACAACAGGGATGAAGACCTTCCCCACTGGACTGGTTCTGGAGTAACTCAGAGGATAAAGAGACGACATGGTCTCAAGAGCCTCTGTCTAGATACTTAGAAGAGGGATTTAGCAGCCACTGCCAGCTCTTAATTAGAAACAGGTGCGCTGAATCTTTCACCAACGGCTCAATTTCTGTCCTTCTTTACATTTTAGTGGTGTGTCAGTGTTTGACAATTAGACAAAAAAAAAAAAAATACAGATATCTGACTATAATAGAAGGGAGTATGACGTCAGGAAAAAAAGGTGATTCCCGGGAATAAATTCTAGGATTCAGAACCACATATAATGGAGTTGCTTTTTGAGTTCACATAAGATATTAATTTGTAAGAGGGAAATAAATTACCCATAACTGTACTAAATAAGCAGACTTCATAGACAATGAACACATTCAAGTCTGAAGTAGTCATTGGCAAAACTCATGGAAAGAAGATTCAAATGTTTGTAGTTGTTCTCAGACACTGACAAAGACATAGTTATATAAAAAAGTAGTTAAGCATGTGGACTCAGGAGCCAGATGACCTGGGTGCAAGTCCTGATCCCTCTACTTGCTACTTGTATGATCTTGGACGTGTCACTTCACTTTTGGGTCTCAGAGTTGTCATTTGCAAGTTTGGAAATGTGCTAACACTTGCCTCATGGAATTGTCGTGAGGATTAAGTGAGTTTTAACAGACCTAAAGTGCTCAGAACACTTCCTGGCATAAGGTAAGTGTGATGCGTGTTACCTATTGTTTTTATTGTTGTTACTATCTTTATCTTTGATATTAATGTATTAGCCATCATGGCCTTGTTGATCACTTCCTCTTAGAAACACTTATTTTCACTTGATGTCTGAACCACTACATTTCTTAATTTTCCTATATCACAGTTCTTTTTCCATATCCTTTGCATCCTTTAGAGTGTTGAGACAAAGGAACTTTACTTGGCTCACTAGCCCCTTCCCATCTATGCTCCTTACTGATATCTTGCATTCTCCACTGGTTCTAACCCGGAAGCCAAGAAACAAAGGCAAACTCTCTAGACTCTCACTCAACAAATGTGTCTGAAGCCCTTCCGTTGCCCCACTCCACAAGGTCCTTCTTCAGATAATTTTCTGGATCCAGAATCTCCACATCCTTATTTATCCAGTTGCAGTGTCTCTAACATTGGATTCTTCAGGGCCTCTACATTTTGTGTGTGCCTGAGGGATCATTCTTTGGACCTCTTTTCTATCTATACTTACTCCCTTGGTAATACCATTCTGATTCATAACTTTAAATTCTCTCTGTGTGCTGACAATTCCCAAATATATATCACCAGCCCATACTTATTTCTTAAACTCCAGGCAGTTGCTTATTTCAGTGTCTGTAATGGAATCTGCACAAAGCAGGAGCAAAAACAGGTTTTGCAGGACCTTAAACTTATATAATTGGGGAGAAATTTATATTATAACAATACAATATTATGTAATAAAACATTACAAATAATGTAATATTATAAATACAAAACTAGGCATAAAAGTGATTTTTCCTCCACATGTGCTGTGGAGATTCACACCACTTTTCCTGAAATGTCTTTTGGCATTTTACCATAAATGCTCATTCTTTAATGCTTCCTGTAGGCAACTTGATTTTTCCTCCTCACTTAGAGGAGCAAAATACACCAGCACACAAATACACCAGCATTCATTGAAATCTACACAAGAGAGGTGCTAGAGCTTCTCTCTTCTCCCTAGCTAAATAGTAAATCTGCTTCAGTAGAGGGATATTTGAATTGATTTTAATATATTCCTCCCTCCCCATGTTTAGAGAAATTGGAAAGTTAAAAAATATATATTATGGAGATTCCCTTGAAGCCAGGGTTCTGGATGTTTTTCTTTTTCTTCTTTTTTTCCCCCTGACAATTAGATGTCTTTGTGCCAATCTCGTTAGAGAAAAGTGTCATGGAGATCATTTTCCTGGGAGCCTTGACTGTTGCTTCTGGCAATCCAGGTCAGATAATACAAGACTCTCCTGTAGTGCTTTCCAATGTCCACTCTCCAGTTTTGTGGGTAAGAAGAATCAGTTGTCATGGCAAGGGCTTTCTGGCCTTTAATCCCTGGATCACAGATTGATGTATCTGTTATTTAGCTTCCTGGTGAGGATAGGAAGTCAATGCAGCAGTGAGAGAAGAGCTATTGTTGATATCTGAGCTCTGGGTCCAGAAAATTATCTGAAGAAGGACCTTGTGGAGTGGGGCAACGGAAGGGCTTCAGACACATTTGTTGAGTGAGAGTCTAGAGAGTTTGCCTTTGTTTCTTGGCTTCCGGGTTAGAACCAGTGGAGAATGCAAGATATCAGTAAGGAGCATAGATGGGAAGGGGCTAGTGAGCCAAGTAAAGTTCCTTTGTCTCAACACTCTAAAGGAGGAACAGGAATACTCCATATGCCTGAGTGTGACAGAAACGGATCTGAGAAAACCCACTGTCTTTCCCACAGCTTTGCCTGGACCAGCCATAACAAAAAGGACTCCCATTCTTAAGAGAAACCATAAGCTGTTGAAAGAGTGCCAAATGCAAAGGAGTCCTGAGGTTGACAATAAGAGACAATTTAGCAGTAAACTGTAGACCACATAAGAATGAGGAGCACACAGCAGAAACCAGTGTGGAAAGATGATGTCCCAGACAAAATAGCCCCCTATAATTTTGCTAGGTATACCAAGGAGAAATAAAAACTTTTATCCATGGAAAGACTTGTAAACAGATGTTTCAAAAAGCTTTGCTCATAATAGCCAAACACTGAAAAAAAAAACTAAATACCCTAAAATAATGGATACACAATGCTTTATGTTCCCAGTATAGATTAAAAAGTCCTCAGGTGGGCTTATGTTGTCTCCCTGGGAAATATCAGTAAAACGCAGAGATTTTTTTTTTTTTTTTACTGTTATAATTTAGGTGGATAGTAGACTAGTGAGTAGAGGCTAGAGATGTTGTTTAACATCCTGAAATGCACAGGACACCCTCTTTATAACAAAAAATTACTCAGTGCAAAATGTGATAGTGCTGAGGAAACTTGTATATGAAGAAAAGGAACATGAACATCGGAAACTAGTGATGACTTTCTCAGAAATACAGATATTCAATGTATCTTTTCTTAAAGTGTCCCAGTTTTATTAAGTAAGTGATCAAGCTTTTTCTATTTGCTATGATCTCTAAAGTTAGTTTCTGCTTTCTTGGGAATGAAAAATTCACCAAATTGTCTATTAGGAAAATGGTTTCTTCCTAAATGGAAAAATAAATCCTTTCTAACTCCCAAACACTTTGCTAGTCTTCTTACTATATAACTAGTACTATTGCACATAACTGAAATTCCAGGCAGTCACTTTGTGTGCTTCTCTTTTAAATGAGTGAGTATATCTTGATGATTATGTACACTATACCGAACAATAGAGAAAAATCAATATGTCATTTTTTTTGCCAGCTTAGACTTTAATTACATCATTTCCCTCTTTATATTTGTCTTTTCAATTCTAAATAATTTCCCATCAGGTTTTTTTCTTCTATATTAAGGTATTAGTTTTCTCATATTGAGATTTTAAAATATATCTTACATGTATGTCATCAATATCTAATGTACTAAAATACAGGGACTAGTTAGAGTTATTGTAATGTCAGCAATAGCCTGTATCTAATTGCTTTGCAGAAGAAAATAAAGAGCTTACATTATAAAAATATACACCCACCAAAATGTTTGAAATAGAAAGTTAATGGACCAAATATCTATTTAAGAGTACAGAAAAATATATGATATTCAAACAAAACCATAGTTGATAGTACTTCATAAAAATTTATTATCTTATTAAAATAATTCATTTTGTCATGAACTGGTGACTTTGTGATCTCTGAATCTTTTTTTCTTACATATATTGAATGTCACTATTTTGGTCTTATAGCTATCAAATATAAAAACAAAATTTTAGAAAGTAGAATTTTATATATGGATCTGTGAATGAATGATGAAGCGTAGGCCAAGATCTTTAAATGCAAAACATTGAAAGGGTGATTAAAGCATCTGAAAAAGGAAATCTATAAATATATGTTAATTAAATACATATTTAATATATAGTCAATTAAATATATGCCCATTAATTAAAATATTTAGTGACAATAAATAGTTTTATTTTAAAAAGTTAAAAAAGAAAAATTTCCATAAATCAGCCTTGATTGAGGAGTGTTATATTGGCTTATCCTGTGATATGTAATTAGATTTTTCTGAGTACATTTGGTAGCAACTTAGAAATTTTTACTGACTTTTTACTTTTATTCTATCAGGATGTAGGTATGATGGATCAGAATGGAATGACACCTTTAATGTGGGCAGCTTATAGAACACATAGATATGTAACCATTATAAAATATTTATTCAGATCATTTTCAGCATATTAAAATGTAGAATAAATGATGATAAAAAGCAGTTAATGTTCTATTTGTTAATATTTAAAATTCTTATGAGTGCATAGTATATAATAAATTACCTTACAAAGATGAATTTAATATAAGTTTAATCGTCAAAGAACTCCTGTTCTAGTTAATGAGACAGATGCCTTAGGCATATAGGATAATTAGTCCAGATTGGAGTTAGGAGAGATAATTTTAGGGAAGTGAAACTGATAGAATCCCTGATGCATCAAGATGTCTTCAAAGGAGATTTGGATAACTGGGGAAGAGTTTTGGTTGAATAGATGGTAGTTTTAATTGTAATTTGTTAGAAAAAAACAAATTGGTATAGACATACAATGGAATATTATTTAGCTACCAAAAAGAAAGAAATCTTGCCATTTGCAATGACATGAATGGACCTAGAGTGTATAATGATAAGCGAAACAAGGCAGTCAGAGAAAGACAAATACCATATGATTTCACTCATATGTGGAATTTAGGAAACAAAACAAACAAGCAAAGGGAAAAAAAAGAGAGAAAGAAATCAAGAAACAGATATTTGATATTTTATGGAATTTTTAAAAGCCACTGTGATTTACTGTGTTGTTGTTTTAAGTTAAAGTGTGTTTAATCATAGTCCTTAACACATCCTGTAACAGAGGGGTCTGTTAATTTATAGATCATGCCTTGAGACCTCTAGGATTAACTTGGGTGGTATTTTTGTTTTTTTAAAAGAAAGTTAATGGGTTTGAAGCTTTTTATTAAACCTTGTAATTTAGAGATTTTAAATTTTTTCTCTTCATGCTGAAGTATGCATTTTACATGCCATCAAACTTTTTTGTGTTAAGTATTTCTTAAGCCAAATTAATGACTATATCAATGTATCTTAGTTTTGCCACAATTTGATTACCACGCAGCCAAAGTTGACATAAATGGACTCTAGACAGCATATTATGTTGTATTGGTGGAAAAAAAGTGTGTTATATATATATATATGACTAGGTCTTGTAAACTTATGAAATGGCTAAAAGTCTAAATTGTTTAACAAATGTAATGTAACCCCTGCCAAAGTTCTGATGGCCACCACAGATTGGCTGTTTGAAACATGTATACTCCTCTGAGGAGGCTACGAATATACCATTCGGCCATCAAAAAAAAAAAAAAAAAAAAAAAAAGAGAGAACAAACTGATGGTTACCAGAGGGGAGAGGGGTGAGGGATATGGGTTAAGTAGGTGATGGGGATTAAGGAGTGCACTTGTCACGATGAGCACTGGATGATGTATGGAATTGTTAATGACTATATATAAATGATGCAGATTTCTGCAAATACTGACATCATTTCTAGCACCTTCATTGTGATTATAAACATGTTCATTTAAAAAGAGCACTCTTCAAATAAGTTATTTTTAATTATTAAAGGGCCACAATAACTACTTTATCTTTGTATTACAATATTAAAAATTACTATAATTCTTGATGAAGATATCTTTAATCCCATGGAAAATGACTGCAACTTTTAGGTTAACAACTAACATCTCTTTAAGGGTTTATTTTGAAAAAAAAAATACTATATCAATTGCAACTCTACATGAAGATCAATCCTATGCAATTTAACATAATGAGAGAGTCCTATCTCATAGATTGATAACACATTTTCTTAAGAGAAAATATGAACAAATACTGCAATAAAATAAGTTAAACATAAATATTCTATGCCTTTAAATTTTCCTGTTTCAGCTGTTAAAACATTTTTAGGTATATAAATGTTGAAATCATTTCACAACATTGACAAAATTTTTAGTGTTTCCTTCTTTTGTTTCTCTTAATATTCTAACTATCTAGAACTTTGGCAATTCCTCACTAAATGGTAAACATAAATTATGGAAAGTGTTGATGATTATTATGCAAATTTGGAACAAAATCAGACTCCAATAATTGAATTACACTAGGGAAAATTGGGAGAAGAAACAGGGACTGATATTTACCCAGTGCCTGATGTGTGCCAGAGTTTTGTAAGCCATATTAATATGCATCAAAAATGACAGCTTTGTAGCTACATCATTATTCCAGTATTTAGAAATGAGAAATCTGGGATTCAGAGAGATTATGTACTTTTCCTGATCCTCACAAGTTGGTAAAAGCCTGTTAAGATTTTATCTAAGTTTGACTCTAAAATTTGACAGCCTTTGTTTTTGCCTTTTTTTCCTGATGAAAGTTTTCAATTATTTACTTTTTTTTGAAACTTACTTTAAGAGTTGCTTTATAGTGACATGGAAAAAGCTGTCTGTTTTTAATGTGTACAACTTGACAAGTTTGGAGATAAGTATACATCTGTGAAATCATCACCACAATCTATGCCATAAACCTACCCATTACTTCCAAAAGTTTTTACCTGTCCTCTTTATCATTATTATTACTATCATTATTATCACTATTAATTTATGTTAAGAAAACAGCATAAGATCTATCCTCTTAACAATCTTTTGAGTATACAACACATTATTGTTAACTATAGACACTGTGCTATAGCAGCTCTTTAGAACTTATCATCTTGCATAACTAAAATTTTGTGCCCTTTGACTAATACCTCCCATTTCTCTCTACCTCCAGGTTCTGGCAACTGCCATTCTCCTCTCTCCTTCTGTGAGTTTGACTATTTAAAATGTCTTATATAAGTGGTATCATATAGCCCAAAATGTGTAGGGAACTCAATAGCAACCCCCCCAATAATGTGATTTTAAAAAGGCAAAATAATTGAGTAGTCATTTCTCCAAAGACATAAAAATGGCCATTGGTAAATGGAAAGTGCTCACTCAACATCACTAATCATCAGGGAAATACAAATCTCATAATAAGCTATCACTTTACACCAAATAGGTTGGCTATTCTCAAAACTTTTTTAAATTAAAAAAGGATAACAATTGCTGACGAGGACGTGGAGATAAGGGAGCTTTGTACACTGTTGGCTGGAATGTATATGCACATAGCCAGCATGGAAAACATTAGGAAATTAAAAGTAAAACTACTATATGATCCAGCAAGCTCACCTCTGGTGACATACCCAAAGGAATGAAATCAGGTTATCAGAGATATCTGCACCCCCATGTTCATCGCAGCAATATTCACAACAACCAAGACACAGAAGCATCATAAATGTCCATCAATGTACAAATGGATAAAGAAAACTTGGCATGTGTACACAATAAAATGTTATTCAGTCTTAAAAAAAAGGAAAGAAATTCTGCCATTTGCAGCAACAGGGATGAAACTACACTATTATACTGGGCAACTCTGACTTTTTGCTCATTAGAATACAGTATTAAATTTAGTATTAAAAGATGGCATTAATATTGGTATTGTAATAGCAGTTCACCTGAGAATAGCCATAGTAGTAGCGGTAGTAATTGACAAAGGAGAGGAAAAAGGAGAAAGAGAAAAGGAGCTAGAACTTACTAAGCATTTGCTATATGCTAAGGACTTTGAATGGATTACTTACTTTAATCCTCAGAACACCAACATGCAGTGGATAGTGCTACTTTGCACATTTTAATAGGTGAGAAACCTTAAGCAGTGTTAGATTAGTTGTCCAGGTAACACACTAATAAATTATATAGTTCATATTCAAATTGCGGGAATCTGATTTCATAATCCCTGTTACCACCTGACTGATAACTTATTATGGTTCATAATATTATAAATAAAAATATATTAAAAGTAACACAGTAATTCTCCTCTGATCTAGAATAAGAGAAAACATGAAATGGTTAGGAAGGATCTTCAATGAGCAAAAACAGAATGAAAATAACACATGCAGTATAATCAATTATATTCAAAATTTTTGCAAGAAAAGAGAACAAAGTGTATAAAACAGTTACTGGTTATTTTCCCTGTGCTGTGGAATCCTCCTCCTCATCATCATATGTTTGCTTTTTGTATTTTCCAAAGTTTCATCAATCACAATGTACAACTTTAACATTTTCATTAGATAATAAACAATATTTGTATGCGCTTTTACAGATGAGGAAAATGATGGAGAAAAATATTTAATGATTACTCCATATCAATCTTCAATTTAAATGAAGAATAAAATCAAAATAAATGTTATGAAAGGATTATTACTTCTCTGCTTAGAACAGGTAAACACAAATACAGGGAGGAAACCCCTTGGCAAGCTTTAAGGAGTAACTTTCTATGAATGCTTAACAACTGAATAGATTATTTTGTTGTTTTTCTGTGGGTAGCAGAAAACCCATTATAAATGTTTTCATCTTTAACTTTCAAGCTGTCACAGTTGGGAGTATCCTGTGATTTGCCCTGTTGTGTATAAAAACTGGTTTTCCTACTGAAATTTACCATTAGCATATTCTCCTTGAAAGAAATAGCTGGAGAGGTGGCTGTAGTATCTTTTGAACTCCCAGATCAAATTCTATATAAGCAGGGCATTCGTCAGCTTGGAATAATTTGAATAAAACGTGGATTGGAGGATTGTTAATAAGCAGGAAGAATATGAGGTTTTATTCCAATTATATTTTGGTTTCAGTTCGTGAGCACAGAACACAGTAAATGAAATGTGGCAATAGAGAAATGAAAGGCTCTATCTTTAAGAAGCACAATTGAAAGATAACATGACAACTTGAGACACAAGGTTTGTGGAGAAGCAGTTTAGTTTTAACCTCAATCACACATTAATTTATGTTTAGAACATAATCTTTCCAGGGTTTAGAAATATTTCCACATGGGCTGTTTTTATGACAGTGCATCTTCAACACTGAAGTAAAAACAGTTGTAAATCAGAATTAAAAAAAAAGAAAATTATTTATAATTGTTAAAGAGTTCCTTTGTTTCAAAATAGATGATATCTTAGAGACAAAAATCTGAAAAAAATAACTTTTTAGGCATCTAATTTATGAAATAACTTATTTTTGGTAGTCTTTAGAAATGTTGAGACCTTAGATTATTCAGGGAAGCAATGTAAGAACTAGGATAGAAATAGCATGTAAAGAAAGTATGGCATACCAAATACATCATCACCCTCTCTCCATGCATGTCATTTCATTTTACTTTCAATTAAGAATTTAATAAGGAATTTTTTTCTATATCAAAATATGATTTATCTTAATGCCTTTGTAATAAAATAATTTGTCCACAAGAGCCATGTAAATAGTAGCTAGCTGAGTTGGTCTGTCAGATTAAAGAGAAAGGAAAACATATTTAAATTATGAAATATTAGAGAACCTGTTATATGTATATCATATGTTATCTAACCTCAAAGTCTATATAAACTAATTGGGAAATATAAAAAAAACACAGTGCAATAAAATCATTATTTTGTAAAACATTATCCCTTCTGTAAAACATTATCCCTTTTTTACATTATGTTACTTCCTAGTAAATTATATAATTTGGTATTTTATGCAAGGTCATTTAATATTTTAAACTCAGTTTTATAACTTTGATCAAATCCTCTATAGCAGATTCCTAAAATAAAGTTTTAACTTAGTCTGGAAACATTCTAAATTGATTACTTAGACTCATAAATAATAGATCATTGAAGAAAATATGAGGAAAAAGGGAAACAATATTCAAGGAGAAAAAAGAAAAAGATAAAAAATGAAAAATAAATGTAAAATTTGCCTTACACTAGGCTAACAACTGCCCTAAATTTCTGCTGAAGAATAGTTACTAAATACAAAACTATCGGAGCATCCTTTGCACACTTACCACTTCGTAAACTTCATCTCCATTATGTTCAACATTCTCTTTCCCTTTTGAAGTTTTTAACTTGGAAAATCTAGATTTCACTAGTTGTTATAACAGTCATACAACAGGATTTACAACAATAATAACAACAATGTACAACTAGCATATTATAACAATATAGCTATTGTATATTGTGTTTTTCTTAATGTAAAAGGTTTTTTTGTGTTTTTTTTAAGAGTAATAGTAATCATTCAAATTGAGATGAGGAACCCTACTTAAACTTCTCTATGAAAATAATTCCAAGTAGTAATTTCCTAAGATGATGATGGAAAGCAGAAATATTTGCAGAATGGCAGCAATGACTTTTCTAATATATTTGACATAATAACAGTAACATTATAGCATTTAAAAATAAAAAGGATATTAGGAGGAAACATTGTCTCAACAATTTTAAAGTCTTTGCTTTCTGGAAAGTAATCTACCTTTCTTTTTCTTCTTTAGGATCAGTATTTTAGGTTCATTTCCAGCTTGTCTGCCTCACTTTTTTCTATGCCAAATTTCTAATTGGATGGGTCAGTACTTTGTCAATCTCTCTTATTTTAAAAAAAACATTATGAAATTTTAACTCTTGACCTCCTTAATGGGACTGTTGTCAGTTCAAATTGTGGGTCCTTTGGCACTCAACAGTTTCCATCAGATACTGAGTTTAAAACTACTCTGCCACATTTCAAAACATAAGTGCCAAAGAAAATACTGCATGAATCCAGCTAAGGATGTGGAGTTTAGATCAATTCTTTACAAGAACAAAAGCCCAAGTCTCTATTGCCATATAGTGATGAGTTTTGTTCTTGGGAAAACCCAAAGTTTAGATAGTTACAGCTATTATATATTGCCTTTTTGTTGATGCATTTTTTAGATTGATAAATAATCATCATATTAAGATGAGGAATTCTGCTTAAACTTCTCTATGAAAAAAATTCTGGGAAATAATTTCCTAAGATGAAAGAAGAAAAACAGAAATATTTGCAGGGTCTGATTTACATTATGCCCACAATTAGCAAGATTGACTTTTTCTAGTATGTTTATCATGATAATAGGAAAAAAATATAGCATTAGAAAACAATTTTAGGAAGGAAAACCTCACTAATTTTTTCCATGATTTTATTCATATTATCTATTACATATTTGAGTCATCTCTATTTTTTATTAATCATTTCGTTGTGCTTATGTGAATTTTTAAAAGTTGAAATAAATTAATTATAAAGGAATTTAATGCAAATTTCTTATTAGATTAAATGAGGAAGGCTTTTTTTTTTCCTTCCCTTTTTTTCTGTTAATAGTAGCACTTTTAGACGGGTAAAAAGTCCTTCAGAGAAAAATAATTAAAAAATTCAGAGAAAAATGAATCTACCAAGCAATATTTTCTGATCTGTAATATTGATATAAGAATAAGAGGGGCACCTGGGTGGCTCAGTCAGTTAAGCATCTGCCTTCAACTCAGGTCATGATCCCAGGGTCCTGGGATCCAGCCCCACATAGGGCTCCCCGCTCAGCGGGGAACCTGCTTCTCTCTCTCCCTCTGCCTGCCACTCCACCTGCTTATTCTCTGTCTCTATCTGTCAAATAAATAAATAAAATCTTAAAAAACCAATATTTGATAAGAAAAAAACAAAAAAAACACAAAAGAATATTTGATAAATATATTTTTCTTAAAGGGAGAGTTTATATACTCTTCTTAATATATTCTCTAAAAAAATTACCCTGACCTATTTTTATCCACTTGGTAGGCAGGTCTGTTATCTCCATTTATAGATAAATAAATAGAGATGAAACAAAAAAGTTTAAGTTACTTGTCTGAGGCCACATAGCTGGTAAAGGACCCACAGTTTCCTCGATTGCCTGAACCTGGTGACAATGCTTTCATCCATTGCAACTGCGGTACTTCCTTGTATGGTTCCCAGACCCAAGCATTTTATCAACCCTGAAGAGTTGTTCAAAGCTTTCTATCAAGTGCAATCATATACACAAATGCTTTTTTTCTTTTAATGTGTATGCCTATATTACTTCAATAACATCCAATTACTTCAATATAATATCAAAATATTTACTGTCCTTTAGACAAGGGGAAATAATGATGTAATAATGGAAAACAGAATAAAGAAGGAATGCTGTATAAAAATATTATATATATTTAAAATATATATAACAATGCATATAATATATATTTTATATATATATTATAAATATTCTAGAATTAGACAACAGGGTATGATGGAATACATAGTAACCAAAGAAGAAACCAGAGTTAGAAGAAAATTCTCCTTAACGTCTCACAGTCTACATAACAAGTAAAATGTATAAAATTTGACCTCTCTCAAGATATATCCTGATATTTTAAGTGTACTTTGAGGAAAAAGTAATGTGGCTAAAGCATATAAGAAGAAAAAAAAGATTTTCATAATGGAGTAAGGTGGGAGCTTAACATCAGTTCCAAGGGATAAAAAATATTGAGTAAATAGTTTAAAGGAATAAGTACTTCAATTCATGTATTTTAACCAAGTATACTATTATCCCTGTGTGAAAGCAAAAACAATAAAATATCAGATAAATAAGGATTGAGGAAATACAACACCCATAACATCTCCTGGAAGATTATTCAAAACTTAATCTACCCAGAATTTTTTTAAACACATCAAAAATGAAAAAAGGAGCAAGAGAAAGAAAATATCAATGAAACTATGAAAACTTATGTTTACTGATAAGTAATCATTTCTACCGTCATGATAATGAAAGCACATGTAAGCATCATCAGTCATAAAAAGGAAATGGAAATAAGCTGCCACTAGTAATGACATGTGTCTTAATTACATATTATAGTCACAATGACTGGATGAATGGTGGGGTAGAAAAAGGAAAGGAAATGCATCATCTTACTGCTTTGATATTATTAGCAGGAAAAATTTACACATGTGTATACGTGTGTGTGTGTTTAAGTGAAAATAGTATATGTGTGTTAAATACATTGAGAAAAATGAAGATTTTGAAATATAGAAAAATCCAACAGGGGAAAAAAGATAAAACCATTTGTCATGAAAAATACCCAGTGGGTGAGAGTAGTAAGGTCCAACTTATAATTTATCAAAATTAATATCAATGAGTTAAACCAACACACTAAAACAAAGATTTGGGGATTACATTAAAACTCAAATTCAAATATGTGGCATTAACAAGTCAAATAACTAAAACAAAAAATACATAAAACTTCAAAATATGACCAAGATGGCAGAGTGGCAGTACTAATAAAAGGGAGGAATTATAAGAGAATTAAAGAAGATAACATTTTATCAGGGTAAAATGAAATAAATTTATTATAAAGGCAAAAGAATCATGACTAATGGCTAAATAAAGTAATATCACACATGAAAATAATCTGAAATTTACAAAGAAAAACATGACAACATCTCTGTTCATTGTGTAATGTATTTAATAAAAACTCTTAGTTCTAATAGAATTGAGTGAAGTTTTAAAGTTTTCATCCAAATATAAATATTTAATTAATATGACTAGTACAGCATCTAGTATCATATAACAACAGGGTTAGAATATAGCTCTAATTATTAACATTACAGATCCCCAACAATTTCCCCTCACTAAGAAAATGCTACAGTCTTCCAAGACAAATGTTTTAAGTTTTATTGCTAAATTGAACATTAAATTTATAATTATTTTATGCAGTTGGCGTGGGTTCAGTCTCAAAGTTTAAAAGCAGATAAGTATTTTCAATTTCCTTATTAGTTATAGTCCTCAGTGAAGACCACAATTTTGAACATCAGAGAAGTTGAATGTAAGGCAAATCAACTAATTGGCATAGTTATCTCTTTTTCAGTTTCAGTGATAATGAGAATGCTTTGTGGTCTCCCTAGAATGGTGAAAAATTATGTGTTCATGCTATGATTACATACATGTAAAAGATCTCACCCTCCCTCACAAGAAGAAAATATATAAATAGCTTTCCTCTATAAGATATTATAAGCACTATTTTTATGCCAAAATTCATTGAAAGGATAATGTATTAAATATATAAAATATGCAAATTAAAATCTTTTTAGAGCATGATAAATTTATCCTCAACATCTTCCTGACACATTTATTCAACTTGTTTTTATTCAGAAGTGATATTTTCTCATGGTGATAAATTTTATATAGAAAGCCATTCTCAAAAACAAATTTATTATATCACTATTAGTATCCTCCTGACTATATCTCCTAAAACATACACAATTCAGAAAAGCCATCATCTTAGCCTTTTTAATGATTACTCTTACTACATTTTCCTTTTTTTTAGGAGACTATCTCTATACCCTCTTCAACTGTAGCCCTTTATGTAAGAAATATGTTGGGTTTTTTGTTTTGTTTTGTTTTGTTTTTAGGATAACAAAATAGATTTAGCAATTCCAATAAGCACATCTCCCTCCACCCCCACCCCGATTTGTTATTTGTATTCTTTGAATTTTACAGTCAGTTATAAAACAATGTCTACAAAAATTTTCTATAAGGTCATCTAAGTGTCCAGACATTAAACAATATAAACTTCACTCAGAATGACTATAGCTAATGAAAATAAAATTTCTTATCCATTTTTTAGCTTCATTTTGCTATATGGTTACTGGAAACAAATTCCCTTACACATCAGCTTGTTTTAACAGTTAAAAAAAAAAAATCACATCCCCTAAGATGCTGTAGCTTCAAACCATACTGAAATCTGTTTTTAACATAATAGTATAGGAAATTTAACAAAAAAAAAAACATTTTTCAGATGCAAAAGAAAGAATGAGTAATAGTTCAGGACTTGGATAAATATGTATGTAATTATAAATTTATATAAACAATTACAAGCTTCTAATTTCATATAATCAATTAAACTACATCTGTTTTCTAAAAGAAATGTGGGTTTTTTTTGTGGATGGGTAACACTTAGAAACTTAGTTGTTAATACATGAAGTACTTTCCTTTTTCATTACTTACGTAGAAAAAGAAAAGCCAAAATTATTAGTCAATAGTCATATGTTCATGCACACATATTTTCGTGATGTTCACATATCATGTAACCTTTGTGGCAAGAAAGTTAAGTATCATATTATAGCAAGAGCTTCAGTTGAGGACTCATAACTCACATTGCAGTCCATTAGTCTCAGATAAAGCTTACAATAGCAGACATGATTACTTAAACAGTTCAAGAATATATGATGAAGGTATTATTCAGCCATCTACTATAAGTGATCATAAAAGATATGTCACAATTTATTACAGTTAGATCAGATCAGCCAATGGATCCTGAAGCACCAGCAAGATTATTTCCCTTTATTGTATATCCAAATCATCTTTATAAGTGGCATCTCATGAAGACAAGAGTCACTGAGATTAAAACAGACCAAGGGAAAAAAAATAATATGTATCTGCTGCTATTCATGTACACTATAATTTAAGGTCAGCAAAAAACAGCGTTTGACTTTCTCTTTTCCCATATGAAGAAGTAAGATGCCAAAACATCTTAGAAGTTGGCTTTGATTCACCTGCAGGTGCGAAGAGTTGGATGTGAGTAGTCATGGTGATTGAATAAATAAAAAAGTAATGTGAAAAAAAGTATACCTTTGAGATTTGAAATTTTACCTCAGCCAAAATGTACTGTAATTTTTTAAGACAGATTTTTTTTTAATCAGAATTAAGGATACAAAATCTTACATGTGAATTCATTTGATTTTACAAAGTAATAGTTTACATTTTTTGGTAAATAGTCTTGTAAAACCTTTTATTTTTTTATGTAATGTATGGTGATTAACATAACAATAAAAAATTTTAAAAAAACTTTTATTTTTTTTTAAGCCATGAGCTTTTTTTATGTGCTTTAAATTGCATTTTCTGGAAAGCACTAAAATCCATGAGCTACATTTATTTTCTAAGTAATGACTAAGAAATGATGATAGATATTCAAATATTTTCTCCAGAGTGAGCTTACAGACAGTGATTAAAAATGAAATGACTGATTTCATAGGAAATTATTTTTACAACCATTTAATCAAGTGAGGTTTATAGAAATCTCTGTTTATTACCAAATATAAACACATCTACGCTTAAACCATTCTTTGAGTGCTGTTTCAAGTATAGTCAACCTCTGAGTCCCCAAAAATACAATATCTATAATAAAGATTTTCCTAAACAGTTTACATTAAAATGTGACTTTTCTTTGCTATCTAACTTGCTTCTAACATCTCACTATCACAAGGAAATGTCTCATTGGATGCTAACTTGTTTTATTATTGTTTAAAATTCATGACTTAGATAGCAAATTTGTGACTTATAAACAGTTCAGATAAGAGAATCCTACCCTATATGGAACAATGCTTTCAAAAACAAAGGAGCTGTATGTAAGCCAACTTTATCATGGAGGTGACGTTAGCTTTATAGTTAGTTCCCTCTTTTTATTCAAAAACAGTAAAAAAAATGTTTTTGATAGAAGAGTATTATAGACAATAATGATATTAAGTCACATCATTATTATTCCTAATTCTATTGATGTTTTTACCTAAGCTGAAGTCCTTAATGCTGATGTGTAGCATTCTTCCCCTTGATATATCTTCTGTAGCAAGGCTTTTGATTTCTAGGTTCCTCATGCTGAAACCTGACTTGTCAGCATATTAGCCCTTGTCTGTGGAGTAAGACCCTACAAGCTGCTGTAGACATTCCGAAGCTCCCTATTTCTCAATTTTTAAAAAATATTTATTTATTTATTTATTTATTTATTTATTTATTTATTTGAGAGAGAGACAGAGACAGAGACAGAGACAGAGACAGAGGGAGAAGAGAATTTTAAGCAGACCGCATGCTAAGTGCAGAGCCAAACGCCAATCAATCTCCTGACCTGAGCCTAAATCAAGAGTGTGATGCTCAACAGACTGCGCTACCCAGGGGCCCCACTATTTCTCAGTCTTTGATATTCAAAGCCTATCACACAACTGGAAGCATCGAAACTTCATGTTTATTACAGTTTCTTCAAATTTTAAAGCCCTGTGTTTTGGACACCAAGCCTTATTCATTCCACATGTATTTTGTTTCCCAAGTTCTACTCTTTACCTCCCCTTCAAAGTCTTGACTCAGTCCCCAAAATATTGGCACTTTTTAGGGGACCACTCCTTTTCTCATTGACCAAGTTTTAAACCAATTGAGAATGACATTAACATTGTACAGGAGGTTCTTTTAAAATTATGTCCTGGACATTTTAAAACAATGTTTCTTTTTAGTAATATAAATAAAACAATAGTAATTAGTGACATGGCATGTAGTGTAATGAAGTGGGAATGGAATGAATATTAATGTTAAGAGAAAATACCAACAAGAGGAGAAATAGAATATAGGACCTCATGTTTAACAGAGAAATAGGAGTTCACTCTAATTTTCACTAGGATAGACGTGGTCAATTCAGTTGAAAACACATTATTTTTTTTAAATGTCTTTTTTTAAAGATTTTATTTATTTATTTGACACAGAGAGAGAAATAGTGAGAGAGCACAAGCAGGGGGAGCAGCAACAGAGGGAGAGGGAGAAGCAGGCTCTCCGCTGAGCAGGGAGCCCAATGCGGGACTCGATCCCAGGACCCTGGGATCATGACCTGAGCCAAAGGCAGCCATTTAACTGACTGAGCCACCCAGGCACCCCGAAAAGACATTATTTTGAGAGCTTTCTCTGTCTTGGTCATGGATTCATGCACTACATTCATCAAGTATTTATCGATGGTCTATTGTCAAAGTACTGCAACAGATATATTGTGGAAAAATTGAGACACGTTGTCTTGAAGTAATTATTAAGGGATTATTACAATACAATAATAACTGCTATATTAGAGAGTGACTATGGAAACATACAATGATCCTTTGTATAGACTAAAGGATGAAAAGCCATTTTAGATGAGATTTTGCCAAAGATTAGTCTTCTTTAAAGAGAGAGTGCCCCCATGTTATTTATTTTCCATATAGTCTATATTAAGAGCTTATTCTGTCATTTTGCTGCCTCATCCACCATCCCCATGTTTTTTTGTTATGAGCACATTGGAAGTTTATTGCTTTTGTGTTGTTATTGTTGTTTATTTGTATATTTTGTTGCCAAGAGTTACTTTAATGTCAAGGTTGGTAAATTGAACCATGTTTTTACTGATTGGAAAGTATTAATAGTCTCTTCAACATTACAAATATCATTTGTTTAGGATTTCTTAAAAAAATAAACTAAAAACACCTTTCCACTCTGTATAGCCTCCAGAATACCTTCATTCAATACAAACTGGGACTTGTTCACCTTACACTCTCCTCTGAATCCAACGCTATTTCTTTCAGGTTGTTGTAGGCAGAAAATCTGGAAGACAGCTTTAGTTAATGTCCAGTGTAGTGGTGGTGGGGCAGGGGGGAAATTCATGCAAGCCACAGAATTATAAACTGTTGGTCTACATTTAGTGTCTTCCTTTTAACTATTTTTAAAATATATCCACTTAATTAAATTTTTCATATTCATTGTAGATTATGTCAAAATATTTGTATTTTTTATTCCTTTAGTACTTATGTATACCTTTTTTACTATCTATGATTATTGCTATTTTTCTTATGTTCTTTTTATTATCCAAACTATATTTAATAGCAGTGTTTATGAAACTATAAATTATGAATATCTAATATTGGTTATATTTCTATACTTCCTAGTTTTTCGAATTGGTATAATTAATTTTTACCCCTTTTCATTTTTATTGTGTTTTTCCCCCAGTTTGCCAGTCTATCTATTTTAAAACACATTGAAGAAAATGCAAGTTTTAGCAAACAGTCATGGATATATTTATGCTTTAATTAAGGAAGGGTTTTTATATACCTAAATGGCTGTTCATGAATTAGCCTTTTTAGCTTCATACTGTGTATCATCCATATTTAAAAAAATGTACAAGACCACAAACTCAAATATCCCTGTTTTGCTGAATTCAATTAAAAATCAATTGTTTCACAGGCAAAAATGTTTCTCTGTATATCAAATATACTTCAGCAATCAGATAAATAGCCAAGATGTTACCTCTTAGAAATTCAAATTATTTAATCCCTATATGAGGAGACAAATGGGAATGGGTCAAGGAGCAGATGGAGAGGAATAAGCAGACTCTATGCTGAGTGTGAAGCCCCACACAGGACTCATCCCTCGACCCTGAGACCACAACCCGGGCTGAAACCAAGTGTTGGACGCTCAACTGACTAAGCCACCCAGGTGCCCCAAATCTTCAACCTTAATTTAAAGCAAAAATATTAGCAATAAAAAATAAAGACTCCTAAAATGTCTATAAAAACTCTGTGGAAGTTATAGGAGAGCATCTGTTACCAAACTCAGAATTCTTGTCATACCCTGAATTCAATCTATTTTAATTGTAGTTATTATTTCTTCACAATTATCAGGAGAAATTTTTGTCATCTTTTGTTCTTGATAGTAAGAGCTAAAAGGAAGCTGCTTAGATCAAAATTTATTCTCATGTCATTTTTAAAGTTTTATTCTCAAGTTTTGTATAAAATACTTTATTTCTAAACAAGAAACTAGGGGCCCCTGGGTGGCTCACTCAGTTAAGCATCTGCCTTTGGCTCAGGCCATTATCCCAGAGTCCTGAGATCAAGCCCCAAGTCGGGCTCCCTGCTCAGCGGGAAGCCTGCTTCTCCCTATCTTTCTGCCGCTGCTCCTGCTTGCGCTCTCTCTGTCAAATAAATAAATAAAATCTTTAAAAAAATAAAAAAATAAACAAGAAGCTACCATCACCACTTAACACACAAACAGGACTATCATTAATAAGCCCAACCAAGTTAAAGAATTAAGATTGTCTTAAAAAAGGGAAACCTGTGCCATTTCTTAACTATACATCTCTGTTAAAAGGAAATGTTTTCTATTGATAATGAGTTTGAATAGATATTAAAAGCTTAGAGGGAAATCATTGAAGAGTCCCTGACTCAACAGAGGAGGAAAAAGTTGTAGGATTCACAGGTAATATCAAAGACTCGATTTATTATGGTAAAAAGACTGCTCTGTTGAAGGTTTCTTGTTTTTCTTTTTTCTTCTTCTAGCAGTGACCACAAACTTTAGTAGAAGCACATAACCAGGATTTATACTTCTACACAGTTGTTTTTTGTTCCAGGATTATGTAAGAAAAAAAGAGAGTGGGATGTGGTACTTAACTAAAAGAGAACAGTTGCTGGAGTTTGGACTTTAAGAAAGGTAAGCTTTGATAGAAAACAGTACTGATTAGGGAGAAAATAAGAGTCGATGGAGTAAATGGTTGGAGGAACACAGAAGGAGTAGAAAGTAGTAAAAGTCAGTGGAATAAGCCTCAAAAAAACAGGAGTTTTATTAAAGGAAAAGCCATTTTCTGGAAGCAGCCTCAGGGTTAAGAGTGAGATAATGGGTAAGCTGTAGGAAATGGATATTCTCAAAGGAGAACCTATTGGCAGTTAAGGACAGGAGGTAGAGACTTTATCAATCATAGAGTGATTGGAGTTTCAAAGGACACAATGGGAAAATTTGAAAGAAAGAAGAAGGTGTCAGTTTAAGTCACTAGAGAGGAATCTTACAGCATTATGTGTCTGTAGATAATCAATCAAGGTATAGATAATGTTATCAGTTTAGGCATGGAGTAAGAGAAATGGAATAACTCTCATGGTGGACATTATTGACTGATGCGTGGCTATATATTAAATCACATTGGTCCCCAGTGTCACACTGAATGTTCAAAACTAAGTAAATGCCTTCCCAGTAGGTCTAATGGCTATGGTTCGGTCAGGATAAGTTATCACATCAGGTGGCTGAGAGCAAATAATATTGTTCATTTGGCGCTTGTTCCTTTCCCATAAAGCCCTTATGCCCAGTGATGGGCAGAGAAGCCTGGTCTGGTACAGCAAGATTTGCAACTTCTGTCAAATAATATCATCTCTTTCATGTGGCTTCTCTGCTTTGCACTGCTCTAGGGCATTTTCCTTGAAATGAAATTTCGAGGGACCAAATGTCTCCTTCCAAAATGTATTAGGATGATGTTATATATTTAAAGTAGCTCTGCCAGCTATATTCTGTACTTTCAAGAAACTTGGACTTGGGGGCACCTGGGTGGCTCAGATGGTTAAGCGTCTGCCTTCGGCTCAAGTCATGATCCCAGAGTCCTAGGATCAAGTCCCGCATCAGGCTCCTTGCTCCTTGGGAGCCTGCTTCTCCCTCTGCCTCTCTCTCTCTCTCTCTCTCTGTCTCTCATGAATAAATAAATAAAATCTTAAAAAAAAAAAAGAAACTTGGACTTGGTTCTTGTCATATTATAAGGAGGGAAAAAAGGAAAGGAAGTGAGCAGGGGCAAAGTTGACCACTTTTATTTGGTGAAGTAACCAAATTCACGAAATAAAAAACTTATTTCCTTTACTTAATTTAATGTTCAATGATACAAATATATTATGTCCTGGTGTTTATATCTTTCTATAAGATGTATGTAGATTATTTATATATCTGGACTAAAATTGACAGCATCATGACTTCTGCCTCTTCTAGGAGCCCAATGATTAAAAAAAGTATTTCTGAAAATTTAAACAGCAAAACTAGAGACAGCACTATAAAATCTCTTGAGATTAAGTGGACAGAGATTATTTCATCATTTGTCAATATCTTAAGGATGGTTACATAAGGATAAATTCTAGAGAATTTCTTTTGTAACTATAACCTAGAATTAATGTTTCCAAGGCACAGTTCTAGGAAAATGTATTAATAGCTAAAATTTTTTATTATATAATTAACAACTTCTCATTGACTATTATCAGTCCTAAAGTGATTCCTTCAGATCATCTGGGAATTGATTTTTTTTTAAATTTTTTTGAGATTTTATTTATTTATTTGACAGAGACACAGTGAGAGAGGGAACACAAGCAGGGGGAGAGGGAGAGGGAGAAGCAGGCTTCCCGCTGAGCAGGGAGCCCGATGTGGGGCCCGATCCCAGAACCCTGGAATCATGACCCAAGCCGAAGGTAGACGCCTAGCGACTGAGCCACCCAGGTGCCCCTGGGAATTGATTTTTTAAATACCATGTTTACCACAACTATTTCCTAAACCTGTTTTGAAGTGATAAGATCCAGAACTTAAAAAGGCTAACCTAAATGTATTTAGCTCTTACTCTTCAATAATATTTAGCTGTGTATGTAACTTTAAGTGATTATCCTTTTTCCACTAGACTATATTATTAATAGACTCAACTGGGTTTATATCTCCTCTGCTTAGGCTGAAGTTAGACTCACCCAAGTTAACTAATTTAAACGAATCTATCAAGAAGCCATAAAGAAAGGAGAGATAAGGGAGAAAATGCACACACACATACACACACACACAAACACACACCATGCCTCCTTTTCTGGCTATATTTCTAACTTCATTTCACCTTTCCACTGAAACATAAAATCTGCTTTCATGCTCCTATAATTCTAATACTTAGAATCTCTCTGCTACTACAAATTACCAACATGATTACTTCTAGGGCACTGTTTTTGATACTAAGATAGTAGATTAGAGATCATGATCCATTAGTGGGGTTGTGGAATTAATTTAGGGTTAAAAATTAAATACAGAACTGAAAAACTAAGTGTATCAAATGCAGTAAGAATAGTATTATTTCATGAAATTTTAGTTTCAGTGGTTATTGTGAATGTGTGTGCATGTGTACATATGCGTGTGTCTCTGCGTGTATCCTGCTTTGCAATGTATGCTACATTTATAACTCAGGTTCATGTTCAAAAACATTTGAAAACAATGTCTTAGAAAACAAATATTCATCTTTAAAGACTTGATTTTTAGAAACCCATGACTATGAAGCTTTAGATGCTACCACTTACCTCTGTAGGAAATAACCCATTATACTATTTTGCACCATACTGTAGCCTAGAATGTCATGCTGCCTTTATTTATATGCCTGCATTTCTTTGATGAGGTATATTACTTTGATAGAACAGATTGATTTGTTAATTCATCCTCATAACTACCAATTTTAACTGGTATATAAGACACTCAGTACATGTTTTTTGAATAACTGCTTTAACTAGTATATAATTAATTAAAGCATGTTCAGTTTTGAATAAATTAGTACTTCTTTAAGGAGATACAATTTATAACTTAAAGCCAAATATTTTATAGTTATAATCAAAGTTTTATTTACCTTTGGACATAGAAAATGCGTTTGCTGGTGCTACCTTACCAAATAACATTCCTAAAATGAATAGATGTTATTACTCAATTAAAAAAAATAGGGGGAACAATATTAATTATAATCATCTGGAAACTTTTCAGCTCCAATTAATCTACACAATGAAGAAGGGGTTCATTTGAAATGTAGATGTAATGTATCTGTGCCACAGTGTCTACAAACAAAATTTAACTACCCTCAAGAAGGCTTTATAATACCATTGCTAATATTTGCTCATGTCAGGGATGTGCTGTGTTTTCTCTAGAGGTCAGATGCTAATACTAGCAAAGCCAGTTGCCTTGGTACCACCACACTCATCCAGCCCTTCTTAAGCTAACCAGCAATTAGTTTTGTGAACAGAGAAATCATGGCTTTCTTCTGACATTGCTAAAACAACTTTTATTTGAGCTATTTCATGGATGTTTTCTTTACTTTTATACCACTAAATGATAATTAACATTTTCATTAAATAAATATTAAAAATAGCAGATGAAGTCACCTAGAAAATTCTTGCAATGGATTAGATTGATTTACGAGCATGGTTGTGATCATCTCTTTTTAAGAGAATGAAATTACTGTCTAATAATTACTCATGGCATTATTATATGTTATATATGAAAATATATGAGATCTACATATTTATAATAAAAAATATAGCACCAAAATAATACAATTATTTTTATTGTGAATCAATGTGTATGTATATATATTTATATATATATAATATATATATATAAATATACACAATATCAAGAAATAATTTTTCCTCTTTAGTATACTATTCATATGGAAGACTGTTTTTCAAAGAATAACAAGAGGGATGGGCGCTTGGATGGCTCAAGGGTTAAGCATCAACTGTTGATTTTGCCTGAGGTCATGATCTCCTGGTCGGGATCAAGCCCCGAGACAGGCTCCATGCTCAGCAGGGAGTCAGCTTGAGATTCTCTCCTCTCCCTCTCTCTCTCTGCTCCTTCCCCCACTCAAGCACACAGGCATGTGTGCTCTATTTCACGCTCTCTCAAATGAATGAATGAATATTTAAAAAAAAAAGAATAACAAGAGGTAATGTGTCCTTTGTTTTGTAATTTCTTATGTGTAATTTATAACCTACAATTAAAGAAAGAAAAAGCCATTCTTTTTAAAAATCATTATTTAACTAAATTTTACAGAAAAAATGATACCTAATTCATTATTTCATTACCTATAAAACTAATAAACCTTTCTGTATTTACATATATTGTTCATAAGTTAATGTTGTTGGTCATTTTTTTATTAACAACATTTTATTAACAATGAAAAGTGAAGAAACCCCCCCAACTAAAGCAATTTCATAGGTATAACAAAAAAGCCTGTGATCAGGAAAAAAAAAAAACAAAACTATTTTGATTTAATTTGGTTAGAAAACATGTTGACACAGTTGAAATTTATAGTCACAATTTGCCCAAATAATTGAAAATAATCCTTTAGCAAGTTAAGATAGTATTTTGATGTGAAGTTGAATTATTCTCTTTAGAGCCACTTTGTTCCTTTTGTCTCTTTGTAAAGCTAAACCACAATTTTAATTGCTTTTATCTCTGGCAATATAAAATAAAATTTATTTTTACACTTTAAGAACTTATTAAAATTGGACAAAACAATGATACCCATCATTTACCCTTAGCTTTTAGAATGAATGGAAAACAAACAAACTGAGCATGTATGTATAAAATTGTTAATCTTTGGAAGTTACTGAATAAATACTACAAATTCGGAATTCTTAAAAATTTTCACTTGGCAACTATATTTATGCAAATATTTTATGATGGTTTTTATTAATTTTAAAGTACTTTGGTAAGCTGTTGTGTCATTTTCACTAAATTCAACTGGAATTTAGTTCATCTGAACTCAAATAATGTCAGTAGCAAAGCAGAGCCAGATTATTTTGATATTTCAAATATGACTCAACTTAGCAAATTTTACAATCCTTCTCTTTTGTCATATCTGTGGCAAATGGTTAATTCTAAAGATCAGTTCTGTCATGTTTGGCCAATCAACAGATGATGAATGAAATCATAGCAAGTAGTTCCATAAGCATAACCTGGCTTAATTTCTGAGATCAAAAAGTAATTATTTGTAAAGGGAGAAATCTCAATTTCTTACTGCCAGTTTTATTAATAGAAATTTAGTTGTACTGTATATGATTTGTAATTTTCTAATCTTTCCTGCTTGCCAAGTAAGAAACTAACCAAATAATGGAAGATTTTATTCTTGGTATGTTTGTAAAAAAAAAAATGCAATTACTTCTCAATTGATAAACGTTTCTGGATTATCTTTTCTAGGAGATGTCTCCTAAAAATTACAAAATCAAAAAAGATGAAGCATATTTACATAATCTCATAATATGAAGCCAATAATGGGAATATAAATAATTAGGTATTTTCCAGGTTCTTGGAATATATGATCAAGCCACAGAGGATTTGATGTATCTCATGTATTAAGAAAGCCATTCTTGGAGAGATTTTTCTAATATTTGCGAAAAGTAAAATAAAAATCAAGTTGCTTTTGCTAGCGTTGCTAGGAAGAGGCAACTAGTGCATGAATGTGACAGTCCTTAGTACTTTTTGCAAAGCATTTCCAGTATTCGCCGTTGTGGACCTCGTTAAGAGCCATCCCCCAGAACTGTCCTTTTCCTGTGGTGGTGGGAGGTGGCCACGACGTCATTATTAGCTTGAGTCCCTGAGTGACCCAGAGAGCAGAAATCCCTCCCTGACTTGCAATGAGGAGATAGCATGAACCAGAAGGAAATAACATTTTGTAGGTTTTTTTTTTTTTACAGTATTATAAATTTGCCTTTCTCGATTGATAGAATGTAAGTGAAACCTGTAAACTTGGACATTTTACGCCATGTCCAAGGCTTTCTTTTTCTCCACTATTCCATCCTGTCATAGAGTGTATATAGTAATGCTTACTAGGTCATAACATCAATAGAATAGGTCAGATCCAGCCTCTTTAAATAAAGAAATGAAAATAGTGGAAAAAAACAGCAGAACTAAATGATAAGTTCATCAGAATCTATCTATCTATCTGTCTATTTGTTGAGATGATTACTTCATTTATGTATATGTACAAGGTAAAATATAGGTCGCAGTCCAAAATATGACATAAGCAATAAGATATTTGAAAAAAAGGAAAATAAAAGCATAATAAGATATTATAATTAAAGTGGTGCCCAGAGGGAAGCTTATAGCACTGAATAGTTGTATTAGAAAATAAGGAGCATCTAATATAGAAACCTAGATAATTGATTGATATGAGGAACATTAACAAAATGTTTTTATCCATCAAGGAAATATAATTTCAAACCATAGAGATACCATTGCACATCTCTTAGAATAGCTAAAATTAAGAACCAAACAGACAAAAAATGTGCCAGTACCAAATGTTGGAAAGAATAATATTACCCAGCTATTCCACCCCTAGATATTTACCCAAAAAAAGTTAAAATATATGTCCATACAAAATCTTACACATGAAGTTTTTATGTAGCACAATTCATAATAGTAAAAAAAAAATTAAAATAATCAGGTGTCCATCAATAGAACAACTGAGTGAGTCTGTGTATACAGTGGGATACCACTCAGTGCTAAAAGGGGACAAGTTAGTGAAACATGCAACAACTTGGAAGATCTCAAAGATACTATGCTGAAAGAAGCCATACAAAAGAGTATGTATTGCATGATAACATTTATGTGAAATTCTAAAAATAACTGATTAATTTATAGTACAGAAACCAGATGATTATCTGCAGTCGGGGATGAGTAGCTGCAAAACACCATGAGGAATATTTTGGGGGTAAGAGAAATGTTCTTTGAAATGGTGGCTACATGTGTGTATGTACATTTCTCATACTCTCCATACTATACACTTAAAATGAGTGCATTTTCCTGCATATATAGCTCATCCAGGTTAGGACAGTTTTGATATTCAACAAAATATTGCTTGATTTTCAGAAAATAGTGTTCACAATGTTATAAAAATAAATACTGATATGGTAGAAACTTTTAATTTTTTATGTGTTTTTTTCTCCATTACCACACATAGCCAGACTATGTTTCTTATCAAGTTAGTTAGGTGTGGCTATGGGAATAAGTTCTGGCTATTGGACTGTGAAAGCAGTGTTTTTTGCCCATTCCAGGCCTGGTTCATGAAAAAGACCTCCATACGAGATCTTTTTTCTAGGGTCTGTCTTCTTTTGCCAACTAGATGAAAATACTCTAGCAACTTTGGAAGATATGTTTTGAAGATGACATAGTCTTCATAAGTCTGAGCATCTGAATGACTATATAGCAGCTATCCTCATGTTATCAGTTAATATATACACCTAGAAACATCTTGACCTGTTCATATGAATGACCAAAATGAATTTACATTTTTTATAGTCTCTACATCAGTCAGCCTACTCTAATAGCATTTGGTATAAAATTCTGCAGAAAAGAATTCTGAAATATCTACATTTAATTGCCTAACAGGCTTTGATCACTTTGGAATAAAAATTAAACTGATGACTATTTGCTTACAAAGACTTAACATAACTTGGCCTTAGGTAGTCTCTGATTTTACTTTCTATCACTCACTCCCCCTTTTCATATATTTCAACCCCAGTGACTTTTTTACCATTACTCAAACATACCAGCATGTTTTGTACCCGGGACTTGCGCACATGCTATTTTGTTTGCCTGGAAACAGTATTCCCCCTGGGTAATAGCACGGCTCTAAACATGATCTCACCATTTAATATATTACTAAAATAAGAACCTACTCCCATTCTGTCATTTTCTGCACTTTGATCTGCCTTCATTTTTCTTCAAGAACTTAGTACTACCTGTCAGTATATCATACACTTACCGTTAATCTGTTGATTTCTTCTCTCTACTACTGATTTTTGTCTACTACCAGAATATAAATTGCATGCAAGTATTAATAACAGCTACAGGAGTACATACTAATTATTCAATAAATGTTTGAGGAAGGAATTAATTAATATATAAATATAATTATTGAGAATTTTGATCTTCTTAGAAATCAATGAGCAGAGCAGCCAAGCAAAGAAAATGAATATGTTAACATGAGTAACTCATTCTTTCATTGTAAGGTGCTCACTTTCCAACTGGTCAAAACATAATTATTGTGCTTATCTTCTTTGATTTTTATCTGAAAATCAAGAAGAAACATCTAGACAGCTAACATCAAAAAATTAGCATTTCCATAAATGTAAACAACTAAAGGATTTATTATTAAAAGAACTTGTTTGTGTTTAGATAAAGTGTTAGGATGAAAAAATTTGCAGATATATTTTAGAAAGTTGAGTACACTGTTCAATTAAAGCTATAAAGTATGTACAAAAAAAGCCACACACCAAGACAGATATATTGATTTTCATTAAAAGTTTTTTTTTTTACTTTATTATGCTTTTAAATGCTTTGGTTGCAGGGATGTATTATTTATAGCAATAAATAAAATATAAAATACTGTATACTACCTGAGAAAGTTATAGGTACAGGTTTAGCTACAGGTTAGCTAAAAGCCAACAATTTTTATCCAAATATTGTTAGATAAAGAATGCATGTTGGTTAAAACATGAGTCCAAAATAAGAAAAATGTATCACAGTGGGTTATATGTAATGATTTGCATATCTATATGTTTTATTAGTTTTTGTCTTACCCAAAAGTAAATACTGTATTCTTGCCATCATTATATCGACAGTACTAAATACAGATTCTTTTTTTTATTTAAATTCACTTAGCCAACATACCGGACATCATTAGTTTTTTTTGTTTTGTTTTGTTTTTTAAGATTTTATTTATTTATTTGACAGAGAGGAACACAGCGAGAGAAGGAACACAAGCAGGGGGAGTGGGAGAGGGAGAAGCAGGCCTCCCGCAGATCAGGGAGCATGATGTGGGGCTCGATCCCAGGACCCTGGGATCATGACCTGAACCAAACGCAGATGCTTAATGACTGAGCCACCCAGGTGCCCCACATCATTAATTTTTAATGTAGTGTTCAATGATTCATTAGTTGCATATGACACCCAGTGCTCCTCAGATCATGTGCTCCCCTTAATGCCCATCACCCAGTGGGCATCCCCCCATCCACCTCCCCTTCTGCAACCCTCAGTTTATTTCCCAGAGTTAAGAGTCTGTCATGGTTTGTCTCCTTCTCTGATTTCTTCTCATTCAGTTTTCCCTCCCTTCCCCTATGATCCTCTGTGCTCTTATGTTCCACATATGAGTGAAACTATATGATAATTGTCTTTCTCTGATTGACTTATTTCACTTAGCATAACACCCTCCAGTTTCATCCATGTCAGTGTAAATGGTAGGTATTCATCCTTTCTGATGGCTGAGTAATATTCTGCTGTGTATATGAACCACATCTTCTTTATCCATTCATCTGTTGAAAGACATCTTGGCTCCTTCCACAGTTTGGCTATTGTGGATATTGCTGCTGTGAACATTGGGGTGCAGGTGCCCCTTCTTTTCAATACATCTGTATCTTTGGGGTAAATACCCAGTAGTGCAACTGCTGGGTGGTAAGGTAGCTCTATTTTTAACATCTTGAGGAACCTCCATACTGTTTTCCAGAGTGGCTGTACCAGCTTGCATTCCCACCAACAGTGTAAAAGGGTTCCCCTTTCTCCACATCCTCGCCAACATTTGCTGTTCCCTGTCTTGTTAATTTTAACCATTCTGAATGGTGTAAGGTGGTACTCGTTGTGGTTTTGATTTCTATTTCCCTGACAACAAGTGATATGGAGCATTTTTTCATGTGTCTGTTGGCCATTTGTATATCTTCTTTGGAGAAGTGTCTGTTCATTTCTTCTGCCCACTTCTTGACTGGATTATTAGTTTTCTGGGTGTTGAGTTTGAGAAGTTCTTTATAGATCTTGGATACCAGCCCTTTATTTGATAAAACATTTGCAAATATCTTCTCCCCTTCTGTGGGTTGCTTTTTAGTTTTGTTGGCTGTTTCCTTTGCTGTGCAGAAGATTTTTATCTTGATGAAGTCCCAATAGTTTTGCTTTTGTTTCCCTTGCCTTTAGAGATGTGTCTTGCAAGAAGCTGCTGTGGCCGAGTTGAAGAGGTACTGCCTCTGTTCTCTAGCATTTTGATGGATTCCTATCTTGTATTGAGGTCTTTCATCCATTTTGAGTTTATCTTCCTGTATGGTGTAAGAGAATGGCCCAGTTTCATTCTTTTGTTTGTGGCTGTCCAATTTTCACTGTACCATTTATTGAAGAGACTGTCTTTTTTCCATTGGATATTCTTTCCTGCTTTGTCAAAGATTAGTTGCTAAATACAGATTCTTAATCAGTACACAGTAAGTGCTGAAGGGATGTTTGTTTAATGGAAGATAGAATATTAAATGAAAGAATTAATATGTGAGTTAGGGTTTCTGGTACCCTTAGCCTTTTGGGACTCAATTCTAAGTAGGAAAGTGTAGTCAAAAAGGTAAAAACACAAGTGCTAAAGTACTGTATTTCTTCAGTGGGTAGTTTTCAATTTTAATGTACATAAGAATAATCTGAGGAGCTTAAATATTTTAAGTTTCACCTGACTCAGTAAATCTAGGGTAGGGACCAGAATCTATGTCTTTAATAAGAGCTAGTGATACTCTACATTTTTATGTAGGAGACCCTAGAAAGAAATTTTGGCAAATTCTCTATTAGGTTTTTTCAAAAGCTTCAATTGCCATTACTTCCCATATGATACTTAACAATGTAAGTTATCTGGCTTTCTAGCTCAAGGGAAATTAGCGTTATCAATTCACAAAGAACCATATAATGCTCAGAATTTCTAGGAATCCATTGAGTGCATTTAGCTCAGAAATGTATTTTCTTCCCCATAATTATGCCATAAGATAATTTTGTCACAATATTTCAAAGAATGAAATAGAACTATTAAAGAAAACTACAAGGCCAATTGATATTGTCCTCACTAATACCCAAAACCTGTATGATCTAAACATATAGTTCTACTAAATCATGTCCTTCTATTTCACTTCTATCATTTTATTTTGACTTAACAGTTTTTCCTCACATCTTTTCAATCGCTTGAGTGGTTTCACATTTTGGCAGGTCTGGCGTCATATGCACATGATTTTATACTTTCTAAACTATATAGACCCAGCTGCCAAATTGGAGCATGTGAAAAAGACAGGAATTAATTTGTAAACACAACTCTCCTTTCACTGAAACATGAAAAAACTGTAAAGAAATAAATGCCATATCCCTGTGATCTCTTTTATCTTTGTGACTTCAGAGCAAATAACCAGCTATGGAGAAACAGAATGATGCTTTCTCGATGATCCTCCCTATTATTTTCCCTACAGATAATTTAACATTTATTCTGAAATTCTCCCTCTTTCATAATCCATACTTTAGCAGCAGGAAATAAGGTATACATTTTTCACTAACTGGAGTCTGTCACTAGCTAAATCCATTATTTTTGATAATTATATTTAATTAGGCTTCTGAAAATTGCATATTATATACTCATATATGAAAAAGGTGACATTTTGGTAGCACTTTGTCATGCATTTAAAAATTGTATAACCTTGAGCCAGTACTCTAAGTGCTTGTAGAATTTAGTTTCCTCCTCTAGAAGAAATAGCAAAAATATACCTCTTGTGTGGTTATTATGAAGATTATATTAGATGATGCACAGAAAGTATTTAGTACTGTGCCTGGAAATAAAAGTTCCTAAAGTCACTTTTGTACTCATTCATACTATAAAAAATTGAAATATTTTTGTCAATGAATGACAAAATGTAACCATCACGAAATGAACAGAAGTCTCAGTATCAGGGATGTATCTGTGACAATTGAAGATAATGTAAAACCATACTGGCAAAGTGAGGAACTGATTATACATAAATAACAAAAGATTACATATTCTGTTAAAAAAAAAACAAATATATAATTTAAATATATATATTCCAGAATATCTTTCACATCTAGTTCCCTGAATTTAGTTTTAGTATATATTTAGGCTCATGTTCATTTCTCAAATATATGCCATTTTTTCATATTATAGATTTTCATTTTTACAAATGCATACAATTTGATGGTAAAATTTGTATTGAAAACCTCAAAAATCAAATATACATTATACGTAATATATCTGTGCTCAAATAATTCATTAAATACAATGTTTTGTAGCTCTTTCATAATAATATTTTAACTTTAACATGAAGCAATGAAACATAATGGCATATAGCTATTTCTCCTATATAGAATGAAGTACAAAATGTTAGCCATAATATGATTTTAGCAGGTCAATGAAAATAAACATTTTTGCTTGATTTAATGAAATAGATGTAAAATATATTGTCATGAAAATAAATTGTTGGATTAAAGGTGATCCAGATAATCATAGAATTTTCTCAGCATTCTCAAAATGATATTTTTCCATTTCAAAGTATTGTTTCAGAGGAAAATGTTTAATATTATAAACTATTAGAATTATTAATTATAAAAAATCATAAAATGCTAATCAAGATTTATTTCTTGTATTTAATGTATGTAAACAACCCATCTTTTGACTTAAGTTAAATGTTGGATAAAGAAACAGATTTCATATCTCTATATATTTTTCCTTAGTAATTGTTTCAGACAGTGGCTAATTATATTAGAGAAGGATTCAACACTGACAGATTGATTACTTTCAGATGTGTGTGCAAATTTGCATTTGTGAGTGTGTGTATGTATAATTATATTTGTATAAATATGTGAAAAAATCCTTATACTTTAATATCACTAAAACTCTGGGGCACAAACTGAAAATTACTTTTCTAAATATCAATTTCCACAAATTTTTCAGATATTTTTTAAAGTTGTTGACCAGCAAATAATATATGAAAGCTTTTTTTCAGAAAAGATTTAGAATATCTTTACATCTAGCCTATCATATATAATCATCCAAATGCTCTTACCTGATCTCAAGTCCATGTAATTAAAATGCACATTGAAGTCAAAGGAGGACAAATTTTCGGTGGTTTTCCGAGTTTCCTGGGCTTAAACGTGACTATGGCATTTCATTTTTCCGGGAAGCTGTCAAATTCTACATATTTTGTAGCACACTGATATTTGCATCCCTTGCCTAAAGGAGATAGAGAGTTTGGATCAGAGACCCCAATTTAGTCAGTATAAATTTCCATTATTTTATCTTTCCCAAACCTTGTTCACACAGTCAGCACCTAAAAGTTTCGATGCTACAGGCAATGATGATATATGGGCAAGGATTCAGGCATATTTCCTCCTTTTGTTCTCTTCTAGAGGAAGAGAATGAGCATGAGGGGAGTTGGACTCAATGCAAAGGATAAAATGTAGCTTCTTTTTACGTTAAGTCATATATAGAGATATGACTTTTAGCTACTCACAAAAATCCATGGTTGTAATTCTGAAGAGATGAGATTTGGGCTCTCAAAAGACTCTTAACTAGGGGTCATGACATATAAATTCTAAACAAGGCTTTGTCACATTTCAACTTCAAGATTGGACATTCACTGCAATGTCTCTGTGGCCCAGCCTGACTGTCAGTGTTTACACTAATAAAAAGGCTTCATTTTATATAACCCATTATGCTATTCTAAGGATTAAGCTAAGTGATATAGTGTATATTTAAACTGCCTTGTAAAGTATAATGTATTACAAAATCATTGAGAAAAGATTTGATGATTTATTCAAGTTAGCAGATATGAATGAGAGGACTAGAGATTTAAATGCCCTAAAAAATCTTAAACTCCTCACGATTTCTGCTTTGATTTAAAAAAAAATAAATGGATGTCGAGCATTATCAAATATGTGTTTTTTTCAATTGGTCAACATTAGCATATAGTTGTTTGCCTGTTAATATGGTGAATTTCATTAATCACTTTTACAGTAAATCAACATTTTATTCCTAGAGTCTCTGGGATAAAGTAAAAAGGACAATGATGAGGTACCTTATTTGATACTTTTTTTCTGGATTTAATTTGTTAATATTTTATTTAGGATTTTGACATGGATAATTACAAATGTGATTAGATTGAAGTTTATTTTTCTAGCATTATTCCTACCAGCGCTTAGTAATAGTGATCCTAGTCTCACAAATTACTTGGGAAATGATCCTTATTGTTCTGATCTCTGAAAGTGTTTGTGCATGATTCTAATTTTCTGTTCTTTAATGCTTGGGGACATATCTTTTGGGGCAGGTGTGTGTGTGTGTGTGCGTGTGTGATTCTCTATATCGATTTGTTTGTCTTTCTAATTTTGGGAGCATTTTTATTTGCTACCTGTGTATCTTTTTGTGGTGAGATGTCTGTGCAAGTCCCTTGTTCATTTTCAATTCAGTTGTTTATTTTCTTTTTATTGTTGAGTTATGAGATCTTTGTATTGGATACAATACATATTGTATATATTGGATAGCACTTCTTTATCAGTTAGGTCTTTTACAATAATTTCTCTCAGTCTGTGGCTTGTCTTCTCATTCTCATAACTGTATTTCCAAGAGCATTTTTTTTTTTACTTTTAGTGAAGTAATATTATCAATTATTTCTTTCATAGATCATGCCTTTGGTGTTGTATCTAAAAAGTTATCACCATACCCAATGCCATCTAGATTTTCTCCTGTTATTTTCCCAGAGTTTTTAGTTTTACATTTTACATTTAGGTCTCTGACCCATTTTGAATTAATTTTTGTGAAGAGTGTAAGGTGCATGTCATTTTTTTCTTTGCATGTGGATGTTCAATTATTCCAGCACCATTTGTAGAAAATATTATCATTTTTAGCTCTATGGTATTTGCTCCTTTGTCAAAGATCAGTTGAATACACTTATATGAATCTATTTTGGGGCTCTCTTTTTCTGTTTCATTGATCAGGTTGTCTATTCTGTTGTCTATTCCACATTTCCTTGCTTATTGTAGATTTTTAGTAAATCTTTAAGTAAGCGACTGTTAGTCCTCTGATTTTATACTTCTCAAATATTGGAAATTCTGGGGGGTTTGCTTCTCTATATAAATTTTAGAATTTTTTTTTAATATCCTCACAAAATGATTTGCTGATATTTTGACTGGAAATATGTTAAATCTACAGATCAAGTTGGGAAGGATTGACATCTTAACAATACTGAGTCTTCTATCCATGATCATAGATTATCTCTCTATTTGTTTAGTTCTACTTTCTTTTTCTAAGATTATATTTATTTATTTGAGAGAGAGAGAGAGCACAAGCAGGGGAAGCGGCAGGCAGAGGGAGAAGCAGGCTTCCCACTGAGCAAGGAGCCTGATGCAGGACTCGATCCCAGGACTATGGGATCATGACCTGAGCTGAAGGCAGACGCTTAACCAACTGAGCCACCCAGGCAACCCTGTTTAGTTCTATTTTCAATGCATTCTTTAGAGTTTTGTGGTTTTCCTCATATAGACCTTGTGCATATTTTGTTAGACTTATACCTTAGTGTTTCTTTTGAGGGAATGCTAATTAAATGGTAGTGTTTTTATTCCAAATTCCTTTTGTTCATTGTTCAAATACAGGAAAGTAGCTTTTGTATGTTAAACTTGCATCCTGCAAGCTTACTATATTACTTATTTGTTTCAGGAAATTTTTTTTGTCAATCCTACATAGAGTTGTACATAGATTTTGATTTTCTATATAGACAATTATGTCATCTGTAAATAAAGACAGTTTATTTCTTCCATCAATCTGTGGATACCTTTTTTTTTTCTTATGTTATTGCATAAGGACTCATTGTGTAGGATTATTAGTATGATGTTGCAAAGAAGTGGGGAAGGGGGACATCCCTGCCTTCTTTCTGATCTAAGTTGGGAAGCTTCTAGTTTCTCACCATTTAGTATGATGTTGGCTGTAGGTTTTTATAAATGTTCTTTATCAAGTTGATGAAGTTCCCTTCTACTACCAGTTTGCTAGGAGCTTTATTATATTACTTTTATTTTTTATTCATAAATGTGTGTTGGATTTTGTCAAATACTTTTTTTTCTGCATCTATTTTTATAATCATGTGATTTTTCTTTTTTAGCCTGTGATGTAATGGATTACATTAATTGATTTTTTGAGTGTTGAACCACCCTTGCATATTTGGGAATCCTACTTGATCAAGATGTATATTTTTTATGCATTATTATATTCGATTAGCTAATATTTTGTTGAGGACTTTTGCATTTATATTTATGAAAGATATTGGTCCATAGTTTTTTTTTTTTCTTATAATGTCTTTATATCTGGCTTCATTATTAAGGTGATTTTAGTCTCATAGAATGAGTTGAAAAGTATTACCTAAGCTTCTGTCTTCTCAAGGACATTCTAGATACTTGATATAGTTTCTTCCTTAAGTATTTGGTGTAGTTCACCAGGGAACCTTTCTGGGTCAGCTGCTTTCTGTATGGAAATTTTTAATTGCTGATTCACTATCTTTAATTTTTTTCAGATTATCTGTTTCTTCTTGTGTGAGTTTTAGTAGATTATGTCTTTCAAGGAATTGATCCATTTCTTGTTTATCAAATTTATGGACATAGAGAATATCCATCTCCCTGCTTATATTACCCATCTGTTCTTTCATGTTGTCTACTTTTTCCTTAGAGTCCTTAGCATATTAATCACAGTTTTAAATTCACAGTCTGATCATTTCTACATTTATGGCATATCTGAGTTTGGTTCTGATGCTTGCCCTGTCTCTTCAGTGTTTGTTTTTCTTTTTCTTTTAGTATGCCTTAAAGTCAGATGCGATATACTGAGTAAAAGAAACTCTGGTAAAAAGACCTTTAGTGATGTGGCATTAAAGTGTTGGTAAGATGTGTATTCTATAGTCCTATGACTGGATCTCAAGTCTTTTATTGAGCCTATGCCTGAAGGCTGTGAACTTCACAACTACTTCTAATTTTCTCCCTCACCTAGTAAGGACATGATGACTAGAGGGCCTGGAATGGGGTATTACCTTTCCCTGAGGTCAGTTAGGCTTTGATATAACTGCAATAGATTATGCTCTCGTAAAAGTAGTTTTTCTTAAGGGCAGGCCTTGTTAAGAAGAATAGAATGTTCCGACTGTTCTAAAATCATTTTTTCCCTCCCCCTGCCAGAAGCCTAAGGGAATTTTTCTCTCAATTTTACTGTGAGAACCTGGTAGAGCTCTATGAGGTAAACCTTACAAAAGTGTGGGGACCCCCTCATCTTTTAACTCTCAGACTTATCTACACTGAGCCTTCAGCAATTCATAAATTATAATTTGGGTTTTCCTATTCAGGTACTAGTTCCCAGTGAGGTTTCTGCTTATGGGTTTCTCTCCAGTGAGTTGTGATTCTCTATCCACTTGTCTGTCTTTGTAATTTTGGGGGCAGTGGTTTGCCCTCTGGCCTCACTTCTCTAATGGATCTAAGGAAAATTACTGATTTTCTGCTTTATCCAGCTTTTTATTTGCTGTTAGGTTGGATCAGTGACTTCCAAGCTCCTTATATGCCAGACTGGACACAAGAAGTCTTTTTTTTTTTTTAAGATTTTATTTATTTATTTGACAGAGAGAGACATAGTGAGAGAGGGAACACAAGCAGGGGGAGTGGGAGAGGGAGAAGCAGGCTTGCCACTGAGCAGGGAGCCCAATGTGGGCTCAATCCCAGGACCCTGGGATCATGACCTGAGCCAAAGGCAGACGCATAATGACTGAACCACCCAGGTGGCCCTGGACACAAGAAGTCTTAAGTCAGTTTTGATATGTTGAATTTTAGCAGAGATTTATCTATTTCCTCTCTGTTTTCAATTAACTTTTATAAAATTGACTATGTACTTTTTAAAAATCCTAATATTTTTATATTCTAATATGAATGCCTTTTTTCTGGTTTGTTTCTGGTAAATGTTACCAAAGGTTTGCCCATTTTATTAGAACAGATTATATAATATTAGGAGACAAAACAGAAAGATAATATGTGTATGTGAAGGAAGGAAAATTGAATCATTTTCAGATCATTTTAGAGACTTTGGCTTTTACTCAATGAAACAAGGAGGCAATGGAGGCTTCAGAAGAGGCATTAATCAGGTTCACTCAAGCTGCTCTCTATAGACAGGGGAGGAGGCAATGGTGAGAACAGGAATATTGATAGGAGGATATAGTTACATTCATTATGACAGATATTGGGTGCTGGAACCATATTGGTAGCAGTGCAAGTGATAAGATATGGTTGCATTCTAAATATAATTTGAAGACAGGCTTAAGCATTGCAGACAGATTGGATGTGTGGTATGAGAGCATGTAGTTAAGGATTACCCTAAAGGTTTTGGCCCAAGAAATAGAATGTGAGTTAGCTGAGATAGGGTCACTGCTGGGTGCTGGGAGAATGTTTGGTGACCATGATGGCAGTTAGATTAGAAATTTAGTTACAACAATTATACACACACACATTCGTATCATCATGAAGACATTCTGCAAAATTGAATTTTTTGGTGTGGGAGAGAATGATTTTTGTCACTCTGTCCACTTGATAATATAGTATTTTTCTTGGACATGAGTGTTTCATGATCTTCAAATTGTTTTAGCACTTTATGTTTTGACCCTCTGTTACTTTTTACCTCTTTCTGTATATGTTATCCAGAGGAGTAACATTCACATTTTGGTCTAAGTTGAAATAGATTTACCTCATCATTGAGAAATACATATGCATGACCTTTCTTATTTTATGCCATTCCTCTCCCTTCTCCCTCTCCTCCCCTGCCTCCTTCTTCTTTAATCTATCAGCCATCTACGCATCCTAATACTTTCTTTTAGATTCCCATGTTCCACTCAGATCTAGGAGAATAATGTTAAACCAGGAGTAAGTTGATTAATTTTACTGTGTAAAGGCAATTGCTTTAAACATAGGATTAACTCCAGCCTCAAACTCTTTTCCTTACTCAATAAATGCAGATTTCCTGGTCATATGAGACATGAAAAATTTAGGTAGCATTTATAACTTACATAGTTTGGCATCACTAAGTAAAACATTTTCATGTGGACCCTGTGGCATTTCTCAAACCACTTCCGCAATACACTAGCTGATTTCAATTCAGCTCTTTTCACATTAATTTCTTGCCAGCAAACATAGTTGGTACTTGACTTGGCCCTCTCACTGTGCCTTCCCTCATGTCAATTTCCACCTCCCTCACAGACACAGAAATGCAATTACAAGGCATTGAACTACTACTATTCTGCACCCTCCATTATTTCTCAGAAGGTTATATTTTACAACAAATATTCCCACTTTTCTCTCCACTTCACCTCTGGTGCCTCTTCCCAAAATTCTCTTCTCTTTTTCTAATTATGTTTAAACAAACTGCACATTCATTCTCCAGACTGCAGGAGTACTACACAAATAATCTCTCTACGGAAATCCTAAACCAAAATTCAATCCTCCTAGGGTTGGGGAATTACTTCAGTTGGATATCGGAATAAAATTATTTCTCAGGTGACTCAAAAGTTTAATCTTACGGTTTCAAGCAGACACAGTCTGAATGTCTGACAGTTTTAAGTAGAAATGGGAATAAAACTATTTTCCTGGATCAGATCAGCCTCAAGTTAACCATGCCAACTTTCATTAATAAATGTTCTCAGAGTTTTGCTCTCTAAGCTATTTTCATTGTTTTTATTTCCTTTTTCAGACAATATCCATTAAACAGGTGGGATTTTGAAATATAAAGCCTAGGAGAATTTAAAGTTGTCTCAGGCGAATAAGACTACAACACTATAAGAATGTCCCCAAACTAGGTCCTCCAGTATTATATACATACTTAAACAACTTTATAGATTTTCAATAAAACTTTTGATGAACACTAATTTTAATAAAAGTCTTATATTATTAATATCAAAAATAAAGGTATAAGACCTAACTCAGATTATTTAAAATAAATTATGAACAGGTGCTTTATTACACAATTTTATTAAGTGTTTAATCAATGAATTATTAAAACAGTACAGTTTGTAATGCCACCTAGTGGATTTCTGACCAAAAAATGCCCCCTGAGTATAACTGATGTATAATATGAAACATATGTAAAAATAACGCTAATCCAATCTTCCTATATGTTAACAGTGCTCTCTCTGTCTGTAATGTAGTATATGTAGTATTTTACTTGAGAAATAAAGGATTAAAAAATTAAAAACATTAAATTGGAATAGAAAAGAAAAAATACATATGTCTGGGAAGTTTATTTATAAGTTTTCTATAGATATAGAATGTTTAAATAAAATCTGAGACAATAGGTAAATTCTTGTCACAATTAGCTATAATTAGCAGCCTATAAAGATGATTAAAATAAGTAAACAGCAAAGTGTGTGTATATACATATCTATATTATGCATAAATTAAATCATTATTAGTTAAGCCTTTGATTTTTAACTCCATATGAAATTGTCTGGATAAATACAAAGCCGTGATTTGTAAATATGGCAGTGTACCAAAAATCTTCTGATTAAAAGTCTTTAGGGATGAGGCCCAGGAATGCCTGCCTCTGCAACCTCCCCAAGTTTTTACGATACACAATACTAGCTGATAATTACTGCTGTAAATCATTATCTAGGCTCAGAGACGAGTGTCCAGACTGCCTAAAACCAGAAAAATGAAACCTTATACAAAATATTTTCTTAGAATGGTTTTTCTGTTTGGATATAAAAGTAACATGGCAATATTCACTAGTTCCAATTATCTGTCAA
Organism: Callorhinus ursinus; assembly: GCF_003265705.2. Taxonomy (NCBI): domain Eukaryota; kingdom Metazoa; phylum Chordata; class Mammalia; order Carnivora; family Otariidae; genus Callorhinus; species Callorhinus ursinus. Next base: position 23,075,453 of record NW_027397076.1, on the reverse strand, counting down.
TTGATTTAAATACTGGTCTACCCTATGATTCTTTGTCTCATCCTCTCTCCTCTCTTAACAATTACCCTGGGTCATGTGCTTCATTTCCATGCTTCAAATACCATTTATATGCTGATATCTTCAAAATATATGTAATAAACTCATGTCTATATCTTGAATCCAAAATCTGTATATAACTGCCTTCTAAAATATCCCCTTAGAGTCACACCAATTTCACAGCATCCAGAGTTAAAGTCATCTTATTCTGTCTCTAACACCCAAACAAATTCATCAAATTTTACCTTCCCTATTTAAGTAATGTAATCAGCATCACCAAGATATGCAAAACACAAACGTTTAAATCTGATTCTTCCATTTACCAAACTCTCATAACTTAGTCCTTAAAGCTCATACTTTATACTTCATAGTCTTAAATCTACTTAATTCTCTCTCTCCACACTGTGACTACCTTAGCTAAACCTTCCTAATTTCTTTCTCTGATATTAAACTCAGTTCTGTTTCCCTCTAATCCACCCCTTCCCTTCACCCTATAGAGTGATACCAAAGTGATCATTCTAAAATATAATACTATAATACTTTAAACTGTTATTAATATTCTTAAGTCCCTTTAAATGGCTTTTGAAATAAAATTCCTACATTTTAACAGCAGTATTCCTGAGAGGCTCTTCCATAATCCAGTTGAACTAGAATCGCCAAGTGGTGTGCTTGTGGAAATGTGGATTCTAGGGTTTAATCCTAAACCATGGGGTGTGGGGAGTACTTTAAGGGACCACCCACTGCAGAACAATTAGATGCTAAAAGACACATTTTTTGAGGCGTTGCTTGCATTACAAGAGTTAGAAAAAAATTTAAGGGTATTTCTTAAAACAAAAACAAGTTGGTGCCAGATCTAGAAACACAATCACAAATTGCCTAGAGTGTTACAGAGTAGTGCAATTGCTGGATTTTAGGGTAGTTCAATTTTTAACTTTTTGAGGAACCTCCATATTGTTTTTCACAGTGGCTGCCCATACCCACCAACAGTGAAAGAAGGCTCGTTTTACTACACATCCTCATCAACACTTGTTTCTTTTTTCTTTTTTTTTTAAGCCATTCTGTGTTGTGAGGTGATATCTCATTATAGTTTTGAGTTGCATTTCCCTGATGATGAGTGATATTGAGCATCTTTTCATGCTCTGTTGGCCATTTGAATGTCTTCTTTGGAGAAAATTCTGTTCATGTCTTCAGCCCATTTTTAAATTGGGTTATTTCTCTTTTGGGTATTGAGTTTTATTAGTTCTTTATATAGTATGAATACTAACCCTTTATCAGATATGTTATTTGCAAATACCTTCTCCCATTCAGTTGGTTGCCTTTTAGCTTTGTTGATTGTTTCCTTTGCTGTGCAGAAACTTTTTATTTTGATGTAGTCCCAAGAGTTTATTTTTGCTTTTGTTTTTCTTGCCTCAGGGGACCAATCTAGAAAAATGTTGCTACAGCCAATGTTAGAGGGATTATTTCCTGTGCTATCGTCAATGATTTTTATGGTTTCAGGTTTCACGTGTAGGCCTTTAATCCATTTTGTAATATAACTTGAAGTCTGGAATTGTGATGCCTCCAGCTTTGCTTTACTTTTTCAAGGTTGCATTGACTATTTGGGGTTATTTTTGGTTCCATTAAAATTTTAGGTTTGTTCTAGCTCTGTGAAAAATGCTGTTGATATTTTGAAAGAGATTGCATTAAATCTGTAGATTGCTTTGGGTAGTATAGACATTTTAACAATATTTGTTCTTCCAATCTGTGAGCATGGAATGTTTTTTTCATTTCTTTGTATCATCAATTTCTTTCATCAGTGTTTATAGTTTTCATAGTACAGTTTTTTCACCTCTTTGGTTAAGTTTATTTTTAGGTATCTTATTGTTTTGGGTGCAATTGTAAAAGGGATCTGTGATCTGTCTAATGTTTACTATCCATAGTATATTAATATGGCTTATGGAAAAAGAGAAATTTGAAGTTGTTTAATTATAATTACAACTCAAATAAAAAAGTCTAGTATTTTTCTATTCATTCTCTCTCTCTTTCTCTCTCTTTTCTTTCTGTCACTCCTATGTTTGTTTTAGTACTTTGAAAATTCATTTACCAGTCTCTATCTCTTTCTGGAACTGGAAATCAAGCCTCTCTTACAATATGAGTGTAGACGACAACACTTACATAAATACCACCCACTTGCTGTGTCTCTAGATAGATGGAGCTTATTTATCACTTAGAGCAGAATAAAACAAAACTATATTATCAGTATTAAATAAATCCCCAAGGCAAAAGAATGGGTTATAGAGCAGACCTTGAATAGAGCTAAGGAAATTAGAAAAGGGAATTTAGATCCATAAGTTATACTGGAACAAGACAGTCCTTAAAATGTTGAGAGCAATTTTGAATCCATCCCAACATAAATAAAGCTTCAGGGGAATTGTCTGAAGAAGATGAGAATGATGTGTTCCTGTTTCCTTGTCCTACTCAGGGCAGAAATGCACAGCCAGAAAAAATATTGTCAATCCAAGCCTTAAAAGTCACTGCTAAATATAGCATGGCCTGATCTAAACTGCAAAAAATAGAAACAATTGTCATGTTTTTTGCACAGTGAGCTTAACTTTATCCTACCAACCTATATTGTCCTTAATTTATAACTTCCTGCATGCATTTAATCAGTGTCCATCTTTTTTTTAAGCATGTATTAGCAGTAAATTTTCAATACAGTAAAATTATCTGGGGAAAAACAGGTTGGATTTAACTGTAATTTTGACTTATTTTGAATAATATCTTATTGTTAACTAATATATCCTCTTTCAGGAAATAATTTAGCCAGGAGAGAAGGAGACAAAGTAATCACTGAAATTTTTTGAACTTATGTAAAGCTATTAGGTTTGCTTTGTTTTCTAATATAGATAGGTTTATTTCATGAGATGATACATATGCATATTCATTTAAGTACACCCTTCAGTTCATTAAAAGACCAAGAATATTCAATATTTTTTGTATTTGGCATTAGTAAAAATTGTAAACATAAATTAATAGTTATACATAATTGAGGATAACAGGGAGGCATAATAATCTTCAAATTATCAAATCTCAAAACAAGAAGCTGACACAACTAATCCAAATTTGAAATTCCTGAGCAGGGGGGAAACATTTACCTTTTCCTTTCCCCCTTGAATGTAAAATAATGGTAGTTTAACCTGATGTAGAATATGTTCCAGGATTAATAACTATTGAGAGTTAGCTGCCCTTAGATTATTTTTAGGCATCAGGGAATGTACGACTCTTAACATTGTCTGATTCTTACTCTTGAAGGCGTGTAAATATTTTTGGAATGAATGAGTTATTATATAAAGAGAATGAATAAATGTCCCCGACATTGAGAATTTGCTGTTGTTTATTTGTCAGGACACACTTAAGTCAAAATAAATTTGATATAGTTGAGAGTAAAGGTGAGAGCTATTGGAAATGTTAGGGGAGAGAGAGAGTGTCTGCATTGTGTGAATGGAGGTCTGGTTCCTTGGATTCCCCAGGAGATTTAAGTGGGGATCCGCATTCAGAATAAAGACAGCCATAAGCAAAGTAGCAAGCACAAAGCATTTTATTAAAGTGGAAGTATACACTCAAGGTGGAAGAGCCAGCATGGTCCCAGAGGTGGAACCGGTTTTGGAATTGGATATTACTGGATCTCTCTGAGCTGGGAGGAGCTGGGACATCAGTGGGGTGATCTCTAATGGAGGCTGCTACAAAACATTTGGGAAATTCCTCCGACAGTCTGGGAAGGGGAGTTTTTGACCCTATAAGGTTTGCAGAGGAACCACAATGGTAGCCTTTCCCAATAGAGGAGGGGGCTGTTCCTGCAATGCAAACACATTATAGTGAGTCTAGGGGTTACTCTGGGACAGAGGTGGAAGATGAGAATTCTTGTTCTGAACCTGTGACTCTTGATCTGTCAGGCCCAAGGTCTTGGAAGCCACAGGGTTAGGATATTGAGCTCCGGGGCTTATAATGTGTAGCTTTTTGTTTGTTTGTTTGTTTTTTAATCACGGTCCTTGCACCCAGCTTCTGTCTCTTACCATTCCCCCTTCAAGGACTTGGGACTCTGCCTTGGATCTTTCCTTCCACTGCTCTTGTCTAGCTTCTACCTAACAGAAAGATACTGGAGTATTTTAAGAAAGTTTGTGAGAAACAAGAATGTTCTGAAGCATTTCCACAGATCATCCCTCCATCTAATTCTTTTCATTTTTTGCCTATGAACTCCCAATTTCTCCACTCTTCTCTCCACAAGAAATAGGGTCACGGATAGCTTCCAAAACTCATATAAGGTTACTACCCCTAGAGAAGGACTCTGCTGCTCTTTGTCATAGGTTGGAAAATCTAGTAAAGTTTTCTAATTGGCTTAATTTTGATTCACGCACTCAGCTCGGACTTGCACAAGTGGAGTCAGGATTGTGTGACTAACATGACTGGCTCAACAGGGTCAGATTATGCTGCAGGTGAAGGAGTTAGGGTAATGTTAGCACAGAAAAAGCCAGTTGGAGCCCAGTAGCACGTATCAGCCCCATCTTAGGAATGAAGCAATTCCTCTGAACTAGGTACTATTTCAAGTTTTTTATCCTTTCATTTGGCAATTCCACATTTTCTCTATTTCCAAACATTTCTTGATGTCAGGAATCAAAAATAGCATACTATCTATTGTTGTAAGGAAAGTGAATATATTTCTCTGAAACACATTAGAAAGTATAATTTAAAAATAATATATGTATTAACTAACCTTATTGTGTGAATCACTTCACTATATATATATATATATATCGCATTGTACACCTTAAACTTACATAATTTTATATGTCAATTATAGCTCAATAAAACTGAGAGAAAAAAAACCCTTATAATTCAATAGTAAGATAAACAACATAATATAAAACTCTGGAAAGGATTTTTCCAGAACTTCTGGAACAGAAACTTCCCCCAAAGAATACGAGTGGCCAATAAACACACAAAAGATGCTCTACTAAAGGTTTCATTCCCGGCTTATACTCAAGCAATTCATTTAAGTTAGAGTAAAATATCTCTTTATATATGTCACAAATTGCAATCAAAAGGAGCCAAGAGAAAAATACTTTCTTACTTTTTTCAGGTTTTCTTTTTGCTAACATTAAAGTCAAAAGACAAGCAAGAACGTGCCCTCTTTAATACCCATCACCAGGCTTACCCATTCCTCCACCCCCTCCCCTCTAGAACCCTCAGTTTGTTTTTCAGAGTCCATCGTCTCTCATGGTTCATCTCCCCCTCTGATTTCCCCCTCTTCATTCTTCCCCTCCTGCTATGATGGGTATTAAAGAGGGCACATACTGCATGGAGCACTGGGTGTTATGCACAATGAATCATGGAACACTACATCAAAAACTAATGATTAATGTATGGTGATTAACATAACAATAAAAAATTAAAGAAAAAAATAAAAAAAAATAAAAAATAAAAAATAAAAAAAAAATAAAAAATAAAAATAAAAAATGTTGAAAATATTATAAATAATCAAAGACAAGCAAGAAAACAAATGAAGAATATTAGAAGAAAAAAAGTCTGGAAAAAGTAAGAGAATAATGAGGTTTTCTTTTTAACAATTCATTATTAGGAAGAAGAACATGGAATCCTGCAAAAAAAAAATCTGATTTTTTTTACCACTTACTTGATACACATCATAAAATCCTTAGTGAATAATGCATACCAAAGATCTAAGTGTTTTAACTGTGTAAAATTAAGTATGAAGCAAGGAACGTGTAAGAACTCCAATTTGAATGTATTCCCTATACTCTTGTTAAAAAATCTGCCTTTGTTTGTAGTGATTATCACAATTATTATGAAACATGAAGCTTGTCATTTAAGAAAAAAATAATGTATTCTTTTAATAGATAAGCAACCTAAGATCTGAAAATAATTATTGTAAGAATATGTCTGCTGGTGATAGATTTGTTCCACAATTATCATTCATTTTTTTCATGAGGTATACTCAAAGTTACACAATTAGTTGTTTCTAAAGCTAGAAACAAAAAGAGGTTTGCCCAGATTTTCTCATCTAAACAGTTGCAATTTTGATAGAAAATGCCAATTTATTACCTAATAACACAAATGTCCATGACACCAATGCAACATTTAAGTATTTTGAATGATTAGTTCCCAGTTATCTGAATAGTTATTTTGATGCTTCAGAGAAGCAGGGCTGGCTATTATAAACTGATTTCCCCCCCCAAAATACTGGCTCAGTCTTTGTCACTAATGCAAGCACAGATATACAAGTATGTACTGATACGAAGTATGGAATGTAAAATCAGACCTCTTTTTATTTCCTTTATGAAATTTTCACAGTAATTTGGAATTTTTAGCACAGTATTTTCTAACCTTATTTTCACTCATGCCCCAACAGCTGAACTGAATTTGTCAAGTTTTAATTTCTAGAATTGATGTTGCAGAGATATATTTCTTAATTTCTTAAATATAAATTCATTTTATAATATTTGGTGTAACTTTTCACAGTTGCCCTACCTGCCATCTCCAGAAAGTTTTTCTTTGTTCTCTTAAAAAAGCAATCTCTCCAGATCATGACTCATAGGAAACAGAACATGGACTTTGGAGTCTCAGTAAGAGTCTACCCTTAGCCATAAGGTTTACCAGTATAATGGTAGTCTCTCTGCCCTAATCCTGATAACTTCTTCCTGTTAAACAAGAATCATACTTGTTTAATCCAGGTTTCCTGTGAAAATAACTGATTACTGTACCTGAAAATACAAAGGACAATAACTGGCATATAAGTGGCTCAGCAACCTCTGAGTATTTCTGAATTGTTGAAATGGCATCCTAGGCCCATTCAATAAATATGTCTATATACGTGTCAACAATTATTTTGACAACCAAAAATTAAATTATTTTTTCAGTGTAAACTCCCAAGACATTAAGAATGGTTTATTTTTCAGGCATCCATTATATTTGAATAAGCTATTATATGAAATACTATACTCTCAACACTGGGTCTGTTGACATGCAATAGAAACCATCCAGAATGAAACACATACAAAAGAGTCAAAAAAATAAGTAAGAGCAGGGCACCAGGAAGTGATGAAACAATCTCAAACAGCCTAATAGATGTCATATGTATAACATATGTCATTGTAGTTTGTGAAATAAAGGATGACATAACAAATATGTGATGAAATGCTGGTCAAAATTTCCAAAAATTTGATGAAAATATTAACTGGTAGATTCAAAAATCTCAGTGAACCCCTGACTTATAGTAATATAGTGACAAGTCAGAAGGAAGATTAACTGTAAGACAATTTGCTTGTTTTGATTGTTTCAGTGAAGTTTGTTTGAGGCAGTTTCTCACATTGGGTTAACAATTGTCAGCATGTTGAAAATATTATAAATAATCAGGTTTGTATTTTTTAATTTTGAAGAAAATGCAGATAAACAGTATTGACCAATTATTTACTTTTGAGATATGTAAGCTTTAACACATAATGCATACAAACAAGTTTAAATGTCTATAATATTTTATTTGGCATTGTGTTATCAGGAGATGAAATATAAATTTTGTTTCTCTGGAAATCAATAGTTAGAAAGCAACAAATTATCTTCATCTTAATTTCAAGGCACAAAATAGAGATTTTTGTCACTTCACCAAAGTAGAGATGCTATGATAGAAATGAGGGTAACCAGCAAAACCATGTCTGTCATTCTTCTCAAAGAAGAAAACATATACTTAGCTAGAGAGAATTCTCTCTTTCTAGTTGTGGGCCCCTGCATAGCCAGAATTAGACTTCGCTGAGATTTTACCACAGAAGACCATTATGGCTATAAAGTCTAAGAAATAATAAACAAAGTTTGATTTAAGTGCACTCTAAAACTAGAAAAGAGGATATCCATGGCATTAACTAAATTAGGAGAAGAAAGGATTGATTTTCTGTTTGTTTATTATTTTAAAATAACAGTTATAATTATCTCAACCAAAATTCTCTAAGTTACATTTCTAAAAAGGAAAAAAAGGAAAGACAGAAAATTAGGCTCAAATAAGCTTTTATAAGCCTAAAGATGATATCATTAACTGACTTGTTTAAATATATAGTTAAATCACTTTCTTTGGGAGTGTGAGTGAACTAAAACATTCCCTTCATAAAGCAAACTGTATGCGAAGAATTATTTTCTAGTTCAATGCTTTCATTCTTAAGTTCAAGTTACATAGCAGACTCTCAGTTATTATGACTTAAACTCTGTTGTGGCCAATAATATTTTTAATAGGTGCCAAAAATCCCAGAATATTGCACATTATGAGGGTTATATATACTATTTCATTCCATGCTGTATTGGGAGTGATCTGGGAAGGCTGAAGTGTCAGGATCCAAGCTTCCCAAGATTTTTGCTTTGTTCTTAGAGTAGGGAGATTTGTGAAAACAGGACGGTGGCAGGTAGGCCTCAAGTGTCCCCAGAAAGAGTCTGCCTTGCAGTCACTCAATTCTTAGAGTCAAGCTCCTCGGTAAACTGCTGTTTATGTTACAGCTCTTCACGTTTCCATGGGGAGAGCTTTGCTAGAAAAACACTTCGAGCTCTTTCCCCACCAGCTATCCATTTCTTTCTGTGGGAGAAGTGAGTTACAGATTAGAGATTTAAGCAAAAGGAGCCTGGACAAGCTCAGCTTAGCTCTTTCCTCTCTTAGAGTCAGGGGTCTCTTCATGCCATAAATTTTATAAGGGTAAGCTCAATAGAGGAAGTTTGTGGTTTTTCCAGCTATGTCTGTACCTGGGTGAATAAGTGTAATTCTTCGATGCACTGTTAGCAAGCCATGTCTTCCAACCTAGCTTTTGTCGTAAATAAAGATGATAGATTAATCTCCATCTGTCTGACTCCTTCATCTAAGCCACACTTTCTCCTGTTGCACTCTTTGTATATATTTATGAAGGCTCCTATTTCATTCTATTGCATTTTAAATTTATTCATCTCTTTCACTGGGCTGTCATTTTCATTATAGGCAGAGGATGTCAATTTCATTGCCCTATTTTAACTGCTTAAAATGTTTAAATATAGGAAATAGGCAATGAATGTTTGTGGAGTAGATGGATCAAAAGTGTAGCAAGAATCCCATATGATAAAGTTTATCTTGGGTATGTTTTACATAACAAATCCTAAAATAAAGGTCCAGTAATCTCGTTCAGTAGGCTTGCTGCTGTTTACTGTAGTATAAAACATAAAGGGGATAGATTAGTTCAAACAGGGGCTGTAACAGGGAGCCAACTTCCATCCTTAGCCTGCTGAATGAACTTTGTAGAATCAAGGGGACTTTTCCAGGTAATTAAACACCCTCCAAAACACATATAGCAGAGTTTTCTGTTTCTTCTGTTGGATGGTTCATCCTTAACCTGTGGTTCTTTGTGTGATTCTTTCCACATAGATCAAGTGAAAGAAAGAAATAGAAGTTTTATTGAAGGTAAAAGAGAGCCCATTGGCACCATGACAGGAGAAAGCCTTTGAAAGCACAGGTATTTTTCATTCTTTTAGCAGAGCAGACTTTGTTTCAAACCAGCTGTTTGATTCCCTAGGGTCTTATTTCTTAGACTATCCCAACATTAAAAGCATTGTGGCATGAATTATATATATATATATATATATATATATATATATATATGTATGTATTCTAATACTAGTTTAGAACTATAAGATTCAAATAAAATGCACCATGCAGAAATTTAGGATGATCAATATAGGCAAAGAAAAATATATTACTGGAAGTAGGGAATGTTAAAAAAGTTACTAATATTTATTTATTGAAATATTGGCTTATGAAATGAAAAATAGCCAGGATTTTATAAGTATTAAATAAAATGTAAAATGCTTCCAGGTCATGTTATATGCCTCAAAAATTGGGCAAGAATTTTTCCATTTCCTTTCTTTTCCAAGAGGAAAATAATAGTAATAACTATGATATTGAACCTCCTCTGGGATTTGGTAAAACATTATAAAAACTCCAACCTGTGCATTTTTGGTTTTCATGACCTGAACTGAACATGACCTTATCCCATATTTCCAACTTCCTTTCCAAAATTGAGAAATTAGTGATTTATAACATCATGTCATTTTTGGCTGAAGTAACATATCATAAATGATGTTGCACGTTGTTACAACATGCAGAGTGTTGAACAAATATTTCTCTTTTCTTTCCTTTTTCTGTGTTGTTTATTCACTTGTATTCCTAGGAGATGCCAACTCAACACAAAATTTTCTGGCAAAGAAATTTTTAAATGAGTGGAAATGCCCAACTATATTTTTGGTTTAGGAATTGCACTAGCTATAGAATCCCTCAAGCCTACAGGAAGAAGCTATTAAAATGGATTCCCTACATGTTCATTTTAAATGGGTCAGAAGGTTGCATAACAACATAAAATAGCACACTAGAGCTTTAAAAATGATTTATACCTTGTTACATTTATTAATACTAATAACTGAACATTTTATATAGAAAAAAGCACTTTACTCTTGAAGAATATCATGTCCATCTGTGGACGGATGATGTTTGTCAAGTATCTTTATTCACAACTTTATATCCTCATTTCCAGATTTCTTATAAAGTGTGTTTTTTTTCTCAAATTTAGGCTTTTCTTCTCTCTTCTGGAGAAAAGTAGTTCTTCATATTACTAAAGAAAAAAGTATGTTCTGTGTGAAGGCATGATATGTTATCAAGAAAATGCAATTAGCTTGAAAATAATTTTATAAAGAATAGGCATGTTTTATAATTTCTAGTTATTTCTATAAATGGCTTTACTCATTTATTTTAGTTAAGAAAACTTTCATACCATTTAATCCATACCAAGTATTATTATGAATTCTTTTCATGTACAAACTTAGTTACTTCCCCATCATACACTAAGAGGTAGCATCTGTTAGCATCCCTGTTTTATGGGTAAGAAAATTAAACCACACTGTTCTTAAGGAATGGCTCAAGTGACTCAGCTAGTGTGATGAAACTAACTGGTTCCAGAGCCTGAACTCCAGAGCCTGTGATCTTACTCCTAATGCAGTTACTGAAACTCTAGAAAATCAAGGAGAAAAACAAAGCACTCCAAAATACTACATATTATTCTTATTTATTTCCTCTTGTCCATAATCCTATGCCTAGGGAATGAACTTATGCTTGAATGTATATTTACAGTTACATCCACAATAACTACACAAAATTTTACCTCAAATTTAACCTATAATTTTATCATAAATTTTAGTCTGTTTTTATATAGTGATAACTATCAATTTGAGAGATGCATAAAATATTACTATATCTTTGTATATTTATCCTTTTTTATGGAGGTTGAGATTGAATAACATTTCCTCTACAGACAATAATTATGATTAATATTTGGAGAATGTGGCTAAACTTTTCCATAATACAACAGCATCATGAGCAGTTATAATTATACCTATTTTAATGAGGAGGGAACCAAGCACAGGGTGATCAAACAGATAATTCGATATCACACAACTTATGGACTAATATGGGATATGAATAGGTTGTTTGACTAGAATCTTTGGTCTCATATATATTACATTCTTTCCCATTGAATAAACCATTGTGCCTGGGGAGTTGTCCAGGGTCAAAGGCTAAGTGAATTGCCAAGACTATAGATGCATTTAGACAATTTGACATAGGAAAGGGTTGTATTATTTACTTTTTCAGGTAGACTGGAGATGTTACCCAACCTCTGCCAGGATTAGAAGCTTTCTCTTCCTCTGGATCCATCTATCTTTATATCTCTATACCTATGTAGAAATATATTTGCTTAAAATATTTTAAAATAAAAAATAACAACTCTTTAAATATGCCTATACTTTAATAATCATTTGCAGTTAAAATTTATATATATATATATATATATATATATACATGTATATAGGTGTATTTTCCTTTTTTGCATATTTTTAAATAATTTTGGCATTTTTAGGTTACTTTGTAATGCATGGGATGTATTAATATAATAAAACTATCATTTTCTACCTCATTTATTTGTTTTGCCATTTTCAAAGAAGTCCTTTAGCTGTGTTGACACAGTGGCTGAATAATTTTCTATGTCCTATCTTCGTAACACTAATCCAGCAAAAGAGAAATGATGCTTACCCATTAATTTCAACCAAGTGCCATTTTTAGAGACTAAAAGCTCTGACTGGCCCAACTTCAGGCAGGATCCATCTCCAGAAATTGTCCCTGTGGCAGGTTAATGAGATGCGTCCCAGTTCTAATTCACATACTCCACTCTTGAATCAGGAATTGGAGCTGTTCATGAGAAAAGCATGGATTGAGAGTTGGTGAGATGTGGCTCCCCAGATGAATATCAGGAACAGTTAATATAAACATGAAGAATGCTGACTGACCTAAATCAATAACTATAGCCAACATAAGTGAATAAAGCAGATAATTACTGATCTCTTGAAGTTTATATTCTTCTGTATGAAGGCAAGTAAATGAATATGTATAAAGCAGAGATAAGAGTTGATAAGTCAATTTATAATGTAATACTTATAATATCTGACAGCTTTGATATCAGATTGTGCTTATTTTATAAACTTTCTAACTTTTCTATGAGCTAGAACATTTCATCATTTAAAAATATCGATTTACGAATTACTTATACTGATCTTTAGGACATTTACAGTCTGATAGGAGAGATGAGATATGTAAATACATTCATTTTTCAATATTTTTTTGCTTATACCTTTTTAAAGTTGGGATAATAAATTAAAGTTACAATTAAGTCACAAAATATTTAGGGCCCCAGTAGTTTGAGCAGATTTTCTATGAGATAAGATATATGAATTGTATAGATTTTATTAACAATATGATATACCCACCTAGCATAGACTAAACAACCCAAGTGAAAAATTTTGGTCAATCTGGCATAAACATAACAGAATGATGACAACTTAATCTTTGCTTATATAAGCAATGTGTATCTGGAGAAGGTATTTGACAATATGCAGTGAAATATTTATAACATTTCAATAATTATTAATGTATATCTTACTTTAAACAATCTTGATAGGAATTTCCTAATCATTTCAGTTTGTATTTATATTTGAGCAAAAATTTTTGGCTTTAAAATGTTGTTCCTTTGTAGTGTGTCTTCATTTTATTTAACCCATACAAAACACAACTGTGTAGAAGTGATGAGAAGTTTTTACTTTATTGTACTTTATGATGAAACTGTTCTTTATATAGTGAAAGTAAAACAATTATGATTTCAAAGGTTACAAATGATGGCACATTTAAAAAAGGAAATTACTTTTATTGGTTATAAAAGTCCCTCTTATATATAAGTGACACAAACATTTTCTCACTTCAATGAGGTATTTTGATTACCTTTTTACTGATCTATGAAATTATGGCCATAGTGCAGAATTTTCCTTGTTCTTAAACTTTTGGACTTAAATCTTTCTCCTTTCAAAGCCTTATATTTTCTTTTAGGCACTTAAAAGCTCAAAGATCTTTGTTTTATAATATTGGCAGAAAAGTAGAGAGTACCTGGACTTTCTTTTCCACTAATAAGCCAAGACAGACGCTCTGAGAAAATTCTTGAAACAAAACACCTATAAATGACTGGAAACTGTAGAAAACATTTGTTAATGCAACGCTGTGCATATAGGAAAATTTAAAAAATCCCCAGAACCCAAAAAATGAAAATAAAAAAATAAATCTGAACCAAAAATTGCAAGCTAACTTTCAAGCTATAGTCACACTTGGGGCATTTACTAGCTGTAATTAAGAGTACTGGAGTTTAATGTTGGACCCTAGAACATAGAGAGCCTCAAAAAAAATGTTGACAAAAAGTCCCCTAGACTAACAAAGGTAGCTGAAAAGGAAAATTGTTTATTTTGGCAGTTACTACACGCAAAGAAGTTCACACAGAGGAAATGATATTAAATAGTTCTAAGTTTGGTAGCAGCCTGGAGCGACTAACAAAAAGTAAACGCAAAGGACACCCATAGATAAAGTTAGAGAAAGGCTCACAAGATTCCAAACCCTACTAAAAATGATTAAAACTCCAAAATTACAAAATAACCAAGGAAACAGAAAATCATGAGTGATATTCCCCAGAAGTGAACACCATGGAACTTCATGTAAGGCAGAGATTGGATGAAATACAGTCTAGCTGAATAAGAAAATAATACAACCCTTTCCCATATCAAATGGGCAAAATATATCTATAGCTTTGAAAATTCTCTTACCCTGTGATGCTGGACTCTCTACCCAGTGGTTTATTCAATGGAAGGGAATGTAATGTAGTATAAGAGCAGAGATTCAGGTCACACTGCTGATTCACATTTTGCATTTGTCCACGTGACATCCAATTATTAATCTGATCTTAACTGCATAGTTTCTTCCTCATTAAATAGGAATAATTGTACCTGCTCATAAGGCTACTGTGAATATGTTGGAGATTATATTGAATCTGTAGATCACTTTGATATATTAGTGAATGACATTTAATATTTTAACAATCCATGAATATAAACATGAGATGCATTCCCATTTATTTATATCTTCTTCAATTTCTTTTAACAATGTTTTGTAGTTTTCATTTTATTTCTTTCGTCTCCTTAGTTAAGTTAATTCCTAAGTATTTTATTCTTTTTGATGGTATTATAAATGGAATTGTTTTTGTTATTTCCTTCAGATTGTTGTTTATACATAGAAATGCAACTCATTTTTGTTGTATCCTGCTAACTTGGTGAATTTATTTAGTAGTTCTAACAGGTTTGTTGTTGTTATTTTTTTTCAGACTCTTTAGGGTTTCCTATATATGATATCATTTTATGTGCAAAGAGTGGTAATTTTATATCTTACTTTGCAATTTTAATGTCTTTTATTTCTTTCTCTTGCTTAATTGTTCTGGCTAGAACTTCCAGTAGTATGCTGAATACAAGTGGTGAAAGTGAGCATTTCGCCCTATTCCTGATCTTAGAGGAAATATTTTAGTTCTTCACCACTGAGAGTGATATTCACTGTTCATTTTTAATATATGACTTTTATTATGTTGAAATGATTTCCTTCTATTCCTGGTTTGTTGAATGTTTTTATCATGAAAGCATGTTGAATTTTGTCAAATGCTTTTCCTGCATTGATTAAGTGAGCCATGTGGGTTTTTTAGTTTCCTTCATTCTGTTGATGTGGCATGTTGCATTAATCAATTTTCACATGTTGAACTATCCTTGAATTCCAAAAATAAATATCCTTTAGTCATGGCATAAAATTCTTTGAATATACTGCTGAATTTTGTTTGCTAGTATTTTGTTGAGGATCTTTGCATCAGTGTTCATAAGGGATATTGATCTATAGTTTTCATTTATTGTAGTATCTTTGACCTTGGAATGAGTTAGGAATTATCCCTTTGTCTTCAATTATTTTTTTTTGAAATATTTGAGAAGGATTGGTATTAGTTCTTAAGTGTTTGATAGAATTCACCAGTGAAGCCATGTGGTCTTGGACTTTTGTTTGCTGGTAGGTTTTTTATTACTGACTCAATCTCTTTACTAGCTATATGTCTGTTCAAACTTTCTGTTTTTTTATGATTCAATTTTGGTAGATTTTGTGTTTCTAGGACTTTTTCCATTTCATCTACATTAACTAATTTGTTGATATACAATTATTCATAGTACCTTTTTATTTTTTATTTTTTTTAAAGATTTTATTTATTTATTTGATAGAGAGAGAGCACAAGCAGAAGGAGAAGTAGGCAGAGAGAGAGGGAGAAGCAGGCTCCCCGTGGAGCAGGGATCCCAAAAGGGGGCTTGATCCTGGGACCCCTGGGATCATGACCTGAATGGAAGGCAGACGCTTAACCAACTGAACCACCCAAGCGCCCATAGTACTCGTTTATATTCATTTTTATTTCTGTAGAATTGGTAGTAATGTCCTCACTTTCATTTCAGAATCTAGTAATTTGAGTCTTCTTTTTTTTTTTCTTGGTCAATCTATAGAATCTGTAGAAAGTATTAAGATCAAACATATGGAATAAGGAAGGACATAAGAATGTCCCCTAGATTTCTAGCTTGTCTTACTGATGATGCTATTACCTAAGATGGGGAAGCATGGGAGAAGGTGCAATGATAGGATCAAACAAGGAAAAGCAAACTGAAGCCATGTTTCTGTATCTCCAAAGTCCATGCTTTGCACAGTTCCTACTACCCTTTTTTTCTATTTCCTATAGAAAAAGCCCATTCTTCTTCGTGGTCTCCTTCCTTAGCATGCTATAACTGCTAAGGAGACAGGGGTTTGCTTTATATAATGCACCCCTACCTCTAGAACACATCAAATAAACATAAAATATGAATGAAATGATGAGTGTTAATTATACAAACATCACATCAGAATGAGTTTCCTGCCTCCTTTTCAAAACACATAGTTGTTCTTTAGCATTACTTGGAAAGAAAATTTGCATCCATCACTCGCAAGAATGACAGATTCATGGAGAAAATTCACTGGAGTAAGGACAACAAACTATACAGAGTAAGCAATGTCTTTAGAATCCATCAAGAATTCTATCTGGTGAGTCATATGAAATTGCCAGCATCTGATCCTTTTTTACCTACAGGAAAATGCAGCCTCATAAATTTAACCAAATAGTAGGTCCAGCGGAAGTTCAGATAATATTTTTTTGAGAACTCTAATGGTTGTCATCTTATAAATAAGTCTTGTCTACTCACTGGTGTCAGTATTACTTGGAAAATCTCTTTGACTTTAGTTTTTTGCATGTATTTCATCTCCTGCCCCCTTTACAAACTAATGAAAACTCAATATATATATATATGTATATAATTTCTTAAAAAGAGAATCTAGCAATCAATCTATTTACCATTGCTTTCCTTGGGACAGAGATTGCTCACCAGATATAAAATTTTTACTGACTATCCAAATGTATTAAAATCCATTTAGAGTTGATAATTGATATTAGGTGTTTTAATTCAGTATTTGATAGATATCAAAAACAGACAATTTTTCCATCTTAGCCTAATTACACAGACAGTAAGATTTATATTTTTGTATAACATTTTTTCCTATAGATAATTCCACATTTTCAATTTTTTTCTCCATCAATATAATGTAATTACTATGCTGTTAATTAATCAACTATTTATTAGTGCAATAGAAACAATCAAAATCTGCTAAAATATTAGATGATTTATTAATAAAGTGAAGTTTTATTAAGCATAACAATACAAATTTTGTATTGAAATTTAAAGAGATTAAATAAGTCCTTGGGCCATTGAATTGCATTTTCATCATTATGTTATAATGTGATGCATACCTTTTATTTTCTATTGACTATATTAACTTTAAGTAATATTTTGTCCCTATGTATGTTAATTTTTTTGAGACTTTGAATAGAGATTAGGTGACTGCAAGAGATTTACTGACTTCGTCTTTTATGTTGCTCCCCTGTGTGATGTTGGGCCCTGCTCATTATACAATAATATAATAAAAGTTAAAAGATGAAATTGCAAGATGAATAAGCTCCATCCAATTAAGCATGGTTCGGGGGAAATACAACTGCTTCAAGAATCTTGGGAGCTAAGCTGACATCCCTGAGAACCCCAGAAACTCTGGGCACTTGTTTTCTGTAAAATGAAGATATGGATCCTTGCCACATCTAATTCATTCAGCTGTCATGGTGATGAAAAATGAGATGATGGTGAAAGAACACCATGAATAAATTGTTATGAAAATATACATAGATATCTATTTCATATAGATGAGGAAACTTAGATTCAGAAAAACTAAATGACTAATTAATTATAGACCTTCTTTAAAAAATCCATGTGATCTGTCTTTAAAATTCTGTAGAGAATGATACAAACTTGGAGACAATGGTTAGAGTAATAGCTCCTGCATTTTCTAATTTTTAGCCTAAATCATTCCTGTTGCAATTTAATTTAATTCTCTGGTCTTGCTGTGGTGCAAGGGGAGAAAAGGTGTTCATCTATCCCTAGAGCAGATCACTGAATTATTGCATACTATGCTATTATTAGATTCTTTCCTTAGCTGTGTTTTATCGAAGTCACACAAACATAAGTTTTTAGGTCTTACACGTTATCCTAATTTTCTTTTTAATCATCTTTCTCTTTTTTCCCCCCACTGTGCTGTCTCTGTTGTTTTTCTTTTCTTTTCCTTCTTTTTTTAATTTGAGGCATTGAATTTGGAAACACTAGTTAAATAACGACTAGACCAATGTCAATTGTGATTTTTCCATATTCTCTGGGTAATAGATTCATTTTGAATATTTGAGATTCATGCTTGATAGTAACTTTAATTGGTATTCATTTATTGTTTCAAATAAATTATGGTAATCTGCTACACTCCATTCCTCCAAAGTGGGATTGATCAATAGTATTTTAAAAGGTCTCACATTTATTTTTCATTTATGGTACATAAGAAATATACACAATATAAGCTGAAATAGAATCACATTTATTTTAATGGTAACAAAACTTTTGATGAATCAATATCACACTTATTGGTTTTAGCAAAATCCAAGCATCTTAGATCAGTTCAAGAAAGGTACGTGGAGTCAGTGGAGTCATTATGTTTTCCTTGCAAGGTTATCATTATTATCTTTGAGTCCTTCTTGGACCTTTCTTTGGCTAAAAGGCCATTCGCACACTCCCGATTTGTAGATAATGAGTTAAGTATGCAAGTGGTGAATTCCCATAGATAACCTATTCTATAAAGAAGCCCAATATTACTTAGAAGTAATGAAAAACAATGGTAAGCACACCATATTTAATAAATTTGTAATATATTATGCAATGATAATCACATAAACAGCCCCCGCCAATTTACACAGTCCTGTCCTTCACTCCATAGCTTATCATTGCATTGTGTTTTAGACAACAAATTAAATACCAACCTTTTTTTGGGATGCCTGGGTGGCTCAGTCGTTAAGCATCTGCCTTTGGCTCAGGTCATGATCCCAGGGTCCTGGGATAGAGCCCCACATCGGCTCCCTGCTCAGTGAGGAGCCTGCTTCTCCCTCTCCCTCTACTGCTCCCCCTGCTTGTGCTCTCTCTCTCTCTCTCTGACAAATAAATAAAAATCTTTTAAAAAAATAAAATAAAATATAAATAAATACCAACCTTTTTTGATAATACTTTAAAGAACGTTCACTCTAAAAATAAAATCTCCATATAATTATCTGGAAATGTTTTTATTAGTTCTGATTCTAAAGGTTTAGCAGAATACAAAGATGTCTGTATAAAGGAATTTTTATTTGAGCCTAAAATGAAATTGTTATAACTGATATGACTATAAAATTTCTACATGAATCATTGATAAGGACAAATTTCTAGGAAATAAAAAATAAAGTGCCAAAGGAAGAAACAATATATAAAAGAATAGAAATAAGTAACATATGTGCTATGGAAATGCTTTTGTTATTCTAAGTATCTCTTCTGTGGTTTTGGACCTACTATTTATTTTTAGACTTTCCAGTTTTAAGTAGCACAATTAAGAAAAAATGTCGCACCTTCTCTTCCCAGAAAGTTTTAAGATTATTAAGAGATATCTGCAGCCCTAAACCATAATACATATAAAAAAAAAAAAAAAGAACCAACTACCAAATGCAATGAAGGTTAGGTAGTAATGTGGACGGTCTCTAAGAAGTGACAATGTTGAACTTCATCTAAGCTCTGAAGGCAGCGATGGTAAATAAGTGCTCACACACACTTTTGTGCCCTAGAAAATAGCTTACCCAAAGAACCATCCTTCTCTGTATAGTTTCCTTAAACTTGGTGTCCACTCATTCATGACTCCCATAAGACTCACAGAAGACGTACTTGTCTGCCTATGACAAGGTAAACACGGATCTTTAACCTTTTGCTTTAACGTAACAAGGCCAGACACAGACCCTCCAACTTACCATTCTCTGTCTCATCTATGATTAATAGATGAGCTCTAAAATAGATAGACACAGAAATAAATAGTCCCTGTTTTGCTGATTTGACTGAGACATGCCCTGACTGCAAACTCAATTCCAATGGTAAGTCATTCCAACTATGACTCATCTACTGCTCCTTGTAAGTATAAGAAGGTATCCTCCTGCCAAGACACTCTCATTTTCAGATCTGAGGTGCGCTTCCTATTGCAATAACTTGAATAAAATTACTTTCCTTGTTTTATTTTGGTTGTTGAAAGAGGGAAAAATCAAAAGTGTGCACCCTATAAAAATAAGGCAGAGGATATTTCTCTGCATGGCATTCAAGAACATAAACTCTGCAACCATTACATCTGGATTACAAATCCCATCTCTAACATTTAAAAGTTTTTTCAACTTCAGAAAATTTACCTAAAATAGGCATCAGTGCATTACCTATTTCATAACGTCATTGAGAAAATTAGAGTTACTGTATATCTGCATATATACATATATCACTTAGGATTTTGCTGGTCACATGTAAAGATTATTGGAATGTTAGATGTTATTGTTGTTACTATTGCTGCTTTCGAATATTAGCTCTTCTTTTTATTATTATTGATTTTATTTTTTCTCTCAACTAAGTTGCACAATTTAAAGAAATAAAACAATACTCAGTTTGGAAAACTGGGATAAAATTGAGTGGGCTGGAAGAGGGAACATCCCCAGATGCTGTTTGAAATAAATGTGTGGGTCTAGATTAGGAACCATTCAGAAAATCATTTATGCAAGATGGAGTAAGTAATCAGGATAGAATAGAGAAAGAGTTCTCTAAATTATGAGTGTGGATTTCAGTTACAAGGACTAGGAATTAGCTTGCATACATACATAATATATACACATTATTATAAAAACAATTTATATTTCCTTCAAAGAAGTACTTGGCTCACCTCTATATGAACTTCATGGAAATAGCTGGTTCAAGAAGAATTAATCTCATAGAAATATGAGTAATAACCAGATAAAGACAAATTATACTACTCATTTACTTGTTTGTTTATTTATTCAATCAACATTTCGTGAGAACTCACTAGTGCCAGGAATTTTTTTGATACATCAGTAAACAATAACAATAACAAAATAATGGTGACTGTTCTCAAGGAATTTTCATTTTATTGGGAGAAATGAATAATAAAAGCTAAATTTTATCATTTTTTTTAAAGATTTTATTTATTTATTTGACAGAGAGAGACACAGTAAGAGAGGGAACACAAGCAGGGGGAGTGGGAGAGGGAGAAGCAGGCTTCCCACAGAGTAGGGAGCCCGATGCGGGGCTCGATCCCAGGACCCTGGGACCATGACCTGAGCCGAAGGCAGACGCTTAACAACTGAGCCACCCAGGCGCCCCAAAAACTAAATTTTAGAAAATAAACAATAAACTTTATAAGTGAGTGAAATTTATGTTGTGGTCTTAGATAGTGATTAAAATTGGAAAGGAAAAAGAAAACAAGATGAAGAGAATCAGGAATGCTGAGAAGTACAAATGGAAGGTACTTACAGTGTAAGATTAAATAAGATGGTCAGGGTAGGGGGCGCCTGGGTGGCTCACTTGGTAGAGCATGCAACTCTTGATCTCAGGCTCATGAGTTTGAGTCCCTCATTGGATATAGAGAGTGTTTTAAATAAATAAATAAATACATACATAAATACATAAATATTTCTTAAAAAAAAGAAGTGGTCAAGGTAATCTTTGAAAAGATGAGGTTTAGACAAACACTTGCAGAGTGTGAGACAATGGAAGTGGATATGTGAAAGAAGAACATTCAAGGCAGAGGGAACATTTGGAGCAAAACAAAAATATGCCTAGTGTATTTGAGGAAGAATAAGGAGACTGAAGTGACTGGAGCAGAATGAAAAATAGAGTAGTAGAAAAATCTGAGAAAGAATGGGGCCAGGTCATATAGGGACTGGTAGACTGGTGGTTTTCTTTGTTTTTGTTTGTTTGTTCTGAAAGAAATTAGAGAGCATTACAGGGTTTAGAGCAGAAGAGTGACATAATCTAACTTGGTTTTAATAGGATTAATATTTCTGCTCTTTTGAAAATAAATGAAATGGTTTTGTTGATTGTTTCCTTTGCCATGTAGAAGCTTTTTATTTTGATGAAGTCCCAATAGTTTATTTTTCCTTTTGTTTCCCTTGCCTCAGGAGACACACCTAGAAATAAGTTGCTGTGGCTGATGTCAGAGATTACTGTTGGTGTTCTCCTCTAGGATTTTTATGGTTTCAGCTCTCACATTTAGATCTTTCATTCATTTTGAATTTCTTTTTATATATGGTATAAGAAAGTGGTCTAGTTTCATTCTTTAGGATGTGGCTGTCCAGTTTTCCCAACACTATTTGTTGAAGAGACAGTGTTTTTCCCACTGGATATTCTTTCTTGCTTTGTCAAAGATTAACTGACCATATAGTTGTGGGTTCATTTCTGGGTTTTCTATTCTGTTCTTTTGATCTATGTGTCTATTTTTGGGCTATATACCATACTGTTTTGATCACTACGTCTTCGTAAGCTTTGCTTTTCTTTTTCAAGGCTGCTTTGACTATTTGAATTCTTTTGCTGTTCTGTACAAATTTTAAGATTGTTTGGCCTATTTCTGTGAAAAGTGCTGTTGGGTTTTTTTGATAGGGATTGCATTAAATGTGTAGATTGTTTTGGAATGTGCCGGGAATAGCCAGCACTCACTCCCTGTACCGACGGCTGAAAGATGACTCCAAACTTTGCAGTGAAAGAGAGGAGAAGGCAAGGGAATCAACACTCAGAGACAAACACCCTTTGCTCTTCTTTGCTCCTGCATTAATTATCCTTCAGGATAATCATAAATCTTTATAACTGTTTCTCAAGCATGTGATGTGTGACAAGGGGTCTTACTAGAACTAGGAGGATCTGTTTCTGGGAAAGATAAGATATGCTAAAAGCGTATTTTATTAGTTCTGCTAAACATGTCCTAGGGGACAATGCATACAACTCTTAGATCACAGGGCACCTGTTTGGGCTAAGAAAGCTTCAGAGAAGATAACTCCCTGCGGCATTCCTATGGCAGAGTGGTTGCGCAGGCCTCAGCATTCCAAAGGCCAACACCTTTCTCTGAAACTTTCCCTGCCCCCAGCGGCCTCCGTGTTACATCTTAGCAAGCCAGGTACTATGGATGATTTCATGCTCTACATTAATCCCAACAGGAATGGGTTAAATAGGTGATGGGTGTTAGGGAGTGCACTTGTTGTGATGAGCACCGGGTGTTGTATGGAAGTATTGAATCATAAATCGTACACTATTACACTGTATGTTAACTAACTGGAATTTAAGTAAAAACTTAAAAAAAAGAAAACAAATTAAATAAACTACAGGAATGATAGAAAAAGGAAGATCTGTTAAGCTATTAAATTGTAGAATGATGGTGGCTCAGTCTGGGGTAATGACAATGCATTGGTGAGATATGTTCAGATTAGATTTTGGAAGAATGAACAAGAGTTCAATTGTGACATGTTGAGATTTAGATGAGATCCAAGAGATGTTTGTGTCGGCATTTTTATAATTTAATCTAGACTTTGGGGAGAGGTCTTTATAAATTTATGTAGATAAAAACTTTAAAGTCTCATATAAATTGTTTAGGAAAAGGAATCAAATGCAATAACCAAGGGATATGGAAAGAACAGAAAGCAAAAATGTACCCAATGTGCATAGTGATAAGTAAAAACAACCAACAAACATAAGAATAAAAATGTTTTAACTTAAATTGCTAACACTGCTATATAGGAAAGATGTTAAGAGAGCAAATCCCAGGAATACTCATCACAAGAAGAACATTTTTTTCTTTTTTTCTTTTTCTTTTTATTGTACCTATATGAGAAGATGCATGTTAATCTCTTGTGGTAATTGTTTCACAATATATGTAAATTAAACCATCATGTTGTATGCTTTAAACTAATATAGATATGTATGTCAATTATTTCTCAATAAAACTGAAAAAAAAATTAAAAAATAGATATATACCATGTTCATGGATTAGAAGACTAGTATTATTATGACATTACCTCTCCCCAAATTGATACATAAATTAAATGTAATACCAATTGAAAGTGAGGATGATGCAGGCGATGTTGTCCCGGTTCCAGATAGGGCCAAAGATCCTGTTGGCAAACCTCAGCACCATGAGGTTCTGGACCATCTCCTTGCCCAGGCAGTGGTCGATGTGGTAATCTGGTCCTCACGGAACAAGGAGGAGATATGGTTGGACAGCCTGTCAGAGCTCTGCAGGTCCCTCCTGAAGGGCTTCTCCACAATGACACGGTTCCAGCCTGTCTGGCTCATGCAGGTCTCGTGGATATTCTTGGTGACTGCCTCGTAGACTGTGGGGGGCAAGGCCAGGTAAAAGAGGCGGTTGGCCTGTGGCCCCAAGGGGAGGGCATTCATGTGGCTGTTGAGGCGCTCGTAGGAGGCCGTGTCGTCATACTGGCCAGCCACATAGGAGTTGCGGGCAAAGAACTCCTCCAGCTTGGGCTTCTCTGGTGTGGCTTTGAAGAAGGGCTCGCTCTGTTTCCGGATGTCGGCTACTGTGAGGCCGGAGCGGGTGTAGCCCACGATGAAGGTGTCTTCCGGCTGAAGGCCAATCCGGAACAGCCACCAGATGGTGGGGTAGATCTTATTTTGGCCAGGTCACCCGATGGACCCATGATGATGAAGATATGTGTATCAGATTGATGGAAGGCATTGTCCTGGTACAGCTCTTCCCACAGGATTCTGCACACCTGGGTCCAGCTCAGGGCTACCTGTTCTGCCATGATGCTCTCTGCGCGGGCAGCCAGGCTGCCGGGCGCCTTCTCTCCCCACCGCCGCTGTGCTGCGTCCTCGGTGCCTCGTGAGTCCGCGTACAGCTTTGCACCGTTCGCCCGCTTACCCATCGCTGGCTCGGCCCAACCCTACAGTCCAGTTTTCTCGCCCGTCCCGGGCGGCCGCGCACCCTCGCAGAGAGCTCCGCTTCCACCGGCAGACATTTTTAAAGAAATTGATAAGCTGATTCTAAAATAGCTATATCAAGGGCGCCTGGGTGGCTCAGTTGGTTAAGCGACTGCCTTCGGCTCAGGTCATGATCCTGGAGTCCCGGGATCGAGTCCCGCATCAGGCTCCCTGCTCAGCAGGGAGTCTGCTTCTCCCTCTGACCCTCCCGCTTTCATGTGCTCTCTCTCTCTCATTCTCTCTCTCAAATAAAATAAATAAAATCTTTAAAAAAATAAAATAAAATAGATATATCAATATAAAGAACCTAGAACAGTCAAACAATTTTGGAAAAAGAGCAAATTTAAGATACTTTCACTACCGATATCACAGTTTATTCTAAAAGCAGAGTAATTGTGAATGACATATGATATTGACATAGACAAATCAATGTAGCAGAACAAGTTCAGACATCGTCCCAAATAGAAATCTTCTGAAGAAATATTGCAGAAACAAATGAAGAACTAGATGGTTGGTCACACTTTAAGAGAAAAAAAATATTGAATAATACATCATCAAAAATTAAAACATGTGCTCATCACATATGGAAGCAAAAAAAGGAAGTGGATAGCCTAGCCACACAACTGGGAGAAAATCTTTCAATACATCTATCTGACTAAAGACTTTACCCAAATTACAAAGAGTTCCTACAACTCAAAATAAAAAAGAAAAATAAATAAAATGGATAAAGAACTTGAACCGATACTTCAGAAATGACCAACAATCACATGCAACGGACTCAAAATCAACAGTAAGCAGAGAAATGTGAGTTAAAACTTCTGTCAGTTATTTTGTACAATTTCATACAATGACTAAAATTAAAAAGACTAATAACATCAACTGTTGGTGAGGATGTGGAAAAACTGATGTTTTTACATACTGCTGTGCTAGTATAAAATGGTACAACCACATGGCAAACTGTATACAAGTTTCTGATAAAATGCTATCACTTAGCAATTCTATTCCTATGTATTAAATGTCCATAGAAAGACTTGCATAAAAATGTTTCAGAGCAGTTTTATTCATTGTAGCTACAAATTGGAAGCAACCCAACTGTCTAGCATGAGACAAATAGTTAAAAGAGAAAATTCTTTAAAATTAAATATATATGATTTCTAAGAATTTAGTGAATTTAGATGAAATCGTTATGAAATTACTGAAGAACTTAAAAGCAAAATTCAAATTAAAGGAATAATGAGAAAAAATATAAAAGACGAAGAGGATTGATCCAAAAGATCCAAGACCCAAGTAAAATGAATATAAAAAGTTGGAAAGAGGATATTATCAGTGGAAAAATATAAGAAATTTAGAACTGAACTGAGACAAGTGTCTTCTATTTAATAGCTCTACAGTGTATAAGCAGCATAAATAAAAAATCAAATAACTCAACATATGTTATATACTATAACTTTGGGAATTTGTATTTTTTCCTTAAAGAAAAAAATTAGCTGGAGGAATTATTGCTATTATTAAATTATTAAGTACTATGTAAAATATATTATTTTGGAATATTTTCTTTTAAATATAGGTGGCCACTAGGAAATGTTATTCCTGATCAACCAATAATTTTATAAGAAAATAAATAATTGTATACATATAATGATTTACCTTTCTTTCTGGCTAAAATAATACCCAGTAATAAAGAACAAAAAGGCTTTCAAAGGGAAGACCGATTCTTTTTCACAACACAAATAGCCCGAGGTTTAAAAACTTGATCTATACTTTCTGATGGAAAACAAGCAGCAAGAAAAAAGTAGAAAGCCAGTTCAAACAGGCAATACATACATACACACACATTGATATTTGGTTCTTGGGTATAATTTTAATGTTGTGAAGAAATTTTTAATCATTTTATTCTAAATTAAAAGGGAATTGCTTATTACTAATGTTATACTATTAAATATCATTAAATACATAAAATGTGAATATGTAAATGAAATACTTCTCGAATCTTCAAAGCAGTAATGTGAGACCTTCTTTTGCATGCTCAAGACTAAATGTAGTAGTAAAAGCATGTGATTTGTAATTTCAGATTATAGCCAGATTGATATGATTTAGAACCCTAGGTTTACTACTTAAAAGCCATGCCCTTGGAATCTGAGGACTTCAATGTCATCCATCAAATAAGAATCAGAATATGTACCTTGTAAATTTAATGCAAATTTGAATACATGTAAAATATCTCATGTAAAGCCTTAAACATAATAGATGCTCAATTCAGAATCATTTTGTAAAATCCTTCCCTGCCTTCCCAGTTCCCCTACAGTAAAATACTTTGTCCTAAATATGTATCACGTCTCTTCATCATCAGAGACTTTTTTATCTCACCACCTAACATCATGCCTGTCCAGCAATATTCAAGAACTTACAGTTACTTTCCACTTCTACACTTTGCATATGCCTCTTTCTGCATCTGTCACTCTACTCTTCTATATCAATATGTTTCAGCTTTCACCTTCTCAGCTACATCTTACTCATTTTTATTTCTTCATTGACGTATTCATCACACAGTGACTGTACCTGTCTGTGCGGCCCTGCATCTGACTCTCAGAATATGGTGATAAGCAGAGTAAAGATATGCCCTCACAGACCTTACAATGGAGGGGATGGAGACACATCTACATGGGCATGCATACATACACAAATCTATAACAAAGGCAGGCAAGGAACGTAAAAATCTATTGGTGATGAGAGCTATGATCAAAACAGAGCCACAGGCTATAATGCAGTGTGGATTTAACAATGTAGGTAAGATAAGGCCATGAATGGGAGGAAATGGATTCACTGTCAAGGAACATTTGATGTACCACCTGGTAGTACACATTGAAAAATTCAGATTTTATATTAAGAAGACTTTGGATGATTTGGAGCAGGAGAATAGTATAACCAAATTGGCATTTTAAAAATATCCTCATGTTTGCTGAACAGAGAAAATTTTGCGGGATAGCAAGAAAGGAAAAAAGAGACCACGTGGTCAAGGTGAGAGAAGATAATGACTTATTAATGTCATAGAGGTGGAACCTGGGTTAAGGGCTTGTTAATGAAATATGAAAAATTCACTTTGATTTCCTGATTAGATTTAGACATGAGAGATGGGGGTGCAAGGCTGACCTTTAAGCATGTTGGTGATGGCACTGCCAGATACTAAGATGAGATGTTAGTGAAGAAGACCTGGGAGAAAATCAAGATTCCTTTCTAACATATGTTTCATTTGAGATTCCTGGTAGGCAATTTTTCTTTTTTTTTTTTAAAGTTTTTTATTATTATGTTAATCGTCATACATTACATCCTTAGTTTTTTGATGTAGTGTTCCATGATTCACTGTTTGCATATAACACCCACTGCTCCATGCTGTACGTGCCCTCTTTAATACCCATCACCAGGCTAACCCATCCCCCCCCCCCCCC
>NW_027397076.1:23025951-23046644 GCF_003265705.2 Callorhinus ursinus | reverse complement strand
ATACCACCTCTTCTTTATCCATTCATCTGTCGATGGACATCTTGGCTCTTTCCATAGTTTGGCTATTGTGGACATTGCGGCTATAAACATTGGGGTGCATGTACCCCTTTGGATCCCTACATTTGTATTTTTGGGGTAAATACCCAGTAGTGCAATTGCTGAATCGTATGGTAGCTCTATTTTCAACTTTTTGAGGAACCTTCATACTGTTCTCCAGAGTGGCTGCACCAGCTTGCATTCCCACCAACAGTGTAGGAGGGTTCCCCTTTCCTGCATCCCTGCCAACATCTGTCATTCCCTGACTTGTTAATTTTAGCCATTCTGACTGGTGGGAGGTGGTTTGTCATTGAGGTTTTGATTTGGATTTCCCTGATGCCGAGTGATGCTGAGTACTTTTTCATGTGTCTGTTGGCCATTTGGATGTCTTCTTTGGAAAAATGTCTGTTCATGTCTTCAGCCCATTTCTTGATTGGATCATTTGTTCTTGGGGTGTTGAGTTTAATAAGTTCTTTATAAATTTTGGATTCTAGCCTTTTATCTGATATGTCATTTGCAAATATCTTCTCCCATTCTGTCGGTTGTCTTGTGGTTTTGTTGACTTTTTCTTTCGCTGTACAAAAGCTTTTTATCTTGATGAAGTCCGAATAGTTCATTTTTGCCCTTGCTTCCCTTGCCTTTGGCGATGTTTCTAGGAAGAAGTTGCTGCGGTTGAGGTCGAAGAGGTTGCTGCCTGTGTTCTCCTTTAGGATTTTGATAGATTCCTGTCTCACATTGAGGTCTTTCAACCCTTTTGAGTCTATTTTGTGTGTGGTGTAAGGAAATGGTCCAGTTTCATTCTTCTGCAGGTGGCTGTCTAATTTTCCCAACACCATTCATTGAAGAGACTCTTTTTTCCATTGGACATTCTTTCCTGCTTTGTCGAAGATTAGTTGACCATAGAGTTGAGGGTCTATTTCTGGGCTCTCTATTCTGTTCCATTGATCTATGTGTCTGTTTTTGTGCCAGTACCATCCTGTCTTGAGGATTACAGCTTTGTAATAGAGCTTGAAGTCTGGAATTGTGATGCCACCAGCTTTGCTTTTCTTTTTCAACATTCCTCTGGCTATTCGGGGTTCTGGTTCCATACAAATTTTAGGATTATTTGCTCCATTTCTTTGAAAAAAGTGGATGGTATTTTGATAGGGATTGTGTTGAATGTGTAGATTTCTCTAGGCAGCATTGACATCTTCACAATATTTGTTCTTCCAATCCATGAGCATGGAATGTTTTTCCATTTCTTTGTGTCTTCCTCAATTTCTTTCCCGAGTATTTTATATAAAAGTTTTCTGAGTAAAGATTCTTTGCTCTTTGGTTAGATTTATTCCTAGGTATCTTATGGTTTTGGGTGCAATTGTAAATGGGATCGACTCCTTAATTTCTCTTTCTTCTGTCTTGTTGTTGGTGTATAGGAATGCTGGTAGGCAAATTTTCAAATGAACATAACAGTGGCATTTTGAAGGAAATATTCTGCAGAAGATAGAAACATATAAGTGGCATTTAAAGCTTGAAGCCAAGGATTATACAGAGAAAGGGGTGGGAGACTGAACTTTGAGTAGCTAAAGTTTTTAGCAAATATAAAGGGGAAGATCAAATGAAGGAAACATGGATAGAGTGACCGATAAGTAATGGTAAATCTAGGATAATAAGTTGTCCTGTACATGTAGTAAAGAATTTTGTATTATTAGGTTAGAAGAAGCTAAACATACACTGGGTTAAATAGAAAAATAATTTTAATGTATGACCAAGGTTTCATAATTCAGGCTGTTAAGGCATTTGGTTTTGTCATTCTCAGTGTGGCTCCCATTGCTGGGCCCATGTGTCTACTCTTGTTCCAATCAGTCATTTCCCAGCTGGAGGAAAAGAGAAAAGAGACAAAGGAAGTTTACTCCTATTTCTCTTAAGGCCATGACATGGAACAGTCACACATCACTTCTGCATACATCCTAATTGCAAGTCCCTCATTTCACATCCCTACCTAGCTGCTGCAGAAGTTGGAAGTGTAGTTTTGAAGGTGATGGTGATGTGACCAGTTACAACTTTATTACTACAGAAAAAGGAAAGTACAGATAATGTAATGATTAGGTGTTTCTTCTACATAGCTATATTGAAAAGGGCAGTGATTGTCTATGTAGAATGTTGCTATGAGGCCAAGTAATTTTAGACAAAGTGATTAATTGTTGAATTTGTCAAAATAGAGCTCACTAGTGATATTGATTTAGTTGGTTTCAGTGGAGTAGTGGGATTATGGACAGAAAAAAAAAACTTAAAAGAATCAGCATGGCTAATGCAAAGATGCAGAAAAACCAGCAAAACTAAAAAACAAAACAAAAAACAAAGGAGAGGCAAATCTCAAAATTTTACAGACTCTGTATCCTATACTCTAAACTTTACAGAATCAGAATTAATTAGAGGAATGCCTCATGAGTTCGTTCCCTCAATTGCAAATTTTAACAGAAGGCTGCATAAACATAGAAAAAATAGCATCCATTTATTTATAAAACTGTATCATGGGTGATCAAATAGCTTGAACATATACCAGCAAAGTTGAAAAGATTGTAAGCCAAACTGAAACAAGAGAAAAGACACTCAGAGAATCCTTAAATAACCTTGATGTATTCATATCTCCAGCATTCAGTTATACACAAAGACTCTCAAAGAATTGTCTGCTTTTATTATATCACTTTAGCTAATATTTTAATGGAAATTCAATGAACAGGAGAATCCTGCAAGGTAAAATGACAGAAAGAACTTTCCTAAATAATTAATGGCTCTGATCATTACAGAACACCTAGCTAACCTTGCTTCCTTACATGTATAGTCAGATGAGAAATCAGACACCAAATAGAGCATGGAGGAATTCAGGAATTATTTGTTTTCAAATTTTTTTTAAAAAATGTTTTCTTTAAAGATTGTATTTATTTATTTGCAAGAGAGAGAGAGAATTTCAAGCAGACTCCTTGCCCAGCAGAGAGCCCCATGCAGGGCTTGATCCCATGACCCTGAGATCATGATCTGAGCTGAAATCAAGAGTTGGACTCTTAACTGATTGAGCCCCCCAGGCACCCTCAGGAATTATTTAAAGACAAATATTAAAGATGTATTTTATTTTGCACCTCTGAGTGTTTTTTCTATAATTTTGAAAAGGCATTGTTTTAAAATATACTACTACTACGGTACTTATAAAACATACTACTAGATACCTTTTATAGTATTATTTTTTAATGTAAGAAAATCCTGTTTATTTTTTTCCAGTTTTATTGAGAAATAATTGACATACATCACTGTATAAGTTTAAGGCATATAGCATGATGATTTGATTTACATATAATGTGAAATGATTACCACAATAGGGTCAGCTAACAGCCACCTTCTTGTATAGATACAATAAAAAGAAAGAAAAAAGAGAAAGAAAATTTCTCCTTGTGATGACAACTCTTGGGATTTATTCTCTTAACAACTTTCCTACATATCATGTGGCAGTGTTAACTATAGTCATCATGTGGTACTTAATCTTCACTAGTACTTATAATTGGAAGTGTATATCCTTTTTATCTTAAATTTTCATACATTAGGACCATTTCATAGATTAAGTCACCAGGTACTGAAAGTTTGAGAACTGATATTTTCATAAAATAAAAATTAAAAAAAAGGGATATGTTTTACTTCAAAATCACTTCTTGTTTCATTACATCCTACTGCCTTCAAAAGACACGTATGAGTCCCATTCTGTTAAAATATAATTAGCAGTTACTGTAAAGCATGATGTAGAACATCAACATAATTGTTCATTGGTAACAGACCAATCAAGTTGAAATTAAAAAGAACAATTTCCTTTGTAATATGTCTTTCAGTAATGAATGTTTTTCAATGAACATACTGAAATGAGTCAATCTGAACTTCTTAAAAACTACTGCTTTTGAGAATACACTAATTGGTGTCAAAATAGAAAATATCCAGCTGGCTATTTGATATTTTTGACCAAAAATAAATGATTTCATTGAAAGCTTTTGGCTAATAAATTCTTATTGTAGAATAAAATAAATGATGTCAAATTAAGAATGAGATGCTTATAAATACCAAAATAGAAACTAAACATGTAGGAAACATTTCATTTGCTCTAAAAACACTCTGTGCCCTCATTTTTGCAATATATCTATATTCCCAAAATTTATCTTCTTCCTAATGGCAACAGTTAATTCCTTCTAATAACAGTAATAGCCCACTCAATTCTGCCTTCATCCAAAAAGAGTATTTTTATGTATATATGATGGAAAATATTAAGTAAGCTAACCTCTGCTCTCACCTGACCACTTGAAGTTACTTGTGAAAACTATGCATAAATATAGGTGTTCCTGACAACTCTCAGCTTTCATGTGTCTGGATGAAAAGTCACAGGGCATTTGGAGTTTTAAGGTTGAGGCAAGTTCAGTCAAAACATACTGGAGCAATCCTGAGTGTAAATGTGAAAAACATCAGAGCATACACATTATAGCATAGGCAATTTTAACAAAGGGATTCCTTTCTCCCTCCCATTTTGAATGCACACCTGTAAGCTATAAGTACTAATTTAGACTATAAGAAATAACTAATTGATACACACACACACACACACACACACACACAGACACTTTTGGAAGAGAAATAGCAACGGTAAGACCTTTATTTTCAAGCCTGTCAGGAAATCCCCCTAACTAACCATACCTCCTTACAATGTGTATTTTCTAAATGCATTCTTTTTAACTCTATTGCATTCTCCAAAGTTATTTTTTAAGTTCCAAAACTGTTCAACTAACACTTGTGAATCATTAATAGTTTACAAAATCATCTTTTCACATGATTTCTCAATCAATGTTCAACTAATAGGCAAATACTATTACTATATCCTTTTTATGGTTAAGAGAAAATGTTCAAGTGGATTAAGGTGACCAATTGTTAAGGGGCTGTTACCAAAATCTGGAATTAACAACATAAATTTTTTTTTTCTAATTGCATAGTAATGTTGAAAAATAAGTCTTCCTGGAGATTTTTAATTTTAAAAATCATAGTTTATCATCTGTATTATAATGCCATAATTTTCTGTAAATAGGGACTAGTTCTTTGAAAGGAAGACCATGATAAACCACGTATTTTCTAAATATCAACATTATTGTGAAAATTGATTTTGAAAATTAGTGATGAAGGGAAAAAAATAAAAACAGCTAAGGTATATTGTGGCGATGATTGGTAGAGGTCAGTGTGCCTCAAAATATTGGCTTATTGCATGGAGGCAAATATTGTGTTTTTCTTGAAGCAGAATTTCCCAAATTTCTCAAATTAAAATAATTATCTCTGAGACTTATAAAAATGATGTATTACAATTCAGATCTAGTGAATGAGGATATTCTAAAAAAAAGGCTAGGAATCCATATTTTTAGTACATAAGCTAAATGATTCCTACAATTAGAGAAGTTTGGGAGAAACCAGCCTTAATATATTTCACAAACATCTAAAGCTAAAAACGAATAAAATTAATCATATGAACTCTTTGTTCTAAATAAAGATGCAATATTCAGTGCGGTTTGCTAAGTTCTGAGAAATACATATACCTGTCTAACCCATAATGTTACCATGATTTAGAATATTACCATCATATGTTACCAGAAGTTTTACCCGGAGTTTTCCTAATACCCTTTACAATCAACTCCTACCCCACCTGTGTGGAAGCAATGGCTTTTCTGAATTTTTTCCACCACAGATAAGGTTTGCTTGTTCTATGATGTCATAAAAATGGAATCACACAATATTGCTCTTTAAGGTTTCTTTCACTCATAAGATTTTGGAATTTAACTCATGTGTTGCATGTACTAGTAGTTTGTCATTTCTATGTAGTGTTCCATTTTATTATTTACCCATCTTCCAACTGATACACATATAGAATGTTTTCCAGCTAGGGGCCATTATGAATAAAGCTACTATGAACATGTTTTCCTTTTTCTTGGGTATAAACTTAGGGTTAGAATGGCTGGGTCATAGTTTTAATTTTATAAGAAGCCTCCAGACATTTTCCCAAATGGTTATACCATTTTTACACTGCCGCCAATAATGTGACTTTCAGTTACTCTGCCGATCTTCCATCATTAAGTGTTTTCAGACTTTTTATTATGGTATTGATTTGTATTTCCTTGAAGAATAATGATGGTGAAAACATTTTCATGTGCTCAGTGATCATTCAGAACTCTTTTCTAATGAACTGAGAGTGTGCCTACTTCTTTTTGGTTGTTTCCTTTTTGATAAACTCTGGCCTACTGCATGTTGAAGCACACATACTGATGAAAAAATGTAAATTATGAATAATAGGTATTTATAGAGGAAAAATACAGATATCTGTATTGTTTACTTCTTCAAGCATTCAATAAGATTCCAAACACAGAGAGATAGTCAGCATAATGGCAACTTCTAATTCTCTAAAAGAATGGCAAATTCTAATCTCTAAAAGAAGAAAGGTACGGTCATAACTTGGTTAAACAAGGCTTTCTGCCTGTGGCCTGGGATCCAAGTTGACTAAGAATAACATTCCCTCGTCCACCTTGGAAAGCTGAAGACTCAAAGTTAGGAGGAAAGAAAGAAAGGAAAGCCAGTCATTGCTAGGCACATGTAGATCCTGCAGCGACAAAGAACAATAGTTAAAGGGGATCCCTCCAGCAATTAGTTTTTCAAATATTTTTCTGTAACCCTACTTCTGGGTCTCCAAATACATTTCTGAGAGTGTTTGACATAGTTCCACAGGTCAACAAATTTCAAATATTACTTTTTCCGTGTTTTATTTCTCTGGGCATCAGTTTTGATCATTTATATTGCTGTATCTTAAGGGTCACGACAACCTTTCCTTATGTCATTTCTAAATTATATTAATTTTATCCTAAGTTATAGACTGTATTTTCTATGTTCTTCATCTTTAGTAAAATTTTTGTTTATGTTAGCCTGTGATTTTTCTACGACTGATACATAAGTTAGTTGTGAGTCAGCTTGATTTTATTGAGGCTTGTGTCTATTGGAGCCAGTTTATCCCTTCTATAAAGGCCTGACATTTGGGGGTATTTATTGAATTACAGGTGGTCAACGAGATTTCTCCACAGGGGATGGTTGCACTTGATATTTTAAAATAAATTTTGACATTTTATATTTTTCTATGACTTATTATAATTTAAATAATAAATTTTACTGAATGTTAATTTAAAAAATATGAATGGGTTCCAATAGTTTGGGAGAAGACCCTCCTCAACTCAGTGCTTACACTGAAGTATGTCTTCCTTTGTTCAGTTTCTTCCAAATAATCTACTCACAGCTCTGCTCTGAGCTTTCTAACCAAGACCAAAATCCAGTGCATTGTAGCCTGTGATGGCCATCTCAACCTACTCACCTTCTACTTTCCACTTATCTCTACTCCTTTCCTCAGTTCCTCTGCAAAATCTTTTTCCCTCTTTCAGTGCCTCTCTTTCTTTCTTTCTTCCTCTCTTTTTAGTTATATAATTGGTGCTTATTTGTGCATTTTAGGGGAGAATTATTTAGGGAATGAGAGAAGTAATGTGTTAGTGTAAATTTTCTTGTTACACATTCCTAATTTGGTGGATTTTTTATTGATCAATTGTAGAAGCTGAGATTGGAAGTTAATAGGCTCTGAAACTGAGGTTTTACCTCAGATATTTTCTAACTAGAAAAGAAAAGTTGATTTACCATACCATACTATGAAATTGATCATTGTTTCTGGTATATACTAGGCTTTGGAGTTTCTAATTAT
Organism: Callorhinus ursinus; assembly: GCF_003265705.2. Taxonomy (NCBI): domain Eukaryota; kingdom Metazoa; phylum Chordata; class Mammalia; order Carnivora; family Otariidae; genus Callorhinus; species Callorhinus ursinus. Next base: position 23,038,828 of record NW_027397076.1, on the reverse strand, counting down.
AATTTAATAAACATTATTTAATTTAAAATTAACAAGTGTTTTTCAATCAAATGTCATTAACATCCTTTTCTTTATCAATTTTTTTCAGTTTGTTATTTATTTTAATGAAGTATAATTAATAGAGTGTTCTATTACTTTCAGGTGCACAACATAATGATTCACCCTACTCTGTACATTTTTCAGTGCTCATCATGATAAGTGTACTCTTACTCCCCTTCATCTATTTCAGGCTCCCCATCTACCTCTCCTTTGGCAACCACCAGTTTTGTTCTCTGTATTTATGTCTATTTTCTGTTTGTCTCTTTTTGTTTGTTCATTTGCTTTGTTTCTTAAATTCCACATATGAGTGAAATCATATGGTATTTGTCTTTCTCTGTCTGACATATTTTGCTTAACAATATACCTTCTAAGTCCATCCATGTTTTTGCAAATGACAAGATCTCATTCTTTTATGGCTGAGTAATATTCCATTGTATATACCACATCTTCTTTATTCCTTCATCTGTTGATGGACACTTGGATTTATTCAGGGCCTCCTAAAATGAAAGAAATATGGGCAACACCCCTGGATTTTTGTTAAAATTATTATAAAATTAAATCTAAGTTTAGTTTGGGGCGCCTGGGTGGCTCAGATGGTCAAGCGTCTGCCTTCGGCTCAGGCCATGGTCCCAGGGTCCTGGGATCGAGCCCCATGTCTGTGCTCCTGGCTCAGCCGGGAAGCCTGCTTCTCCCTCTGCCCCTCCCCCTGCGCTTGCGCTCTCTCTCTCTGTGTCTCGAATAATAAAAATCTTTAAAAAAAAATCTAAGTTTAGTTTAGCAGTAGTTTATAATTGTCACTTCACTTCAGAGGGAAATCTTTTATAGTACCCTGAGTTCCTAAATACATTTTTGCTGTGCAGAAACTCTGCCAACTGTTACTGTCACAATGTTCATAAAAACATAATTATAAACAACTGTGAGCGAGAGTACATTTTCAATGTACCAAACACTTGTGTTTTTAATTCAAATCAACATCTGGTTTTATTCTTGTTTTACCACTGAAGAAGCAAAGATTGACTGAGTAAAGATCAATTACTATATATAATATTTAATAATCTATCCTCCTCATTCAAAGTGCCCAATTATAGTACTACTTTCAATTTATATCTATTAATATCACTACTCTTAAATTTATGGTTGTGATTTTATTTAAAATGTTCACTCTTTCAAAAACTTTATTAATAGTGTTTCTCTACTTTCTATTGTGCTAAATGTTTAGTAAATTAAACAGTAAATAGTGGGTGGTGAGATATTTTCTTATAATGTTTGTTTGCTATTTTAACTATCATTTGCATTAAAACTAGCTGTTAAATCTCCTGAAGAGGTTTGCTTTACCAAACCATTTAAAAATGGTTTCATCTGACATCAATATAAAATCATTTTTAGCTAAATATAGACATGGATGGATAGATGCAGAAATCATTGTAGATATGTGGTTTTACATGGGTTAGTACATATACATATATTGCTATTTCCGAGAGGACTTAGAAGGGCCACAGTAGCAACAAGCATGTCAAGTACTAAGGCTTTAGTTTCTAAATATCATTAGCCAATAAAGGGAACCAAAATTTCTTGGAGATAGTTGATTCTAGGACTGGGGTAAGAAAAATACAAAACAATTCCAGGTATTTTTTATTCTCAAAGAGTAAGAAAAGCTGAAAAAGGAACAGAAGGATGAGAGCATGTCAGAGGGTCACAGGAGCAAGCTGAAAGAGCTCCCAAGGATCAAAGCTGGAAAAAATTTGAGCAAAACAATAAATAATTATAATATCGGGTTATAAATCAAAGAATAAAATAAGTAAGTTCATATTGATATAAGTAAATGAATAAATAAATCAGAGGAGAAAAGACATATTTTCTGTACAGAACAATTCCAAATAATAAAAACAGAAGAAATAAAAATACAAATAGAAGATCATCATTAGACAACCACAGTTAAAATTGTCATATGCAAAAAGTCTATTGGTGAATGCTAAAATTAGTGGATGAAACTTAAAGAAGAATCAATATTTTATAGCCTCAATGTGTCACTGTTTAAAGATTTATTTATTTATTTGAGAGAGAGAGTGCACATGCACATATGCAAGCAGGGCAGGAAGGGAGGGCAGAGGGAGAGAGAGAATCCTCAAGCAGATTCCCTGCTGAGCGTGCACCCCACTCAGGGCTCATTCCAGGACCCGGAGATCATGACCTAAGCTGAAATCAAGAGTCAGACATTTAACAGATTTGGCCACTCAGGCGCCCCCAATGTGTCATTGTTAATCATTGTGGTGGTTTTAACCATTGTGGTGGAGTTTAATTCCTTTCCCTTCAAGTGTGGACTACACTTAGTAATTTTTTAAAAGAACAGAGTATGGAAAATGAAAGATAAGAATTTGCAATAGAAAAACCTGGCAAACAACAAATTAATGGAATGATTTAGGCTAATGTTACCAGATGCAATCATTGTTGATATTATGTATCCTCTAAAAAGATTTAATTAAAAGGACATTTCACCTCTATTCTATTCTTCCCCCAAATCCAAAAATTAATCACAAGAAAATATTAGACAAACCTTAATTAAAGAATTCCATAAAATATCTTATCAGAATTCTTCATAAGTGAAAAAGTCATTAAAAAAAAAGGAAAGACAGAAACTGTCATGGATTGAGTAAACTTGATGACTGAATGCAATGCAGTATCCTGGATTTTGATCCTGGGGTGGAAAAATGACATAGTAAAAATATTGTTAAAATTCATATAAAGTCTAGAATTTTTTAGTATTGTTATACCAATATGAATTTCTTATTTTCTATTTTTTATATAGCTATTTAAAATACTAACATTAGGGGAAAACAGGGTAAAGATTATATGAGAATTCTGTACTCTATAATTCTAAAATTATTTCAAAATAAAAAAGGTGAAGTCTAAATGATCAATTAACAGGAAATGACAATCAGATTCATTAGTAATCAGGAAAATTTAATGAAATTCTCCAGAACACACACCACAGATTGAGATGAAACTGAAGGGGCTAGAAGTAATAAATATTGGCTAAAGTATAGAATGAGAAGTTTTGCGGAACACTTCTGGTAGAAGTATAAATAAGTATGACTTCTTTGGAAAACCACTTGGCTTTATGTAGTAAATCTCAGGATATACATATCCATGACCTAACAATTCCATTCTGAGGTGGATGAATACTCTAGGGAAACTTACACACATGTACACCAAAATAAATGTCAAGAATATATATAGCATTGTTTTAGTATTAACCCAAATCCCAAAACAATTAAAATGCTCACTGGTAGTAGAATGGATAAATTGTTATAAAATCATATGCCAAATTAACATACATACAATTAAATTTACTGAATTCCAAGCACATGTAAATATATATGTATATCATAAAAACAATATTGAGTGTAAGATGCAAACACAAGTTAAAATATACAATCTAGGGGCGCCTGGGTGGCTCAGTCGGTTAAGCAACTGCCTTCGGCTCAGGTCATGATCCTGGAGTCCCTGGATCGAGTCCCGCATCAGGCTCCCTGCTCGGCGGGGAGTCTGCTTCTCCCTCTGACCCTCCCCCCTCTCATGTGCTCTCTCTCTCTCTCTCAAATAAATAAAATCTTTAAAAAAAATATACAATCTAATTACACTCATAAAAAGGTCAAAAATACAATACTATATTAAATCTTTTAAGGTCATATGCAGAAGTAGTGTCCTATGTAGTGTCCATTAGGCTGTTATAACAAAAATACTTTAGACTGGGTGACTTAAACAACAAACATTTGTTTCTTATGGTCCCAGAGGCTGGGAAGTCCACAATTAAGGTGCTGATCAGACTGTAGTCTGGTGAGTACCTGCTTTCTGCTTCATAGCCTGTCTTCTCACTGTGTCCTTCTCCCTGAGGAAGAGCAAGGGAGCTCTTTGGAGTCTTTTAGGAAAGGGCACTAATCCCATTCAAGAGGGTTCTATCTCCATGACTTAATCATCTAGCTAAAGCCCCACCCCATAGTACTGTCACGTTTTGGGGTAAGATTTCAGCATATGAATGCAGTGGGGTGGGAAGAGACACACAAATATTCTGTCTATAGCAGTTGGTAAAATCATGAATAAAAACAAAGAAGAATTATCATCAAAGTCAGCATATGTGTTACTTGTAAGATCCTGTTGGGATACATAGTAGGTGGTAAACGTATAAAGTATGAAGCTACTTACCATAAATGCTAGCATAGTAGTTACTCTTGAGATCAAACAAAAACATGTGAGGGACTTTTTGGCAGGTGGCAAGTTTCTTTCCAACCTACATGGTAGTACCATGGACATACAGTTATTTGATATGCCGCATGATACAAGTTCTTACACTGTTGTTATATTTGTTATTTTTCATATTTTTAAAAGGAAAATGCATAGATACATTTAAGAAACCCAGAGTTCAAGCTAAGTCTTCAAAATCGATAGTACTCCAAAAATAGCATTTATAAAATTTAAGAATAGAAGAAAATTTGGTTAAGCAGAAGTTAACAAAGTGCTTACCAAAGGTGTCATTTGACTCTAAATTTGAAAATTAGGTATGGAATAAAGTCTCCATGAATGTGAAACACATTTCCCCTTATATTTTGTAATGTAAAATCTTAAATTTATGTGAAACTAGGAATAGCAGCTTGGCTCACTGTCCAGTCTAAATATTCAAAATTACTGCCAACTGGAGAGATTTGACATAATATATTCAGACTTAAGCTGATACATGAAAAAAAGTGAACACCAATTACAGGGACACAATAAAATCATAGGGGAGGTAGAAGAAGAAGTAACACAATATTACAAGTTTCACTTTTGCATCACTTCCAATAGTTTATTATTCAAGCAAATCGTAATCCCAGAAAGATTATACCCTCTCTGTGGCTAACTTCAACAATCCAAGTAAAATATTTTAGTCCTTCATGGAGTAGGTTATATAGCTAAAATGAGGGTTAGTCACTATGTAGGTCTCTTTAAATCCCTAGGCAGACTTAACTCCTTCACTTACCCATTGTGGAGCTTTTATTCTTTTCTTTTTTTTTCTTTTTTTTATAACTTCTGCTGCCATTCCCACTTGCCTGATTGTTCACTGACTGTAGGATTTAAATAAACCCAGACCATGAGAACTTATCCTGAATCTTTCATCTGGGGTTATAGTAAGATTTTTCTCACCATCTTTTTTGATACTACAGCTTCCATTTAATAGATTTTTTCTTTTGACTGAACTTTTCTGTCATTACCAATCTTTCTTCATAGTTTATACTTCTCCAGTTATGGCAGAAAGGGGTGTAAGGATTCCCAGTACACATGCTTATATCTTGACAGCTCTTTAGGCCCCATTTATGGTATCTAAAACAAAGAATGCCTGGATCACAGACATTCCTTTCTCCACTGCTGGATTTTGATCTTACTTTGATGGGGATCCATTCCAACTAATCTCTTCACTGGATATTTGTTTAATTTGAAGTCTGATCTATTAGCCACTCCAATTGTACTGGGAAAAAAACTCTCTTCCAATACCTGCCATTCAATTCTAGGACACTGCCTATTTCTCCTGTATTCTGTAGAACAACTTTCAAGTACATGAGGAATTCATCTTTTCATAGATTCAGTCCATAGTTCCAGAATCCCAAGTGTGTATGCAGATTCCCTAAGGCCATTTTGTCACTCTCTCTTTCTGTCTTGGGTGAGAGTATTTCTAGACCAAGTGTTATATCAGCTTGATTTCATCCAATGGCCAAAAGACAAATTTGCATGACGTAGGTGTCCTAACAGTTTGTCTCTATTCTAGACATGTCTGGTCGAGGAACAGCCAGCCAGTTGAGTGGAAATGACATGTGGCTGATATTGAAAAGTATCAGAGATAGTGGCTTTTCTGAAAAATGTAGGAGAGATTTTCTTCTTATAGTCATTTAAGTAAACATTTGCTACTTAGAAAAACATTTAAAGATTTAAAAATATTTCTAAAGATCTTTCCTGTATAAATTTTAAATCATCTTATATTAAATATAAAATGTGAGTAATATTACTCTTTCTAGGCTATTAATTGGTATTTTTTTATCAAAAACCAAATGAAATTTGTAACATAAATAGAAGGATAACATGTAGGGCACAAGATATGAGGATCTACATGAGAAAACATATTTTGATTGTTAGTTTTGTTACCATAAAATTAGTTTTTGAATTTGAAAGCAGAATTTTGTACCAATGAATAAGTACTCAGTTTTCATGGCAATCACTTGTTTCTAGATTTTCTATTTTGCCTTATTTTGCCTCCCTTAAAATAAAATGTTGTAAAATATTATGAGAGAGATAAGTCAACAATCTTGCAATATGTTGTTGTCTGTGGCTTCTGAGGGAAATTAATAACATCTGTAATTGGAAATTTTGTTGAAGCCAAACCTCCAATGAATGGAACCACAAGTGCTATTATTGACTCAGAAAATTACTGTCTAAATAAAAATGAAAATCCATGTTGCAGGCCATTATTATTTCCTTGCCTCAAGTTAATTTCCTCTACACCACCTCCCCCACTGATGACAGCCACTACAGTTTTGACTTACCACAGCACATTACTGTTCAAATGCCACAATAGCACAAAACATACCCATACTGGAAAAACCCTGAAGACAGCTTTGTTCTCAATGCAGGCTGAAAATATTTTTTCAGAATGATAAACAGATAGGACAGTTAACCTCAGTGGCATTCTGGCACACATAAATGTAATATTTTAGTGCAAATATCTGTTATAATATTTGTCCTATTTAGCACTTAGATCTTATTTTCATGTCCAATAAATATTATGAAAAGAATAACCTATCTGTAAAATAGTAATTATGTGAAAAACTAGCAATACTATTACAGAGGAGTCATGTTGAAATCATGCTTGTGTGCTGACAAATCAAATTTCTTAGTTATTAGGCCAAGAGTCAGTCTCTGGGGTCTTGCAAATTCATGAAGGAACATGGCATTTTTGTCAGGTTTCTTGGCCCCTTCCTTGGATAATTGTTGGTACTCTAACTGCAGAAATCCACAGTTTTCAGATAAAGAACTTGCAGCTTTCAGAAAGCAAGCAACATTATTAGTGGTAAACAATTGATGGAGAAGCAAGATTCCAGAACTGGCCTATCTGATTCAAGGGCTGTAATTTTTCCAATCATTTGTCTTTGCTCTTCTCCCCTATTCTCATCAAAATCCTACAGAGACATTCTCTTCATTCCTTGAAGTTATGAAGACTATATATGTGGCATCTGGGAAGATGCAATGCAGCAGTGAGAAGGTGCAGTATGAAAAACAGGTGGAAGGTATTCAAATAGTTGGGCTAGAGACAGGGGACATCCGGAAAAGAGAAATGTCATAAGTATGACAAGAGAGGAAGAGATGTAAGTGATATACATATAAAATACATAGGATATAGCTCTTTTAATATAAAATATAAAGAAGAGGAAGACTACTTCACGTATGATGACTTTTGAAGCCCTGATAAAAGTATGGGTTTAAGCAATTAGATTTGTCTTTTGGAAACCCAGAATTTGAAAACTGAGACTGAGCCAGCTTCTATTGAGAACTTGAAATGAAAATTAGAGTCCAGACACCCAGAAAGGAGCAGGTATTTAAGGACTGAGAGGAGTTCTGGCCCATAGAAAATAGAAACTTGAATTCCTGGTGGCTTTTAAATTCCCAGTTGTACTCCATAAGAGGCCTGGATGTATTTTGGCCTCTTTGTGGGTTTCTGTGAGACTGAAGTGTGTACCCATATAAAAACCACTTGCTTGAGATGGTTCAAGGAGTCTTTGGTGCTTTGTAGGAAGAAAGGAAGGAAGGAAGGAAAGAAGGAAGGGAGGAAGGGAGGGAGGAAGAGAGGAAGGGAGGGAGGGAGGAAGGGAGGGAGGGAGGGAGGGAGGGAGGAGGAAAGAAAGAAAACAGAAACAAAACATTCTAACTGAGAAGGAACAGAAATTATTGAAAAAGGTCTATATTAATGGTGATAGAAACAAAAAAGAGTTAAAGATACAAAGAACAAGAAACCACTGAGAGAAACTGTGGACAAGAGGGTGATATAGGCATAGATGCATAACTGCTTTCCAGAAATCTACTCAGATGATCCCAACTGAATGATGAACTAGGAGATCATGTATCCATATGGCAGAAACCTTAAGGAAATTTATCTATAGATCAAGTTCAACTTGAACCAAATTGAAGGAAAGGCTGGTCTCAAATCTAAAAATACATTTGTTTTGCCTGGGATAGTTTTGTTTATAGTACAAGGATCTCTGTTTAACAGTCTTTAATTGTATATTTATTTTTTAATTTTATTAACTAAATTAAGGTCTACTGTTAAAAAAAGAAATGAAAATTTTATTAATTAATAATTATATAACCTATGCTAAATACTATGACAAATATAGTAGGAATAAATAGCATTTTTATTAAAATACAAACTTGGCTTTATATTTAGAAGAAAAATAAATCATGGTTAGGAGAAAAATGAGAAATTTCAATGAAAATGGTTTTAGGCCTGATCGATTTTCTTAGGAAGTGCTTTTAAATTTTCAAAGAATAAATTATCTCGTTGTTATGTGCTAGTCTACAGAAAATAATCTATCAATCCACCTGTCTATCATATCTATCTAGTAATATATATATATATGTGTGTGTGCTAAATATATTATGTACATATTTATGACTTTACCTTCATCAAATAAAAACATTATTTGAAATGTAATAAGTATATTGACATAATTAGATCAGTCTTTTGGGTTAAAGCCTTCATCGTGTTAATCTAGCTGTAGACAGAAGCCTACAGCATATCATATTATTGCTCATTTTGACATATGAGATAAGTAATCTGCAGATAAAGAATATAATTTTTTGGTTTCATACCATTAACATTTTTAATGTTATCTTAACCTGAGTCATATTGTTCCAGTAATCTATGACTCCTATGTCAGGTATTCCCTAGCCAGAACATTCTCCAGTCCTTCATTTTGAAATTCTGACTTCACTAATATTACCTCTTTCTCAGAACACTTAGAAACATCTACAGAAAGATTAGGCAGGAGGTCTGAATAGGTATGAGGAAGGCAGACAGGGAGAAGAGAAGGAAAATAAATTATCATGTCCTATTTTATGCCAAGCACTGTAATGGTTAGTTTATCTTTTGTCCTCATGGCCCAACACAGTAATTATTCTCATTTGACAGATGAGAAGACAGAATCAGAGATGGTTACTCTGACTTCACCCCACAAGCGATTCTCCCAGACACGACAGCCTGCTGGCATGCTATTAAGACACTGGATTCAAACTCAGTGTGAACATCTCAGTTCTATTAATGAAGGGCATTAGGGAATAGTGGTTAAGAACACGGACTCTAGGGGTGCCTTCAGGGAGTCTGCTGGAGTTTCTCTCTCTCTGCCCGTCCCCTCCCCACCTCTCAAATAAATAAATAAATCATAAAAGAGGAAAAAAAAAAAAGAACACAGACTCTAAAACTAGATGGCCTGGGTGCAAAATAAAATCTGAGATGTATTAAGTTTGTGACCTACGGCAAATTGTGTGAACTGTTTGTGCTTTATTTGCTTCAGCTTTAAAAAGGGGTTGGTAAGGGCGCCTGGGTGGCTCAGTTGGTTAAGCAACTGCCTTCAGCTCAGGTCATGATCCTGGAGTCCCGGGATCGAGTCCCGCATCGGTCTCCCCGCTCAGCGGGGAGTCTGCTTCTCCCTCTAACCCTCCCCCCTCTCATGTGCTCTCTCTCCCTCTCTCTCATTCTCTCCCTCAAATAAATAAAATCTTTAAAAAATAAATAAAAATAAAAAGGGGTTGGTAATAAATCCTGCCTCCTAATGTATTACAATGACTCAATCAGTTAATATATATGAAACACCTAAGAGAATGCTTGGTACATAGTAAGGGATTTTACAAGTTTGCTGATAATACTATTGCATAATATTAAACTTGTTGGGAAAATGAGAAGAATTTTCTGTCCCACAGATCAAAGCATATTTTCTATCACTGTTTTGTGTCTTCTACAAACATGACCCTGTGAATTCGTAGAGAATCCCTTTTTTTCTCAGTCGTTCACACAAGCTTTTAACTATTCCAAGTAAAGGGAAATTTTCTGCAGTTTTCTTTTGAGTATTAATATCCTCCTCTAACTTAAAGCAATTGCCTTGTGTAATGGTTAATTTTATGTGTCAGTCGTCTAGGGCCACAGTGCCCAAATTTTTGTTTCCTTGAGATTATTTCTGGATGGGATTTGCATTTAAGTTGGTGGACTTTGAATAAAGCAGACTGCTCTCCATAATAAGGGTGAGGTTTATCTGATCAGCTGAAAACCTGAATAGAACAAAAAGCTTCTCCTCCCCTGAGCAAGAGGAAATTCTCCAGCAGACTGTCCAGACTTCACCGCAACATTGATTTTTCTGAATTCTAGCAGGCAGAGGTTCTTTGGACTTGAACTGCAACATTGGCTCTTTCCTGTGTTTTCTGCCTGCCAGCCAACCCTACAGATTTTGGACTTCTCAACCTCCATATTTGCATAAACCAATTCCTTAAAACAAATCTTTACACACACACTCACACACACACACAGACATACACACACACACATCCTATTGGCTATATTTCTCTGGAGAAACCTAATTCGCTCTGATCAAGAGTCAGACGCTTAACTGACTGAGCCACCCAGGCACTTCAAGGATTTTTCTTTTTAAGTTTGTGACATTTTAAGGTGCCTGGGTGGCTCAGTGGGTTGGGCATCTGCTTTCTGCTCAGGTCATGATCCCGGGGTCCTGGGATCCAGTCCGCATTGGGCTCCCTGCCCAGCAGTGAGTCTGCTTCTCTGCCCCTCCCCTGGCTGGTGTTTCTCTCTCTCTCTCTCACTCACTCTCTCTCAAATAAATAAATAAAATCTTTAAAAATAAGTTTGAGAAATTTTCTAGTAATTGGAGTTAACAGTTCAAGTACTGTCCTAAAGTATTTCCCTTGCTTGGGAATAGCATTGGCATGAAATGAGTCTGAAGAAGGGTGACGTAACATAGTTTCCCATGGGGGCAAATTATTGCCCACCCATTTAATCTCCATGAACTCTTCGAGATGACAACCCTTTTCCACAAAATTTCCAGAATATGTACACATTAAATCATAAAATTTTATAGTTGTGTGATACTTATTGGAGTTAACTGTAAGGAATATCTAAATTAAAAATGCTAGAAAATATCCTCATACTATTAGAAAATGAAAGCAAAACAAAATAAAGCACTTTTTTGGTTAAGAACAAACTGAGGCCATACAGAAACAGGGCAAAACGTTGCAGGTTACTATAGTGTAGTGTTAAGAGTGTGGGACCTGGGGACAGGCAGTACAATTCTATCACTCACTTAAAACTCTTTTTTTTTAAAGATTTTATTTATTTATTTGAGAGAGAGGGAGTGAGAGAGCACAAGCAGGGGGAGTGGGAGGGAGAAGCTGGCTCCCCAATGAGCAGGGAGTGTGATGCGGGGCTCGATCCCAGGACCCAGGGATCATGACCTGAGCAGAAGGCAGACACTTAACCGGCTGAGCCACCCAGGTGCCCCTAGTCCACTTAACTTTTACTTTTTATTATTTTTAAACTTTTTACTTCGAATTCATTGTGGAATCACATGCAGATGTAAGAAATAATACAGGTTCCATGTACTGTATATCCATTTTCCCCCAATGGTAATGTCTTGCAAAATCATAGTACAATATCACATCCAGGATATTGACATTGATACTGTCAAGATACAAAACATTTTCATCACCACAAAAAAGCCTCATGATGCCCTTTTGTGGCCACATTCATTCCATTCTACACACCCAGTTCATGAACTGGAAGCTTTCAAATTCAAAACTGATATGAAGCTCAGGTGCGTCAATACAGGATGGCTTATAAAGTGAGAATGAGGAAGCTGTTTAGATTTCAGTGTTTGGTTGTTACAATGAGGATTTCTTGACAGCTGGATTGGTTAAGTGATTATTTTACACCATTTTTAAGAAGATAACTTAAGTTTCTTTTACATTTATCAAAGGCATTTACAAGAAAACCTAAATTAAGTTTTTCATATGTTCATAAAATAAGTTTTGCTTATGTGGCTTAAATGTTTTTTGCTCTGGGAATTTTCATCTCCAGTATCAATTTGTATTTAATTTTAACACATTCACGGCATCCAGCTGAGATAGCGGAAAGACCACCATGTATCAGGAGTAGGGACCATGTCCTAGAGCAGTGATTCCTGATGGGAGAGTTGGGAAATCAGGTGGGTTTGTCAATGAGCGAACAATATCTGGACTGAACAATGTTTGGTGATGTCTGGAGGCATTTTTGATTGTCACCAATAATGAAGTGCTACTAGCATCTTAAGGGTAGAGGCCAAGGACGGTGCTAACCATCCTTCCTTGCATACAACAGCTCCCACAACAAAAAATTATCTGGCCTAAAATGTCGTCAGTGCTGAGGCTGAGACACTATCCTAGAATTGTATCTACTCTCAACCTACCCCCCCAAAATGAGCCTAAAACTAAGCCTCAACAAGATCCACAGAAGAAAAAGACATCTTATGTACAGGGTAACAGAGATAATAAATCGTGTTGACTTTTCACCAGAAATAGTGGAGGCCAAAAATCAATTTGAGAGACCTTTTCAAGTATGAAAAGTTAAAAAAGAAAAAAGAGAAAGAAAGAAATTAAGAAAGGAAGGAAGGAAGGAAGGAAGGAAGGAAGGAAGGAAGGAAGGAAGGAAGGAAGGAGAAAAGAAAGAAAGAAAGGAGAGAGAGAAAGAAAGAAGAAAGAAAGAAAGAAAGAAAGAAAGAAA
>NW_027397076.1:22996923-23025851 GCF_003265705.2 Callorhinus ursinus | reverse complement strand
AGAGAGAGAGAGAGAAAGAAAGAAAGAAAGAAAGAGAGAGAGAGAGGACAGAGGGAGGGAGGGAGGAAGGAAGGAAGGAAAGAAGGAAGGAAGGAAGGAGATAGAAACAGATAACTGTTGACAGGAATTTTAAGTTCAGTGAAAGGCAAGGTTTCAGGGACATTATTAGAAAAATGAAAACGATGACAGTTTGTCACTAAACACAGTGGTAAATTGTTTTTCAGTCTGAAAGGAAATGTTACAAGATTGAAACTCAAATGTACACAAAAAGGAAAGACTGTTGGAAATGGAACTCTGTGGAGAGGTTGGTCTCCAGAGTTGATTCAGTTGCTCAGCATGGTCAGGAAGATCTTAGATTGTTTGTTTGTTTGTTTTACCTTTCAATTTAGACAGCAGGAAATATCATAGGATGGCAACAGGATGTCTGCCACTGGGTTTTGAATCACTTTCTGACACAATAACTACAAGTGAGTAAAGGGGCTGATCTCTTTGAAGTTTTAAGAAGTAAAGGAATTTTTTTCCCAGAGACTTTACGGCATGTTTTTTTGGCCCAGTTGAATCACACACCTGTTATAAAGCTGATCGCAGTCATAGTTTGGTGGTGATTGATGAAGAACGGTCACTTTACATGGGGTAAATTCCAAGGAGTCACCTTCAAAGTCCTTGAGCACGTGAAAGTGGAATCTCCAATAGTCACACTCAATCTAAATAATTTTGCAGCCATCCACTTTCCACAAAATCACATCATTTATCTCTTACTGGCAACCCAACACCTAGATGTTTGAAATGGAAATTAGTTCAGTTCTGTGTAGGTTTGTGGTTAACTGCAGGGTTTCTAGGACTATGTAATAATATATTCCATATTCTATCAAGAATCACAACTCTTTTATGAAATCTATAAACTCTAAGTCTTTTAGTTCTCAGGATGAGGGGTAGACTGGGAGAGGAGAGAAGAAAGAAATAAGCATCTTATTTTTCTTTTTAAAGAAACAGACATCTTGAATTCATTGTTTATACAAAAAAAAACAAAAAACAAATAAACCTCTGTGGAACAAGATCAGGAATTTACTCCCCAGAGAGTGTGGGTGCACTCCCTTCTAAATGTGGAGAAGTAGGGACTGCATCCTTGGGCTCTCCAATATAAAATCGTCCCCAGTTCTAACAGATACCATTGGTTGACTGGGTAACAGGGCATTGGAGCTACTCATTCTATCTCCAAAGTTAGCTCTGTCCACAGTAAATATGTCAGGGAAACCCTGGGTTTGTCCTTGAAATTGTCTTCATTTTTTTTTACCCCTTTCCAACTTTTCTAGGAATATCTGTTGGATCTTGAGGTTTCTAAGATCTGATTTTAGCTCTACTTACCACTTAGATACAAGTAGGCCTGTCTTTACCAAGAGCCATCACTTTGAGCAAGAGCAGGCTCTTTTAATATGTACCTGCCTCTGTCTACATCTCTAGATGTTTAGTTCTCTACAACACCCCTCACTGCATGCTATTCTCATTCCCAAATGTTTTTCTGTCATCTCCAGCCACCCAAATCCTATCATCCTTGCAGATCTAATCAGTATCATTTCCTTCCATAAGGGATTCTTTATTTGTTAAAGATTTATTTATTTTAGAGAGCGAGAGAGCAGGGAGAGGGGCAGAGAGAGAAGGAGAAAGAGAATCCTTAAGCAGACTCCCCGCTGAGCATGGAGCCTGATGCAGGGCTCATTCCCAGGACCCTGAGATCTTGACCTGCGCCAAAATCAAGAGCTGGATGCTTAACCAGCTGAGACACCCAGGTACCCCATTCTGAGGCATTCTTAATTCAATAGGCAGCATCAGTTATTCCTAGAAGACCTGGAAATTTTGTCATGTCTCATAATGGTCATCTATAAAAAAAGAAAAAACATAAAACACAAATTGAAAGAAACTTCATTTTTTTATTTTATTTTATTATGTTATGTTAATCACCATACATTACATCATTAGTTTTTGATGTAGTGTTCCATGATTCGTTGTTTGCATATAACACCCAGTGCTCCATTCAGTACGTGCCCTCTTTAACACCCACCTTCTTTAATCTCATAATGGTCATCTATCAAAAAAAGAAAAAATATCCACTATCCCACATCAATTAAACATTGTGCTGCAGGTTCTATATAAAACATTATGCAGGGCAACTGGCATAGATTTTCAAAAATATTAATGTCATTATAGAAATGGTTCTGGTTTACAAGAGAAAAATTGACACAATGGGAAAAACTTTAATATGAACTATTGGGTAGCATAATTGTATCAATATTAATTTCCATGAATATGGTAATTACATTTCATTTATGTTGGGAGATACATGCTGAAATATATAAGAAAGATCCCATTGTATCTGCAATTTACTTTTAAATGATGCCATCAACAATATACATAAATATGTGTGTGTCTCTGCATGTGTGAATGCACACAGAGAAAGTAAGTATTATGAAACTAACAATTGTTGAGCCTAGATGAAAAATATATATGAGTGTTCATTGTATTATTCTTCTCAAATTTTCAGGAGAGATTTTATATTTTTCAAAATAAAATGCTTTGAAATTCAGTGAAGAACAAAATGGATTATTCAGTAAATTATATCGGGAAATAAAATATCCATGCTAAAAAAAACAAAAAACAAAACACAGAATTGGATCCTTACTCAAAAACCATTGCCATGTGAATTAAAATCTTATTTGAAAAAGAAAACTGTTAAAGACTTGCAATGTAGGAGAATGTCTTCATATGTATTATATTTTCTATATTCACACACACACACGAACTATAAAGGAAATGAATGGTAAATTTGAATGCATTAAAATTAGCAAAAACAAAATGAAAATGAAAGCCACTCAACATGGTTCTCCCAAGTGCATGTAACTGTCAACAAATTAATATCAGAATATGTTTGAAGGCTTACAATAATTGAAACAAAAAAATCACAATAAGAAATTAGACAAAAGATACGTATAGACAATTTACAATAAGGAATCACAAATAACCAACAAACACATGAATATGTTTTTAGGCTCACAAGCAATTATAGAAATTTTAATTAAAACTAGAGAGAAACATCAGCTGTTTAGATTGTCAAGAAACAAACAAAGCAAAACATACGAAAAAACCCCAGATACTGATGATATCAAGTATCTGCCAATTACTTTGAGCTATAGAAAGTTTCATACATAGCTGGTGGGATTATAAATTAGAACAGTCATCGTGGAAAACAAACTAGCATTAACAGAGACAAACAATAATATTCCCTTCTGCACATCAAATCCACTTTAGGTACTTACCCCAGAGAAGCTGTCATACATGCACAAGGTAAAATATTCAGAAATATTTATGACAGCATTATATGCAATAGTTAAATCTTGGAAGCAGACTAAATGCCCATTCACAGTACAATGATGCTTTATTTTGTTGTATTTCTGCAATGAAATATAATACAACAATTAAAATGTGTACATTAGAGCCTACTATTAGGGGGAAATATTTTAGAAAGATTTTTGTAGTATGGTATCATTAATGAAATATGAACATATAGGTTAAATGTTGTTTAGAGATGTATATGTGTGTGTAGAGATATTTTCACAAAGGAAGAAAGTAATGAAACCATGGGTTTCATTACACAAATATTTAACACAAATATTTAAGTGGAGAATAGAAGAGTGAGCTTGGAAACAAGCCTGAAATGTTGTAAGTTCATTTTTAGTCTACTTTGAGATAGCAAGAGTTTTGGGATGAAAGTCAGAAAGACAGCCCTCATCAGGAACAAAGTTTACCAGCCTTGATCATGGACTTACAGCTTCCAGAACTGTGAGAAAGTAAATGTTTTTTGTTTAAGGCACCCAGTCTGTGGTATTTCGTTATGGCAGCCTGAGCAGACTTATACTCCTTATGAAATACACACTTAGAAAATATGTTATAAAACCAAAAGAACTAGCCATGACTATGCTAATAATTGATATATGAATGGAAATATGTACAAAACTATATTGTTTTTTTATTCTATTTTTTGTAATATACCAGAATAATAGGAAATCTACCCTCTTAGCCAAATTTTTAAGTGTATAGTACAGTAATGTTAACTATATGCATATTGTTGTACAGAAGGTATCTAGAACTTTTCCATCTTGTTTGATGGAAACCCTAACCCATTGAACAACAACTCCTAATTTCCCCCTATCTCCCCAAGCTTCTGGCAACAACCATTCTACTTTCTCCTTTTGAATTTGACTACTTTAGAGAACTTATATAAGTGGGTTCATGTGTTACTCATTCTGGCTTATATGACTGGCTTATTTCACTTAGCATAATGTCCTCAAATTTTATCCATATTGTAACATAGGGCAGGATTTCCTTGGCCGAATGATATTCCATTTTATGTACAATCACATTTTCTGTATCCATTCATCCCCTGATGGATATTTAGGCTGACATAAAAATGACCAAGAGGTATATAAAAAGATGCTTAACATCACTAATTGTCAGGGAAATGCAAATCAAAACTACAATGAGATCTCACATCATACCTGTTAGAATAGCCATTATCAAAAAAAAAAAAGGCAGAAAATAACGGTGGTGAGGATGTGGAGAAAATAGAACTCTTCGCACTGTTGGTGGGAATATAAAAGGGTGCAGACACTGTGAAAAACACTGTGGTGATTCCTCAAACAATTAAAAAGAGAACCCCCTTTGGATCCAGGCATCCCACTTCTGGGTATTTATCCAAAAGAATTGAAAATAGGATCTCAATATGTGTGTTCCATGTTCACTGAAGCACTATTCGTAATAGCCAAAAGATGAAAAAATTCTATATCCTTCACTATAAATTCTTGAAATCCTTGTGTGTAAATCTTCTGTAGACATTATTTTATATGTAGTTTTGGCCTCCTTCAATAGTAAATAAGGCATCACAAATGACTTCATTTTGTGTCAGATTTTTCTTCATATGAACATTTAAAATTTAAAATATGAAATACATAATCAAAAGATGACCTTTAAATCCATGAAAAGAGAGGTTAAAATAAAAGCAAAAATTTTGGCTATCTTTATGTACCACATGCCATAAACTCTAAGTTTATTTCTATTTTTCCTTAAATTATACATGGTTCCATACGTCTCGTAACCACTGCCCTGCATAGTTCAGTAACTTAGTTATTTATGCAAAGAATTCAGCTTTAGCTTTAAGAGTGAGATATATATATACATATATATATATACCCACTGATATTTAAAAACAAACCAACGAACTGATATCTAACTTTGTACATTCATATGTATATACATCTATAGTGTAGAAATGATTGATTGTATTTGTGGACCACACTAATATTTTCCATTATTTTACCTTAGTTTTGCTGCATGTTAAGTTCTGTCAGTCTTACTGTCATGGAAACATTGATTCCTCACTGTAATCACTGCTGGTGTAAAACACAGCTGCCTAACAAATGTACACTGGAATGGGCTCCTTTTAGCATCTGTGAAATCTCAATACAGTGTATAACTGCTCTTTTTAGAGTGCATCAATCATGGAAGACTGAGACAGAATTGAAGAGTTTAGCCCTGCTTGGCTCCCTTTGTAACTAATTTAGGCATGTATGACCCATTGCAGTCATTGTTGTGCTTACCACAGCTGTTTCTTATTATTAAGAAAAGCAGCTTTGCGTGCAGAACATAAAACAATAAACGCTAGCCATGTGGATAGAGTACATTTGCTTCTAAAGCTTATAAATATACACTTAATAAAAAAGCAAGGTGACACAAACCATATTTCACGAGAACAAATGGTATCAAGTTAGGCAATAAAATCTAACACCTCCTGCTCCAAACAAACAACAGCAAAAAACACAACAACAAATATTGAATCCAACAATTCCAGTCACTGCAAACAAAAATTGTAATGGATAAAGTTACAATGAGCACAAAAAAATGGATTCAGTGCTTAAGAATTATGGTACAGAAAAAGCATCTTTAAGTTTTTTCATAAAATGCCACCTAATTTAACTTCTAGAGACTACTGAGAAGTACAGAAATTATAAAAATGTTGCTAAGTGAATGCAAGACGATGAACTTAATTTTACTTGTATGTGAGTATATCCACAGAAAAAATTTGGAAACGCTTTTTTTTGGAACATTTGCCTGATCTAATTTGTAATGTGAAACTCCAGTACTTAAGTAATTGTAACAAATAAGTATTAATACATTGACAGTTAATCCTACACTTTATAATTCCCTGCAGGTGGAAAGTTCATAAAGGTAAAATCATTGAGGCAATTTAAGGACTTTATTCATCAGGAAACATCAATCAGTAGAGGTCAAAATAGTAAAATTGTAACTTAAATTTTTAAAAATTAAGTTTCTCTAATGTGCCCCCTTTACCTGTTAATTCTAACAAAAAAGTTTTTAAAACAGTGTTTTCCGCATTATACTCTTTTCTTTCATCTCGTTTCAAACTAAAGGTCAGTATATTTCTAAGTGGTCCTTGCTGATTGTAATTGGTAGGTGCTACCTAAGAATGATTTTTTTATTTTTTATTTTTTTTTTTTTACTTTCTGGTAAAAATACTAGCAGCTACTAGGAGTTCAGTAAGCACATAATTCTTTTCTTTTTCTTTTTTGATATGAATGATAATCTTCTACATTAGTCTTTTATTTAAGTTCTTTTTTAAAATTTTGCTTCTCCAACTTACCTCTCCTCTCTCTTTTACGATAATGGTTTATACTTTAAATTTTCCCATAGTGCCGGGGTGCCTGGGTGGCTCAGTTGGTTAAGAGACTGCCTTCAGCTCAGGTCATGATCCCAGAGTGCCAGGATCGAGTCCCACATTGGGCTCCCTGTTCAGCAGGGATTCTGCTTCTCCCTTTGACCCCACCCCCTCTTGGGCTCTCTCTCTCTCTCTCTCAAATAAATAAATAAAATTAAAAAAAAAAGAAAAATTTCCCATAGTGCCTTCTTTATCACGCTTTTCTTTTTTCATTTACTTTCTCTAAACATTCTTTAAAAAGGTTATAAGGCTAATACTTATTATAAGAATATTTGAGGGCTCTCCAGAAACCTGTACATCTCTGGCTTCAAAAACTCTATTATATACTGGTAGATAAATTAGTCTGTGAACTCTGTAAAACCAGGGGCTGTGTGTAACCCTGGGTCATACTGGCCTAGTAGTAAAAACAAAGTTTTCTGATAAGCAAAATTTCGCTTTTCCCATCCATTATTACAAATACTAGTCTCTCTTAAAGTCTTCTTTCTTACCATTTGGAGCCCAAATGGGTTGTCTAATGAGTACCATGAGAAGACTTCAAGTTCTCATCTTTCTCTGATGGTCAGGATGCCTGTTATCCAGACACAGTATGGTTTCTTACTGTCTGTCTGCCACAGCCCTCTGTACCCCAGCCTGCATTGCTGACCCAAAGAGGCTGCCTCTACCTTTCCCAACCTTGATACTATCTTCTATCCTCTCTTATATGTTGCCCAAATAACATTACTCTCTGATTCCACTGTCTCAGAGAAGTTTGTCTGGAAAGAGTGGCATCATTTTTAAACTTGCTGCACATGTCTTTCTCTTCTCAGTACTCAGGTATGAGTTCATGGTATTGGACTCACAACAAATTTAAATGAGAAACACCAAGCATTATCCCTTCTGAAGAAGGGAAGTTGACCCCTGAGAGAGTTTTAGTAAGCAAGCTTTCCGTCTGACCCCTGAGGGCTCTGTTTTTCACTAAGCATGTGTATTTGATGGTTTCTTACGTAATGCCACTCCCATTACCCCAACCCCGCCCACATGAAGTATGTCTGCAATCTTTATACAAAGCAAATCCTGGTGGATCATCATGACCTTCTAGACACGCATTATAGATTCAAGTTAGAAGTGTCTGCTGCACATTACATTAACCTTTGTTATTCCTGAAGCACCATCCAAATATCTATGCTTAATATATGAGTAGTTAAATAAAAGTATGTTAAATAAAATTGCTTTAAAGAAAAAGCCAATTATTTATACCAAACCAGGAGTTTTTAATAATAATAAATTGATTGATTTCTGTGTTTTAAAAATCTATATTGCCGGGGTGCCTGGGTGGTTCAGTCGTTAAGCATCTGCCTTAGGCTCAGGTCATGATCCCTGCATCGGGCTCCCTGCTCGACAGGAAGCCTATTTCTCCCTCTCCCACTCCCCCTGCTTGTGTTCCCTCTCTCGCTGTGTCTCTCTCTGTAAAATAAATAAATAAAATCTTTAAAAAAAAATCTGTATTGTCACCCTCAGTATGTGCTGCGCACCATACTCAGCCTTACAGAACTTATGGTGAATACAACATTCTGTAAGGAGAATTGAATTCACAATCTAGTGGAAGAAACAAACACTAAACAAGTGGACAAATACAAAAATAAATGTTGACAACTTTTTAAAAGTTCTCTGAAGAAATAATAGTCTAATGAGAGAGAATAGAGAAATTGAAAGTAGAAGGTCATCAGGAAAGCATCATTTGTCAAATAAAAATTTAAAAAAAAAAGGCATGAAAAGAACTGGAAGGAGACCCTTGAGGGTCTCACATAGCCTGTAATACAGGCAAGAGATTGATGTGTTCTGTCATGTGACAGAGGATGGTGTGGCATACCACAAAGAAAGGAAGATGGAAGAGAGGTAGCCCGGGCAGAGCCTTGGAGGAGCTGCTAAGAAGTTTGTATTATTTTGAATTTTCAATAGGAAAATATGATGCTTTTAGTAAACTGTTTTTTGCATTTTCTATATAACAAAATATATCTGACAGTCCCTCATATATGATGATATGCATATTTAAAAAGCAATACTCATTTTTATCTATAAAACTGGAAATATGTATCCAGAATTTGCAAGAGTTTGTGACATACAATTTTAACAATTTCCAAGTGACTTTGTATCTCTATCCCTTAATATTTTAAACTCATTATAAATGCTCATAAATAAATAAGAAATTTCAAATATAAGATTCCAGAATATTCATTTTAACATTTATTTCTGTAAAATGATTTATGTCCGTGGATGTCTACTATAAAACATGCACTGAATTTTTAGTGAAATGAAGTCCCCAGTTTACTCAGGAGTAGTATTTTATGAAAAAAACCTTTTTCTTTGCTACTCTCTCACTTTTTAATTATTATTTTGTTGTATAAGTAGGGATCTGTATATTCTTTTTTTTAATAAATATATTAGAATTCACTTACATCATTATTCATTTTGAAGCTCACATTTAGTCAGTGAGAGCTATTTAATCTGATTTCTGTGTGGGTTAGCCAGATTTCCATTAGTCTGGGAGCATTTTCTGACTTTCTTGGACAATTAGGTAGTCAGCTTACTTTCCAGTTGCCCTGTCCCAGACCTGAAACCAGTCATTTCTACAAGAAGCACTTGTGGGTTTGCTTGTTGGTGGTTGGTTTTTTTGTTTTGTTTTGTTTTTGTTAGGGAATAGTTTCTGAAGTGGGCATGAAATGTGGTCATTGTAAGTATGTTTACTCATTTCCTTATTACTCCTATAAACAAATTTAACTTTTGAGGTGCAAAATAATAACATGGTTCAAAATTCAAAACTGTGGCAAGTGGTATATTCACAAAAGTTGAATTCACTTCATTACTTTCAGCTCACCTGTAAGTAACTATTTTTATTAGTTTTAAAGGTTATTATTCTTATATAAAATTCTTCCAAAAATAACTTTATTTTTATTTCTTATGTAAAAAAGTAACATATATACTGTTACACATAATTTTTTAACTTAGTAATATATCCTAAAAAGTATTCCTTCTAAGCTCATAGATTTTTCTTATAATTTTTACAGCTGTATAGTATTCTAATGACTAGATATATCTCTTCTTCCCAGTCACTAATCTATATATGGTATTAGATTATTTCCAGCATATTGCTATTAAAATTGCATTTGTGTATCCATTTTTGTTGTTGATATTATGTCATTGTTTATTTTTAAATTAGTGAGTGTGTATCTTCAGGAAAAATTCCTAGAAATGAGATTTTTGGGGGAAGGGCCAAAAAAATGTGCTTCATAACATTTTTTACAGATTCTCTCAATAGGGATTGCATCAATACATGAATTTTTACAATCTTGTCAGTTTTGCCTTGTTTAATCAAGCTTTTGGCATTTTGCCACTGTAAAAGGTGAAAAATATCTATCTCAAAGTAGTTTTAATTTACATTTATCTTAGTATAAGTGAAATCAAACAAGTTTATAAATAACTTTACGTATATTTTAGGGATAAGTATGGTAGTTTATTTCTTTTGTCTGTTTTTCTAATACATTTTTCACTTTCAGTCCCTCCATTATTTTGATATTGTTTATTTTTACATTGAGATATAATTTATAATTATATTGAGATATACAATGAAATATCCAAGTGTTACTCATAGAGTTTGGAAAACTTGACTAATACTAATACTATTACACTGAAGTAACCATCACTTCAGTCAAGATAAGGAAAATTTTCCATGATCCAAGAAAATACTCTCATGCCGATTTCCTGTCAATGCCAACATCTGCTCCCTGAGGCAAACTCTGTTTTGATTTTAAGTAGCATATGTTACATTTATATTCTCTTAAATTATATGTTAATAGAGTCATATTGTATAACTCTTTGGGTTGGGTTCAACATTATCTCTCTGAGGTTTGTCCATGTTGCTGCATGAATCAGTAGTAGCTCATGTGTTTTTATTGCTGAATGGTATTCTATAATCAGTTTATCCATTCCTCTGTTGGTTGTTTCTAAATTTGGTGTATTATAAATTAAACTATTATGAGCATTTTGATATAAATATTTTTGATAATATGTTTTTATTTCTCTTTGATAAATACATAAGTTAGCATGTATAAGAAATTTTAAGAAAATGTTGAACTATTTTTCAAAGTGATTATGTTATTTTATATAGCAATGATCCACATATGAGAATTCTAATTGTTCTACATCCTTGCCAAAATTTTATGTCAATTATTTTTAATGTTAGCCATTCTAAAGAATGATGATCATATCTTATTGTGGTTTCATATTGCATTTCTGTTATGATTAATAATGTTGAGAACCTTTTCAAGGACAAACTGGCCATTTGAATATTTTTTTTATAAAATGTAGGTTCACATTTTCAGCCATTTTTATTACATTGTTTCAGTTATTTATATTTAGTGGTTTTATTTTATATCCTGGTTACTATTCCTTTGTCCATAACAGGCACTGCCAATATTTTCTCTTAAATCTCTGCCTTGTCCTTTTATTTTCTAAATGATACTTTTTTGATGTGGAAAAGTTTTTAAGTTTGTTGAAGTCCAATGTATCACTTTTATTCCTTTGTGATTAGTGTTTTTTGTCTTAAAAACACTTTCCTACCACAGGGATACCAAAATATGCTAAATTTTCATTGTAAATCTTTATAATTGTAACTTTTTTGATTAAGCCTATGATCAATCTCATATTTATTTTTGATATGATGAAAGTTAGGGGTCAAAGTTTTTTTTTTCCCCGTATTTCTATAGTTGTTCAAAAACAATTTTTTCTAAATTTTCTTTTCCAATTGAATTTCTTTGAAGCCTTTGAAGAAAATAAAGTGATTGGATGTGTGTGCTTCTATTTCCAGCCTCTATTTTGTTCCATTGCTCTATCCCTATATTCTTATGCCAATACCATACTTTCTTGATTACTGTAGATTTTTACTAAGTCTTGAAAGCATGAAACGCAGATTCACCAACTCTTCATTTTCAGTATTGCTTTGCCTATTTTAAGTCTTTATAATACCTTATGAATTTTACAATCGGCCTGTCAAATTCTACCAAAAAAAAATAAATACTGTAAGTGTTTTAATTTGGGACATTTAATCTGTAGGTCAATTTGGAGAAGACTGGTATTTTAATAGCAAGTCTTCCCATTCATGACCTCAATATATTTCCTTATGTATGTATTTATGATTCTTTGATGTTTTTCTTGTAGTTTTCAATGTAGAGGTTTTGTATACTTGTTAAATTTATTCATAAAGATTATGTTGTTGAATATACATTGATTGGCTGTTTTTTAGCTTTCTAGCTTCCAAACATTTGTTTCTTAAACAGCAATGTAGTTGGTACATTGATCTTGTATTATGCAACTCTGATCGATACTAGTTTTACATATGTATACATATGTATTCAATACTAGTTTTACATATGTTTAGAATTTTCTACTTGTAGAATTAGGTCCTCTGCAAATAAAAATGTCCCTGAGAAAGAACCACCTAAATAACATGATGCTGAAATAATATACTTCATTCTCTTAGATATCCTAAGTACATGATCACATTCATGGAATATCCTCATACTCTACCGGACATTTTAGTCCCTTCTGTAAAATTATTTATGCTTCTAGTTTTGCTTTTTGTCTGATTGCACTGGCTAGAATCTCCAGTTCAATGTTGAGTAGTAAAACATCTTTGTTATATCCTCATGTTAATTGTGATGCTTCTAATACTTCATCATAAAGTGTACTGTTTCTGTGAATATCCCATGTCTGTCTCTAAAATTTAAACAAGTTTATGCTAGTTACATGGGTTTTATTTTATTTTTTAATTTTTCTTTATTTAGAACAACATAAAATAGCAAATAAAAACACCATGATGAGAGAGAGATTGCAGAAAGCAAAAAACTTTGTTTTAGTATCTGTTTTAACAACACTATAGCACATTTTTCTACTTTTTTGAACAAGGGATCTACATTTTCATTTTGCACTGGGCCCTGTAAATTATACAGCTGGACCTGCCCTGCTTCCTGATGCTCCAGATTATATCTACTACATCTGTTCTGCCAAATCAACTTTTTTTTTCGTTTGTTTTAATATGAAAGTGGGTTGAATTTTATAAAATTATTTTGGAAATTTATTTAGTTGTTGCATTACAGTATCTTCTTTGCTCTACTATTCATAATGGTCTTGGCTTCAGAGTGACAGTAAAACTCACTAGAAAGAATAAATTTCACACACATTTCCTTTTCTTTTTTAACAGCTTTGTTGGAGTATAATTCATACACAAAAACTGCACAGGGGCTTCAGTTTCCAGTTACATGTGTTAGTCCTCACTCTGCTTGAACAAGTAAAAAGTTAAACAAGCTGAAATATCAACAACTCTTCTATGATCTATAAAACAGATGAGAACATAAGAGAAACTACTAATTCCAAGATTGGAGAGACAGACAGAAAAATACAGGAGTGACAGGCTTACCTGAGTAGAGATTCATGAGAGAAAATTACCCTGGGAACCAATACCAGAGTAGGAAAACCTGTGCTGTAATGACTAATGAATTGCTGAAACAATGGACATCCACATGCAAATAACTGAGACACAGACTTTACCCCCTTCAAGAAATGGACTCAAAGTAAATCACAGACCTAAATATAAAATGCAAAATTATAAAGCTTTTAGAAAATAACATAGGATAAAATCTAGATGACTTTGGGTATGGCAATGACTTCTTAGATATGATGCCAAAGCCTCTATCCATGAAAGAAATAATTGATAATCTGGATTTTATTAAAATTAAAAAGTCTGCTCTGTGAAAGATAGTGCCAAGAAAATGAGACTAGGATAATTTATTTGCAAAAGACACATCTGATAAAGAACTGTTATCCAAAATATACAAAGAACCCTTAAAACTCAACAAGAAAGCAAACAGTCCAATTAAAAAATGAGCCAAAGATCTTAACAGACAACTCACCAAAGATATACAGATGGCAAATAAACATATGAAAATATGCTCCACATCATATGTCATCAGGGAAATGCAAATTAAAAAATGAGACACCAGTACGCACCTATTAGAATAGCCATTATCCAGAATACTGGCAATACCAAATGTTGGTAAGAATGTGAAGCAACAGGAACTCACATTCATTAATGGTGAGATTGCAAAGTGGTACAACCATTTGGGAAGACAGCTTGCCATTTTTTTGTTTTTGTTTTTACAAAACTAAACATACTGGGATGCCTCAGTGGCTCAGTCGGTTAAGCGTCTGCCTTGGGCTCGGGTCATGATCCCAGGGTCCTGGGACCGAGTCCCGCATGGGACTCCTTGCAGCAGGGAGCCTGCTTCTCCCTTCTACTCCTCCCCCACCCCCGCTCATTCTCTTTTTCTCTCTCTCTGACAAATAAATACATACAATCTTAAAAAACAAAAACAAAACAAAACAAAAAAACTAAACATACTTTTATCTAAGATCCATCATTCATGCTCCTTGGTATTTATTTACACAAAGGAGTTGAAAACATTTCCACACAAAAACCTGTCCATGATGTTTACTTTATTTGTAATTGACAAAACTTGGAAGCAAACAATATTCCCTTTTGAAGGTGAATGGATAAACCACTGTGGTAAAATTCCAGACAATGGAATATTATTCAATACTAAAAAGAAATTAGCTATCAAACCATGAAAAGACATGGGGGAAGCTTAAATGAATACAACTAAGTGAAAGAAGCCAGTCTGAAAAAGCTACATACTGCATGATTTCAACTATACATTGTAAATAGGAGCATGTATTTAATTCTGATCTGACTCCTAGGGCATAAAAAAGTCCTCCCAAACTTTTTCACATCACAGCACACATAGAAAAAGATAATAAAAGTATGGTACACAGAAGTGATGAGAAGGCTAAGTAAGATTGATTCTGGCTGCACCCTACTGTGTTTCAAGTGTTTGATCATCAACCTGAATACTGCTAGTAGAGTTAAACTGGTGGTAATTACATTTTGTATATTTATTATTTTTACTTTAACCTAATAATATTGAAATAAATTTTACATGATGATTATACATTTTTTCATATTAGTATCTTTTAATAATAATTATTTTTGCAATTTTATCTATATTTTGAGCATCTATATTCAGAAGATTGGCCAATAAGTTTTATTTGTTGGTTGGTTGGTTGGTTGGTTGGTTGGTCACTTTGTCATTTGTATTCTTTTTGTTTTAGGGAAATTTATATCAGGAGTATGTAGTTTCTGTAAACTGTTTTGGGTAGGTGTCCACATTTTTGTTTTAGTTTTTTCCTACAGAATATTTTATAAAAAATGAAAATGATCTTTTTCTTGAATGCTTGCTAAAATCTTATTCAAGACTGCCTTGGCACTGTCTCTCTTTATAGGTAGAGAATTTACAACCTTTTTATATTGACTGCAGTTATTGATCTCTTGAGGTGCTATGCTTGTTTCTGAGCCAGTTATAAAAATGTATATTTTTCCCAGAAAACTGACCATTTTGTCTATGTTGTCAAATTTATTGCCATAAAGTTGAACACAGTATTCACTTATTATTTTATCTCTCTTGCTTAAATCTTTAGTTATGTGCTTTTTTTGTTCCCAAAATTGCTTGTATATGTTTTCCCCTTTTTCTCTTTTCTTTTCTTTTCTAATCTTACTTTCCATAGATTTGCTGATTCAATAGTGTTTGTAAAGAATAGGAATTTTTAATTAATAGACTATATAATGGTTTTTCTGGTTCATTAATTCTGGCTTTGTCTATAGCAATTACTCTCTTCTAACTATTCTGTCCTTCTAATTTAAAAAGTAAACTTTTAACACTATGTATTTTCCTATGAGTATTCTCTTGGCTCTTTCCAAGCGTTTTCATATGTATTTGGTTCTTCTTTCTTGAAATATCGCTTGCCTTTAGACAATTGGTTCTTCCAGGACCCATGCTTGCCTTTATATTGTTAATTTCTTATGTTAACTGAATTTTATCTCTCTTCACTAAAGCCTTTTTATATAAAGGGATATGGTGCTGCCAAGTTCCACATGAATGATTCAGTAGGGGGTAAAGTTCAACTGCTGCTGTTTAAAATGAGCCAGTGTCACATCTGGGACAGGAACCGAATTCTCCCTCCTGAGTGTCAGGGGTCATCTTGGACATTGCTCTTTCTCTCTAGTGCATTATTTCACACTGCTTATTGCTCCCAGCTTTTGTTTTATCTCTTTATGATCCTTCAAATAAAGGATCCATTTCTTTTTTGTTTTTAACATTTTATTTATTTGAGAGAGAGAGTAAGAGAGAGCACAAACAGGGTGAAGGCAGAGGGAGAGGCAGACTCCCCACTGAGCGGGCCTTGATCCCAAGACTCTGGGATCATGACCTAAGCCGAAGGCAGATGCTTAACCGACTGAGCCACCCAGGTTCCCCATGAAGGATCCATTTCTTATTTTACATTGTAATTGTACATTGTAAATAGACTGATAGATTGGTTGGTCGATAGCTGTATGTGTATGTATATATGTGCATGGTGCATGTATATGTGTATGTGTGAATGCTTATGCATACATGTGTATTTTATTTTAATCAGTTATTCAAATGCCTATATTATAGAGTGGTAAATTTTGAGAATGGAGGGGCTTAAGATATATACAATACATTTAATTTATTTCCTGTATTCTGAACTAGTTGAGAGATAGATAAAGGGTATGGAAGTCAAAATATCAAATTTGAGGAGTTGTGAATTATGTACTTAAGGTGCACAAGCACTATGTTTCTATCACTGAATTTAACAGCATTATTCCTCCACCCAAACACATAGTACTAGAAAAACACTGTCCATTCTCCATAGAAAAGAGGATATCTAGAGAAGCAAAACAGCTAGTGTGCTTTCTGTAGGTAGGCAGGTCTGAAGACAGGGGAAAGAGAAAGACCTGATATGCATATTCCTAGTTTTTATGCACCATTTACCATTCAGATAGTTTATTCCTCCTCCTAAGGGGAAGGGTGGGTGAGCAGCAAAAGGGCATCCAGTGCATCCAGTACTGTCCAGTAACATCCAGTACTAAGACAGTACCTGGATATTTGAGAAACTGAGAAACTTTCAGTGAATCTTAGATTCAAAGCAGCTGAGAGCTAATAGAGACGATAAAACATCTAAGTCATTGGTTAGCAGTAAATGGTGGATTTATAAGAATCATCTGAGGCGTTTTATCAACATGCATCTCCAGTGGTCTTGATTCAGACTTCTGATCCAAGAAGACCTATTGATGAGTTTAATAAGAGGAGCTAACATTTGTTAAGTGTTTAGGAAACTAATGCTCATCAGTTAGGAATGACTTATCTAAGGCTGTTTAGCAATATGTGGTTAAATGAGGATTAGAATATAAAAGCCTCACTCTTATCATTGCCTCTCATTGCCCAGACAAATGTTTTTTTTTTTTTTTCTTGGAAGTTAATTTGTAACTTTTTAGAGTGACAGATGGTAACTACACTTATCATGGCAAGAATTTTGTACTTCACATAAATGTTCAATCACTGTGATATTAATATAATATTATATGTCAATTATATTTTAATTAAAAATAAAGAATAATAATAGGATCTATCTGACAGTTATTTGAGGATTAAATGAGATAATGTTGTACATGAAGTACAGTATCTGATACCCTTGGTAACTGTCAATTATTTCACCTGAAAAATATAGGACAATTTATTTCAGTAATAATCTTGGCCTAAGAATGTTCTTGTTTGGATTACTGAAACAGTTATGAAAAAGAATGGGAAAGAAGAAGGGAAATGGAGAATTCATATGGTGCTGTATGGAAAAATGATAAAGATAACAAAAGGGAGATGAGACAAAAGGAAGCTAGCTCCAAGGTCCTAGCCCAAGATTTGGAGAAGACAGTGGCTATCCAAAAATAATTTGGTAGTCAAAATATGACATTCAGTTTGATATCGAACTAAATAAGCATTTGTCAAATCTTGCATTTGTTGAATTATTGTGTAAAAAAGATTAAATGAGAAGAATGAGACACAGAAAAAAAATTACCCAAGAAAGCATAGAGTTTCACGGAGTGGATTTTTAATAGATGAGAGCCAAAGTGATGAAGGAAGATGAGAACTAAAATTTCTATGGCATTTTTTAAGGAGTTTATTGGTAAGATTTGCTAGAACAGGTATTATATCAGAAGATTGCAAGAGACTGAGAAGAGCCTGTATGTAAAAGAAGTGGATAGCACCTTCTTCCTGTGTCTTTTACACATAAGTGATGTACTCATGAATAGCAGATGACATACTTTGAGTTATTTTCCTTTTAGTGGCAATACATTTTGTTGAGTCATGTGTATTTTCTTCATAATGAAACTTTATCTTTACTGAGAGCATGTGTTTTGTAAGGTAATTTCCTATGAGTAGCATCAATCAATAATCTAGCTTGTTTTGGAGTATTTTTGATAATCACTTGGCTTGAATGTAGCCAGAAGAGCTAGTACTTTCTTTTTCTCTTTCCTTTTTTTTTTTTTTCTCTTTCTTTTCTTTCTCTCTTTTTCTTTCTTTCTTTCTTTCTTTTTTTCTTTCTTCTTTCTCTCTTTCGTTTCTTTCGTTTCTTTCTTTCTTTTCTCTTTTTCTTTCTATTTTCATAGATAGCATTTTTAGAAAAAAACACTTCTCATAAATAATCTGATTAATACTGTTTGGTTGTCCCTTCCAGGAGTGATTTGTGACAATTGGTATGATAATGAATTTTCATCAAGAAAATTTTAGGTGAAATAAGTAAGATATAGAATAGTAAATTTCACAAATATATTAAAATACAGGATTTAATTAAAAAACTGTCTCGTGCTATCATAAGATATATGTATTATAAGTTTGGCACTCCACCCAGATTGCCTTAGATATCTTTTATAGTTTGTGTATTTTTCAGAGAAAGGACTCCCAGGCTACTAGAGTGTATTTTCTTGATATTTTCTGAAAGCCAAACAGTGCCTGAGAATTTTTTTCTGTCTGGAGCTGCCCGTAACCAATGACTAACAGGCATATGACAGTTGTAAGAAAGACCTGGCTCCTTTGCCATAGGTCAGTTAAACTGAGAAGTAAAACTTATACTTCACTGTCCCCTTATGGAATCAGATCTATGCTACCTTCTGCATGACCTAGCTTGAGGTCTCATCCTTGTTTGGCAGCCTCCTGTTTTTTACTCTGTTGCTTACATTTCCTTATTGGTTTTCCCTCAGAACATGTCCTCAATATATCATTAGCAAATTTATCCTCAATTCAGGAGTCTCTTTCTGGGGAGACTAGCCTAAGAAAATGCTTCATGAGATTTTTGGGTACTTACTGTGTAGTGTATAAAGCATCTTATAATGAATGAGTTATCCCAAGGAACTAAGTATCCAAATGAAGTATCTTCAGACTATTAAAGAGTTAATCATCATAATAATACCTATTTGAAATATTTATTGAGCACCAATATGTATAAGGTACTGTTTATGGAATCACCAAAGCAAATGTCATATTCCAAAGGAAGAAGCAAGACTATGGAGGAGGATTTTCAAAGGATGAGTTACAAAAGATTTTAATTGTTTTGATACTTTTCCATATTCACTCACATTTGTGAAGTCTAACGGTATCTGGAGTTAGAGGCTAGAATAGGATTTACCAACAAAGTTATGGTCTCCTCTGAGTTCCACTTCCCCATCAGAGGAGGAGGGAGTGAAGTTTTAAGAAAACTCAGTGAACGGGATGCCTGGGTAGCTCAGTCGGTTAAGCGGCTGCCTTTGGCTCAGGTCATGATCCCAGAGTCCTGGGATCGAGCCCCGCATCGGGCTCCCTGCTCAGTGGAGAGTCTGCTTCTCCCTCTCCCTCTGCCTGCCTCTCTGCCTACTTGTGCTCTTTCTCTATCTCTCTGTCAAATAAATAAATAAAATCTTTAAAAAAAAAAAGAAAGAAAACTCAGTGAGCTTGATTAATGCCCTGTGAAGAGTGCACTGGCATTCAACTCCTATAGAGATATCTAAAGGGAGAGTGATGAAATGACTAGCAGCTTTGACACACAAGTGATAGAAAAGTAGCTGCTTTGGGTGGCCCACCCTCCCAGAGCTTGTTGGGATAAAGCATCTCTTTTTACCAAAGACCAAATGTGTGCCATGCTACAAGAGAGTTAGCATGGTTTTGTCTTGGACACCATCCAAGAAAACTGCCTTGAGTATAAAAAGATCTCAGCAAAGAGACATTCGAGATACCACTATAAACTTAAAGTTGAACAAAGACAAAATGGCTGAAATGTGTAGAGATTCCTTTTCAGGACATCTTTAGATAACTAACAGCCAGCTTCTAAATGATGGGCAGCATCCATAAAATTTTCCAAAGTGAAAATTCAATTAAAATACTTTCAAGTCCCCAAGGCTGATGCTGTATTAGTACAAGACTAAGTTGAGTTATAACATTCCTCTTGCTGCTACATTTTCTCTTTCTTTACAGCAAAACCTTGTAAAGATCAGAAACTTTGATTATCATGATAGGAAAGGGCAGATCACCCACTTTTTATGACCCCAGAAGCATCATTCCCATTAAAAAATGTGGGTGCTGGAATGCCTGGGTGGCTTAGTCGTTAAGCTTCTGTCTTCGGCTCAGGTCATGATCCCAGGATCCTGGGATTGAGCCCCGCATCAGGCTACCTGCTCGGCAGGAGACCTGCTTCTCCCTCTCCCACTCCCCCTGCTTGTGTTCCTGCTCTCGATGTCTCTCTCTCTGTCAAATAAATAAATAAAATCTTTTTAAAAAATGTGGGTGCTGTTTCAGAACGTATGCAGCATAGCAGTTAATGGGTAAGAGAAATAGAAGTGTTGGATAGGAAAAGAGCAAAGTGAACTAATCATCTTTCCCAATAGACTTGAATGCTAAAAGGGCCTGGGAATAATTTATAGCCTAAATTAAGAATGAAAATTTGACAAACACACATGGCTACACAATCGAATGACAATAAACTGAGACTGTGTATTATGATTTGGAATGATCAGACTGTTTTTGTTACCTAAGTGCCACCATAAAATTCATGTGTTTAGTAGGTAACTTCCAAGATGGTCCTCAATGATCTTGTGTACATGTATTCATGCCCTTGTATAATCTTCTCCCTCTGACTGTGAACTGGGTCTGGTGACCCTTTTCTAATGAGTAGAAGTATGGCAAAAGTAATGCACATCACTACTGAGATTAGGTTCGCAAAGACTGTAAGCTCTGTTAGCCTGGCATTGTTTATCTGACTTTGTGCAGGTTCATTCTAATCAAGCCAGCTACCATGTTAAAAGCTGTTCAACGAAGAGGCCCATGTAGCAAGAAAGTGAGAGAAGCCTATCGTCAACAGCTTGTGAGACATTTAGGCCTTCTTTTCAACAGCTTGTAAGGAAATAAATCCTGTGATCAATAAGTAGAATAAGCTTGGAGATTGATCCACACCCATCAGGTCCACAGATGAGAATATATCACTGACCAGCACCATGATTACAGCTTTGTGTCAGACCCAGAGCCTGAAGGCCCAGCTGAGCCATGTCTGGATTCTTGACTCACAGAAATGGCAAGATAATAAACATTGTTATTTTAAGCCACTAAGTTCTGGGGCAATGTGTTACAAAGCAATAGATAACTAAACATGAACCTTGCCTTCGAGTTCATCCACAGTGATCAGAGGATGTAAGTCTAGCAAATAAATGTAAGGAACAGTAAGAAGCAAAGATAAAAAATTGTGTTTTCTCCTAAGGACCTGCTCTCATAAATGTAACCATTACAAAATCTACATAAGACATATCTGATTTTCAGCAGTTTACAACGTCACAATGGAGATGTGCACCAAAGCAGGATGTCCTAAGGGATAATTAAAAATGTATATACTGGAGAATTCCAAGGCCCTATTTGTAGAATTCATAAAGTCCCAGAGGCTGTAAGTTCTTTTCCTTATCTCTAGCTCAGAACTCCCACTAACAATGAGTTGTCTCCAGTTAATGATCATCTCATACTTTCACATATAGAAATTCACATGCATACACGCATAATGTCCAGAAGGTATTTAAGTGTAGAAGACTATATCGAAGATTAGAATAGTGGTGGGAAGAACAGAAGATATATTGATGGTCAAACAACATATGTTGATTTAAATAGAATTTTAAGAGCAAAAATTACAATTATTATTTCCCTCCAATTAGAAATTTTTATAAGCTGCTTCATTTTATATGGTACCCAATTCCATATAATCTCAGTATTTAGTTAGCCAGGCAATGCCCTTCCATTTATAATTCTCTGTCCCTTCTTTCTTAAGAACAAAAATATATTTCTCTAATTAATTATCCTACGTTGTACACTTGGTTTCTCTCTTCAGTTTCTGAGGCCCTTAGCTAATACTCATACTCTAAAGGTCAACCCCTCTACCCTAGACACCTATTAAAATACTGTATTACAAAAGCATGATGATTTTTAATTAAAATCAATTCTGTTTCAAGCTGTTACTTTTTACCTGGTAATGGAGGTTGACAGTGATCTAATTTAGATCGATGCTATGGACACTGAGGTGTGCTCCCCATATATCCTCCTCTTTTTAAAACAGAAACATTCATTTCCCCCAGCTGCTTAGGCTGTGACAACTGAACCTGATAGCTGAATGCCCTATGCTAAAGAAAGCCACCTTGTTAAAATTTGGGACATTCCTTTTGAGAGGCAGTCTGCTTCAATGACTGGCCAATGTTGGGGTATAAAAGTCACACCTCCTTGCCACAGTATTTTTTCCCTTGCCTAAGTCTGTTCCTATGCTATCCCTGTATGTTAGTCACTCCTAACTTTCTGCACACACACTCTATGTGTAGAACTTGTGTGTTTATCACTGTCAGTAAATCTTTACCTTTGAGTTTTATTCCCAGGGAACCTAACCTGCAAATATTGGCTGGATAGAATAACAGATTGGAGGAGGATGTTAATGAGATGGATTTTAGATATATTGGATTCTGTGTACTATTAGACAGCTAGTGTAAATTGCTTGCTGGTAGCAAAGAGAATAAATAAAAGAGAAAACAAAGTTGAATAAATAGATGTTGGAGTCATCAATACACTGATATATTTTAAATCACAGGAGTTAACTAGTTTCTTTTTGTTGAAAAAAAAAATCCACAAAGCTACAAACAAAACTTGTCCTTTGGTTTCCAGGACAGTGAAATTGGTTTTTCTCAGGACTTTTTCCCCAAGTTCACTTCTTACTGTTTACCTGCTAATAAAACAGTCTAATTATTCATAAGTTAAATAACTAATTCATTCAAATAATACCAACTTAACTCCTATAATGGACCATAGAAGGTCTAAGATATGTTGTAATGAACAGAGAAAATTTTCTTTTCTTTTTTTTTTTTTTAAAGATTTTATTTATTTGACAGAGAGAGACACAGCGAGAGAGGGATCACAAGCAGGGGGAGTGGGAGAGGGAGAAGCAGGCTTCCCGCCGAGCAGGGAGCCCGATGCGGGGCTCGATCTCAGGACCCTGAGATCATGACCTGAGCCGAAGGCAGACGCTTAACGACTGAGCCACCCAGGTGCCCCGAACAGAGAAAATTTTCACCTAATAATTAGAGATAGACATCAATAATGTGACAGAATAACAATCCAGGCGATTATGGGTGAACTTGTTTGTGTGCTTAGCATCATAAAGAAGACCAGTGTAGATGGAAAGTAGTAAATGAAGCAGGAGAATATACAGAGATGAGTTAAAAAATTTAACATGTGTTATATATTATAGGGCTTTTAGACCATGCTTTGAATTTGTTCTTCATTTTAATAACAGCAGGAAGAAACAGGAGATTTTATGCAACACATAAATTTATGCATTAATTATTAAAACTTACTGAGCACCTACTCTGTGTTAGTTTATATCTCTTAGTACTAGGATTCCAATGGTGAACAAAACAGATTACCTACTTGTATCTACATCCGCATGATATAAGAAATTGACAATAGAGAAATAGTAGAGAAGAATAATAGAATAGAAAAATGACAATAAATGAATAAACAACTAAATATTTGTGTAATAAAATATCAGGTAGTGATAAAACTCATACTAAAAATAAAGCAGCATAAGAATATAAAGAATGACAAAGGATATTAATTTAAAATGTGTAATCAGGGAAGACTTTCAGCACAAACCGGAATAAAGCACAAAAAAGAATATGAAAATAATTGCATCTGTTGTTACAATCATATTTAAACTTAGAATGTTATATTAGCTGTAAAAAATTTTGAGATTCACAAGCAAATATATGACTTTTAGAACCTTGACATTGGATAAGTTCACCTTGGAAGAGAATGTAGAAAGGAAAGAGATAAAAACAGAAGCAAGCGAAGCTCAACAAGAGTCTTTCTGTTGAGAAGAAAGAAGAGAGTCCCACTGAAATAGAGTGAAGTGAGAAGAGTGTAAAGTGGTGAAAAGGGTAAGTCTGAGAAAATGAGTAAGTTCTGAGAAATTCTCCTGGGAATGGAGAAAACGGGATAGCTTGGAGTGAGTTCAAAGGAGTTTTCAGATGACCATATTATACATTCTGTGTACCGGTGAAATACATTGATCATGTCGAATTTGGTGACGTGGCAGAGCAGAAATAATTTTAGGACCACAGTTCTTAATAATGGAGGAGAGTGTGAGCCAAGGCAGAAATGGAGGAATTGGCAGTGGACAAGAAGAGAACTCTTTCCACTGTAACAAGGGGGAGATTCCCAATTGAAAGTAAGATTATCATCTCAAAATTAACAAGTACAAAGTGAACTCAATGAATTTTCCCAATCTTTGTGTGTTTCCTAACTCATTCACTAGAACGAACTAAATGTCCGAGACAGAAAAAAAAAAAAAAAAAGACAATCTTCAAATCCTTTTCCCCAGCACTAAAATCCAGCACAACCTTCTAAATTATCTCTAAACCCTTGAACTTCAGTGAGAGTGAGGCATACTGGTGAGATAAAGGTGAAGCTCTTCAGTGCAGTCTCAGTCCTGAGGCGATACCTTTTCTAAGGATGATGGTTGCTTTTTATATCTGCTATGTTCTGTTTTTTAATGTTCTCTTTATTT
This sequence comes from Callorhinus ursinus, assembly GCF_003265705.2. Lineage (NCBI taxonomy): Eukaryota > Metazoa > Chordata > Mammalia > Carnivora > Otariidae > Callorhinus > Callorhinus ursinus. The sequence continues at coordinate 23,001,007 of NW_027397076.1, read as the reverse complement.
CTTACTAGTCCATCTCTCATTAATCCAATACCCTATTTTAGTTAATAATTCCTTAGTATCAGTTTTTCTTGTTCAAATTATTGTGCAGTTTCTCTCTCCCAGTCTTTGACCAGTATCTCTCCATCAATTCACATAAGAAGTGAAACTGAAATTCAAAACCAAATCTATTAACAACAGATAGTAATATTTATGAAACCGTACTATCAACATTCTATACCTACTTGAACAATGAACTCAAGTTTTTATTAAATATTTTAGTGAGCAGAACTTCTTAAAGAACATTGATTACCCATGTGGATCTGTGTTGCCAGGCAGTTTGGTTATGACTAGAAACATCATTCATTCAGTAAATATTGATTGAGCCCTTGCCATACTCAATGTATTGTTGTAGACCCTTGAACTAGAGAAATCAATCAGACCGATGAAATCTCTAATTTCATTGACTACTTCTGAAAAAGAAAGTGCCATAAGTTTTACTATTGATGTTTTGGGTGCTTCAGCATTTTTTATAGAAGAAACGGATGTATATATGCTTTGTGTTCTTACGATTACGAACACTCATATGCAAACTTTGTACATTTCTATAGACTGTAATTATTGACTATTATTACTTTACTCATCATAGTCTATGTTACGCCTACTAAGTTTACATATGTATAATAACAGGAGAAATAAAAAGCAAACGAAGATTGAATTTTAAGTTACTGTTTTATTGGGATTTTAACAATCTTACATTACAGAATATAAAAAGAGATTTGACACTTAAAGAGAGTGAAAATAGAGTACACATAATGATGTTTTCTCTTCACTCAAAGTACCATTCAAAATGTATGATTCTGGGACGCCTGGGTGGCTCAGTCAGTTAAGCATCTGCCTTCAGCTCAGGTCATGATCTCAGGTTCCTGGGATCCAGCCCCTCATAGGGCTCCCTGCTCAGCAGGGAGTCTGCTTCTCTCTTTCCCTCTGTCCATCCCCCAACTCGTGCTCCCTCTCTCTCTCTCTCAAATAATAAATGAAATCTTAAAAGAAAATCTGATTTCACACTAAGTCACTATTTCATAAGTTCCACCTCTTGTAGATGAAAATTCCTGATGTTAATACCCCTATGGGCGCTTCTATCCCTTCCCACTTCCTTTTTGAAGATTATTGTAACAGAGGAATTCTTTCTGCTCAGAACTAATGGCAATTTGAAATATATTTTCATAAAGGTTTCTTATTTTTATGGAAATTCCAAAGAACTTTTCTCTTTATACTACTCACATCAAGCATTATACTTTTTTTTGAGGTGGAAATAGGTTATTTCTTAATCCAATACATCAAAATCTAAGCTTTGTGTGTGCATTTGACATGTTACACATTAAATATCAAATACATTAATTAAAACTTACTATTCTTTAATGAGATAGGCATCTTACAAATTAGACAACTACAGAAGACACACATATTAAAAAAATCAAGTATTACTTTAAAAATAGTCATTGATGTATTTACTTAATAGTCAAATCTCCATCATTTCCTATCTAAAAATGTAAATATGTCAAAAAAGATGTAAATATATCACCAGAAATGTGTTTCTAATCATTGTCCCCTGATACTTTTTAAAGAGTCACAGGAAAATACACACAGCATGGTGATAAGAAAGAATTTGTTGCAGAATAGACAAACATTGGAATCTAGGAAAGCCTTCTTTCTTGAATATCATTACCCCTATACACTTTCAATTTCTAAATCCCTTTTTTATAATTTCAAAAAAAGAAATTTCAAAAAAATTTCAAAAAGAAATTAATATACTCTCAAACTTAGGAAGAATTCTTATATTTGCACCACAAAATTAATTCTGAAAAATATATATATTTTTAAATTTATTTTTTTAAAGTTTTTATTTAAATTCCAGTTGAAAATATATAATTTTTAAATAAAGTATTTCTCTTATCAATTAGCTATTTTAACTAGAGAAAATAGTTACAAAAAATGCCCAGTGGTGACTGGGTGGTGGTCAGTTAAGCATCTGACTTTGGGTCAGGTCATGAACTAAAGGTCCTGGAATCGAGCCCTGCACTGGGCTCCCCACTCAGCTGGGAGTCTCTCCCTCTGGCCCTCCCCCTGCTCATGCTCTCTCTCTCTCTCTCTCTCTCTCAAATAAATAAAATCTTTAAAAAAAAAACCTGCCCAAAGTGTAACTGTTCATTTGAAAAGCATATAAATTGCAATAAGTTAACACAATTCAGATTTATGTTAATAATATGTTAGACATATAAATTTTGAGAAAATATATGCATAGTTGACCTTTCTTAATATGTAAATCAAGATTTCCAAATTCCTTGGTAGTGAAATATTACATGTAGATTGTAATACAGTAAATCTGGTTTAATATAACATGTTTATAGCTGAAATACCTACATTCTAAACAAACAAAACTGTACTTAATACGTTAGATGTTTCAAACATACAGCATATTTAAGGACATAATATGCAGTAGAGAAAAATGTATGGGTATTTCATTTTTCAACCAGAGAGAATTTAATCTTTACACATAGTAAGGATTCCCTATGTGCCAAGAAAAAAAAAAAGTGTTCTCTATCTTCTTTTATTTTTTGGGAATGTGTGACAGGGACTCTCCAAGTCTCTAAGTCGCTAGAAATAGAAGAGTAATCGGCTCTACCCTATTGTTTTATTTTGTCCTCAAACTATACTGTGAGTTATTAATATCCCCTCTACAACAGATCACAAAACTGGAAATAATAGTAGTTAAGTTGCAAAGTCACCATTATAGCCCGTGCCTGTGTGTAGAAATGGACAATTTGAAGACAATAGCAGTTTACTATACTTATTAATAGAAAAAAGATAATAAAGTCAGCTTTGAAACTTTATCCTATACTCCCATTTGTTTAGGATAGAGTTAGTTAATGAAAATGGTGTTATACAAGTTTTAGATTTATTCATTCATTGCTGTGTCTGTGTTGAACATTGATTAACTTAGATCTCATATAAATAAGATTCCTTTCTTCATTAAGAAAAGAATCACAGTTTTAAACATTTATTTTCTCTGAGAAGGAAAGGGATTAAGGTGTTCAAATTAAAATCAATAAGAGCATGATTTGAAGGAGATACTATTCTACAGAGTTACATCAGGCAGGAACTATTATAAAGATATTTGCTTGTGATTGATAAACCTGAATATATATAATTAAAATCATAATCATAATCAAAGGACATGCAAAGTTTTGTACTTTCATCTAATAATATTTCATTACATTATTATTTTATTTTATACATTTTTATTTGAATGATGATTTGCATTCAGCTTTGCAAGTGCATATGTGAAAATTAAAACAAATCTGTGATCAAAAAATGGGCAGAAGACATGAACAGACACTTCTCTGAAGAAGACATACAAATGGCTAACAGACACATGAAAAAATGTTCATCATCATTAGCCATCAGGAAAATTCAAATCAAAACCACATTGAGATACCGCCTTACACCAGTTAGAATGGCAAAAATTGACAGGGCAAGAAACAACAAATGTTGGAGAGATTGTGGAGAAAGGGGAACCCTCTTACACTGTTGGTGGGAATGCAAGTTGGTACAGCCACTTTGGAAAACAGTGTGGAGGTGCCTCAAAAAATTAAAAATAGAGCTACCCTATGACCCAGCAATTGCACTCCTGGGTATTTAACCCCAAAGACACAGATGTAGTGAAAAGAAGGGCCATATGCACCCCAATGTTCATAGTAGCAATGTCCGCAATAGCCAAACTGTAGAAAGGACAGAGATACCCTTCAACAGATGAATGGATAAAGAAGATGTGGTCCATATATACAATGGAATATTACTCAGCCATCAGCAAGGATGAATACCCAACTTTTACATCAACATGGTTGGGACTGGAGGAGATTATGCTCAGTGAAATAAGTCAAGCAGAGAAAGTCAGTTATCATATGGTTTCACTTATTTGTGGAACCTAAGGAACAGCATGGAGGACATTCGGAGAAGGAAGGGAAAAATGAAGGGGGGGAAATCAGAGAGAGAGCTGAACCATGAGAGACTATGGACTCTGAGAAACAAACTGAGGGTTTTAGAG
>NW_027397076.1:22953616-22996823 GCF_003265705.2 Callorhinus ursinus | reverse complement strand
ACACAATAAAATTAAATTTAAAAAAATCTGTGATTAGTTAGGCTCAAAGATCAGCTCCCATTCTTTTATACCTAGTTCTCCATCCTTAAACTTTTTTTGTTGAAGTCAGTCTTTTTCTTACTATAAAATTTTACTACTTTCTCCAAGAAGTTCCCTTCTCATAGCATATAGAAGAAGCTAAACCATTATCTAACATATTTTTCTTGTTTCTGTTATAAAATATTGTCAGAGTTCATTAAGTAAAACTACCAACAAACCATTATTTAATGTTCCCTTTAATTCATATAATAGTAGAATCCGATCTAATATTTAACCATAAAAATCATGTGTACTGGTAAGTATGTATGTTATAAAAGTCATTTTCCCCTCACATATCTTCTCACTGATAGCCATTTTTGGTAGCATTATTCTCCTGGTTATCCAGGATTGAATCACTTGAATTACACATTTTTTTCTCATTTTCCACATCTGCTGAAACTTATATTCTACATTCATCATTTACTTTCTATCCCCACAATCATCGCTTTTCCTTATATAACTTATTCACTTAGTGCAACCTGGTGACTCAGCACAGTACTAGGTGCTGGATGTCACCAAGCAGACATGTTCCCAGCCTCTGTAGATCTTGTAAAAAAGTATCTCTTGTGTCTTTTAGAATTTCGCTACCCGTACTTTACCATGTTCTATCATAAATAGACTTTCCTTCCTTTCTGTTGACTTTGCTTTACCTATTTTTTTAACACAAGAGAAACATGATCAGATTACATGCCTGTCGAATGGCAGAGTTGATGGATCTTGTTTGTTTTGTTTTGGGTTTCATTCAACTGTGCACTTAGGTAAGACTGAAGTCCTTCTCAGAAGTACTCATGGAAGCAGAGTAATACACAGTGCAATTTCTAAGATATCTAGTTGTATCCAATATGATTATCTCTTTTCCTCACTGTCTGAGTCTCAGGCACTTGAAAGGTAGACCAGGCAAATTTGTCCAGTCCTACCATACTTTGCAATCTAAACTTTCCCTGACTCTTACCTTTGTACAGGACTTTATTGTTAAATTGTACATCTTCCAGGATGCAATGTGGCATCATCAAACGATTGATATTTCCTGCCATATTAGTTTGTAGGAATTGCACTCTCTGAAAAGATATAAAAGTGGTGTTGGGGAGTCAAGAGTAGAAAACAGTAACCCTGAACAGATGTTTACTTTAAAAAGGTAGTAGCAACAAAGAGGAATGAGATGGTTTCCAAGTTTTCTGTTTGATACAAACTCTGTTTCTTGGAATTGGGGCAAATGGTAGGAAAGAGTTCATGGCCCCATGTTCTTCCAGTCATGCAGAGCTTGCAGTTGTTTCACGAGGTGATGAAAAGTTCTACCATTGATGGTTTTTATAACATTTAGTTGATATTTATCCCAATTTCTGGCATTTGTTTTTCTAATAGTCTCAGATTTAGTACTTTTAATGATTTTTCATGTGTTTCCTGTTTTGGGACTAGTTTAAAGGAAAGTAGGAAGAAGTTGACTCCATGTAATCCAGAAGTTACCCCCAATTTTTTTTTTATTGCAGTATAAATACTGAATAGGTTTATTTTACTTTTCTTTTGAAGATTCCATTAAGTAGTTGATTTATTCATCATGCCATCTGTTTTTTCCCCTTTTACTTTTAGGACACCAAAGGAGGAACATGTTTTGAAACTTTAGTTTAATAAAGAGAGAGAGAAACAAAAAGAGAGAAAAAGCAGATGAACTTACGCATGAACATGGACAAGCAGCCAGCTGTGTTTGCTTTCTTTTGTATCTTTAAACATCAGTTTAATATTACTTTTCTTTTTTTTACATGCATGCTGCCATAGATTGCCAACGAAGCATTTTTGGCCCACTTTCAAAGCATCATAAGAAAATATACCCACATGGCAAACATTTTTCTTTTCCCTTCATCCTAGTCATTCCATTTGTGACTGATGCACTACAACAAAATGCATACTTCAATAAAATGTGATTTAGTTTTTAAATTTGATCAAAATAGGTTTCCCTCTGTAACATAAAAAGAAAAAAAACTAATTTTTATAATGGTAACTAGAAAATCTAGGAATAAATATTTTTGTAATATATAATATTATTTTAACCACTTTTAAAAATGCATTATTTAGTGTAATGCATCATATTTGTATTTTAAGAATACTTTATTATAAAAATAAAAGCAGGTATGTCTATTAAAGTCTAGTACAGAAATAAAATACATTAAAAAAAACAAACAAGGAGATATCTCATGATTGCTTGCCAGAATAATTCTGATGAAATGAAAAGTGTGATAAGCAGCATGTCCTCAAGGGAAAGAGTAAAGAAATCACAGCTCTAAGAGAACTGTATTCTGGGAATCATCAAATAAACAAGAAATCCAAGTAGGCTATTATTAAACCAAGTAGGAAGTCTTATTTTTTTTTAAGTGCAGAATGGTGTCACTGTACATAATTTCTAAAACTATTTTAATTTTAAGTTTAACATATAACAAATTAGATAATTCCTGGCCTAAAAGTATTGTGGCAAAAGCAACCTGAAAGAAATTTAAGAACCATTTTAACACATGGATTTTATAACACATTTTTTTAAAAGATTTTATTTATTTATTTGACAGAGAGAGACATAGTGAGAGAGAGACATAGACAGAGAGAGACATAGTGAGAGAGACAAGCAGGGGGAGTGGGAGAGGGAGAAGCAGGCTTCCCGCGGAGCGGGGAGCCCCGTGTGGGGCTCGATTCCAGGACCCTGGGATCATGACCTGAGCCGAAGGCAGATGCTTAACGACTGAGCCACCCAGGTGCCCCAACACATGAATTTTAATGTAGTTGAATAAATATTCATTTTAAAATGTAAGCATAATCCTTAAACATTTTATAACATTTATGAAAAATATATTCATTGCAGAAAATTTAGAATATACTAATAAGAAAAAACTTTATTTTCTTTGCAAAACTTAAGGAAAATAAGTAGTACATGGTAATTACTTTTCTAATTTAATTTTCTGTTAATAAATGTATTACATATTATGCTCTGAGTTAAGTGTTCCTTGAATGACTGAATAAATGAATAACTAGAAATATCTAAACTAGTTCAGAGAAGCTATCAAAATTTATTTCATTTATGTATTCTTCATATATTTTTTTAAAGATTTTATTTTTAGAGAGTGCACATGCACACACACCTGCATGTGCAAGTGAGGGAGAGGCAAAGGGAGCCCAGAAAGAGGAAGACAATCTCAAGCAGAACCCCTGCTGAGCATGGAGCCTGATTTGGGGCTCCATCCCACCCCTGCGAGCTCATGACCTGAGCTGAAACCAAGAGTCAGCGGCTCACCCAACTGAACCACCCAGGGGCCCAGTAGTCCTCATATTTTAATTTCCATCTTCTTTTATACCAATATATTTGGACAATAATCACGAAGAAGGAAAAGGAGGAGAACAAGGAGAAGAAGAAAAATAGGAAGACAAAAAAGAGGAAGAAGGAGATAAGGCAGAGGAGAAGAGGAAGAAGTCAGTTAATACGTACAAAGCAACATTTTATGTGTGGATACCAACACAATGAGATAGGTATTTTTACTTTCATCTCCTTTTTTCCAATGAGGAAAACGAGACACAAATAAGTAAAATATCTTGTCTAAGTTAACATAACTATTAAATGTTAGAAGTAGAACTTGATTTTAAGAGTTTGGTTCAGGGGCACCTGGGTGGCTCAGTGGGCTAAGCATCTGCCTTCGACTCCAGTCATGATCTCAGGGTCCAGGATTGAGCCCCACATCGGGCTCCCTGCTATCCCTCTGTTTGTGCTCTCTCTCTCAAATAAATAAATAAAGTCTTTTTTTTTTAAAGAGTCTGTTTCAAAGTCCATGCTTTTAATTGATATTTATTCTGATAGAAATAATGAAGACAGGTATACACAATGAAGATGAAGAAGATATGAGAATAAAATATATTTGCTTTTAATTCTTTACTGTTCGTTAGGAGAAAAAAATGAGTACAGAACTGGTACTGAGGTTGTGTTCCACAAAGTCCAGAAGGATATAACTTTCTATCTCTTTGCTCCATTCTGCAAACCTCATTCATATTCTCCAAATTTCCCCAAGGTCAAGCTGGGTGTTTTAACCTTCACATCTACATTTTAACCAATCAGAAAGAAAGGACACAAGCTATACCTTAATGGAACTATCCTGAATTCATGCACATCCTTCTGCCTACATCTTCAATAGCAAGATTATACTCCATTAGTCATAGGTAGGTGCAAAGGAAATTGGAGTTTTTTTATATTATTAAATGTTAACTTATTCTGAATCAAAGGGAAAACAAGTATTAGGTTAGAGTTAGCAGTCACTGTCATAGGGAGATACATAGATATTACCACAACTAATACATACAATTTTTTTAAGTTTACAGTTTATGTAGGTATTAAATGTCAGAGCTAGGGTTTGAGTTTAGCAACCTGAGTTAAGGCAATATGGCATTAAGAAGATTAAATAGAAGATACTAATTTAAAAAAATGTCGATTGAACTGATTTTGATGTGGACAACCTTGGAACAAGAATATAATTAGTGTTCATCTAAAATACTAAAAAGAAACTAAGATAATTAAGACAAGTATAGAACCACTATTGACTCTTAGGTTTAAGTAAAATATTGCCTAAGATGAAGATATCTTATTTTCACTGGATAGAATATTACACATATCAAGCCCAGTGCAGAATTTGTTGAGATTTCATAAAATATATTGCTTTGCTAAATATGGGGAAGATCCCACTAATAAATAGTTAGAAATCATCCTAGTTATAAGTAAATTATACTTCAGGCATGATTTAAAATTGTGTAAAAAGAAAAATATTTAATATTAAAAAGTTACATGCTTAAAATTTTTTTAGATTAAAAGGTTATAGGAGATTAATCCCAATTCTTTCTTTTGGCATATGACATAATCTTATTGGAATTAAAACTTAATGAAAAGTAAATATCATGTATTATTATTGAATCCAATGGTCTCTAAATATCACTACAACTAAAGAATTTACATTTAAGAAAGATTATCTGAGGAAACTAATTTTTAAATCCAATTAAAGAAATTATATATAATTCATGTATATAGCCACTTTTTAAGAGCTTCATCCTAGTTTTGATGTAAAAATCTTCTGTCAGACTTAAACACAAGAGAAGCAGTAGGTATCTGCTCTTAAGCATTATAGTGACTTTCTTTTTTTTTTTAATTAATTTATTTATTTGAAAGAGAGACAGCAAGAGCCAGAGAGGGAACATAAGCAGGGGGAGTGGGAGAGGGAGAAGCAGGCTTCCCGTGGAGCAGGGAGCCTGATACGGGGCTCAATCCCAGGACCCTGGGACCATGACCTGAGCCAAAGGCAGACACCTAACGACTGAGCCACCCAGGCACCCCTGCATTATAGTAACTTTCTATGCCCAATCAATCTACTCATATTCATTAAGATAAAATAAATAATTCTGGGGCTAAGCAAATAGGAAGGAGGATAGAAATATAAGGATCAGTATAGGAAGAAGGAAGAAAAGTTTCACCCCAAAGTTCAAATAAATAATAAAAATAAATCTTAGGTACTCAGAGATGATTTGAATTCTTCCCCGGGATTCCCTGGAGTTTGGTAATTTAAAACTAAAAAAAAAAAAGTCAACCCATGAAATAAAGCAACAAATACACTTCAAATTCTTCATCAAAGGAAGTAAGTTAAAATATAATTTCAGAGAAGTCAAAGCTTCTCCTCTTTGGGATAGAAAATACTCCTCTGTAAACATGCTGAGGAGCAGCCATGAAAACGAGCCATTCATTCCTCCTGCCTTGGGGACCCCACGGCTGACTCAACTCCTCTACATCCACCATCACATCTGTGCCAAGGTCACCATTCCATGGGTTTCTTCCAGCAAATCACTGAGTGGGGCGGGATATTGGTGCTGAACCATTTCTATGGGAAGTAGGACTCCTCTGACAGGTGCCTTTCACTCATGGATTCACCATTAGCTTGGCCAAAACTTTCTCAGAACTATGCTGTCATCTGAGACTTCCTACTCAATCCTTTTTTTCTTCCTACTTTTCTTCACAGGCCAGATCTACATTGTGGTCTGACGTTTCCCCTGCTTCCTTTCCTTTATTCTTCGTAGTCATTTTCCTTAATAAATCTCTTGCGTGTCTGATCCCGTCTGAGCATCTGCTTCTTGGGGAAGCAGAACTAAAGCAGTTTGTGTAAGAGGTTACATCAGAGAGTGAATCCTGGAGCCAAGATGTAGGAAATTGTAGAATAGTATGTAAATTCTTGGGATAATTTTTATTGTTAATGTTTATAAATCACATCATTAGAAAACAGCTGATTCTCCCAAGGTCTTTAAAAGTAAGAATAACATGAATACAGCATAATTTTGAATTTTTTATTTAATGCTATTTTTATTAACAAGGATTTTATTTAAAATGGCATAGAACTACTTATATGGGAACATATGCCCTCAGAAAGGTATTTTTGGAGGTATTTTTTTTTCTGTGTACAATTTCTCTGGCAACTGCAAATCTAAGTTCTTGAAAGCAGTCAGTGAAAATACAATAAACAAAATTGTTAAACAAATTAACATGTAAGACATCTATGAGACCCTTTAGATATTTACATAATGAATGATTATAAGTAGATTTTTTCTCATATAATCCAAAAAATTTAATCTCTATAAAAATCTTACCTCATTTTCTATCATTGCATCTTTATTCTTTCGCACTTCAAGTGACAGTTTTATTAGACTAACACACAAACATGAAAATGTTTATAGGTCCCCTAGCACAGACTATAAATAAAGTTAAATTGCATTAAAATACCCACATGTGAGCTGAACTGAGATCAAGTAGTTTAAGAAATTTGGAATTAATTATAAGAAAAACAAATCTTGTAGTCTAAGATAGTCTTTTATGTGATTTTCAGTGATCATAATCTAGTTAATATGAAATTCTTTTCATTGCTGAACACAAGTAGCTTTCTGTACTAGGAATAAAGGCAAATTAAGAGTCAATTAAAAGTTACACCTTCACCACTGTATACAGATTACTGTCCATCTGATTTGAATTACTTATTTAAACAGGCATTGGAAATCATGATGTTACCAGTTAAAAAGATGTATCATCTAGACCAGTGAGAAGACAGTATTGAATAAGGAAATTTCATCACCAGAAGAGTATACTGCACTACATCCCCCCTGTCAAGAATTTATATCCAGGGGCGCCTGGGTGGCTCAGTGGTTAAGCGTCTGCCTTCGGCTCAGGTCATGATCCCAGGGTCCTGGGATCGAGCCCCATATCGGGCTCCCTGCTCAGCTGGAAGCCTGCTTCTCCCTCTCCCACTCCCCCTGCTTGTGTTCCCTCTCTCGCTGTGTCTCTCTCCGTCAAATAAATAAAATCTTAAAAAAAAATTATATCCACCTGAAACCTCAGAATGTCAACCTATTTGAAAATACAGCTTTACAGATATAATTAGTTAAGATGAGATCATAAGGGATTAGAGTGGGACTTAAGTCCAATGTCTGGTGTCTTTGTAAGAAAGTGGAGAGATTCAGACACGGACACATGGGGAAGAAGGCTCTTTGTCAACAAAGGCAGATTGAATCGATGCAGCTGCAAGCCAAGGGTTAAGGGCAAAAACCACAAGCTAGGAAGAGGCAAGGAAGGATTCTTCCCTAGAGCCTCCAGAGCAATAATGACAGTGCTAACACCTTGATTTTAGACCTCTAGCTTCTATAACTGTAAGGGAATATATTTCTGTAGTTTAAGCCACCCAATTGGTGGTAATTTGTTATGGCAGCATTAAGAAATTAATACAGATACCTTCCTACACTAAAAAATTATTTTAGTTACCAGCAAATATTTCTCTCCTACATAGTACACACATTATTTTACCTATTTACAAGAGGATGGGTGATTTAAAAATATAGGACATTTTTCATAAATCTGCCACCAATATACAAAGGAAACATTTTTAATGAAAGCACAACAGCATTATCTTTGGATGAAACGCACACATCTGAAACATTTTAACCTGTCATCAACAGTCAAAGCGAAATGTTTACTCATGTTGGAACAGCCTTATCTACCTGTTAAACACACACACACACACACACATATACACACCACACTTACATTAATAGTTTCCATATTAAATGTAACTGAAGCAAAAAAGAAACATTTATTAACTAAAACAACACACAGGACAGTATAAGTAGCCTCTTACATTCTAGTGGCAGAAAATATGATTACATTTTATTAAAAGAAAATTAATAGGCTTTTTTCAGAGAGGTTTTAAGTTGACATTATTAACTAAAGCCCACGGTATACATTAAAATCCATTCTCTCTGTCGTACAGATCTACAGGTTTTGACAAATGCATAATGTCATACATTTACCACTACAGGAGCACAAAAAATAGCTTTGCTGGCCCCAAAGCCCCCCATACTCTATTCATTCATCCTTCCCCTTCTCCCTGCAAACCTTCAGAAACCACTGATATTTTCACTATCACTATAATTTGACATTTTCAGAATGTCATATAGTTAGAATCATACAATATGCAGCCTTTTCAAATTGACTTTTTTCATTAAACCACATGCATTGGAAGTTATTTCATGTCTTTTTTGTGGCTTGATAGCTCATTTCTTATTATCAATGAATAATATTCCATTGTGTGGATGTACAAGAGTTTGTTTATCCATTCCCCTATCGAAGGACATCTTGGTTGCTTCCAATTTGAAGCAATTATGAATAAAGTTGCTATAAACATCCATGTGCAGGTTTTTGTGTAGACATAAGTTTTCACTCATTTGGGTAAATACCTAAGAGCACAATTGCTGGATCATATGGTAAGCCTATGTTCAGCTAACATGGCTATGTTTAGCCTACATTTAGTAAGAAACTGCCAAAATGCCTTCCAAAGTGTCTATTATTTGCATTTCCACCAACAGTGAATGAAAGGGCCTATAGCTGCACATCTTCATCAGCATTTGATGTTGTCAGTGTTTTGGGCTTACCCATTCTAATGGATGTGTGGTATCTCATTGTTGTTTTAATTTGCAGTTCTCTAATGATATATGATCTTGATTTTTTTTCATATGTTTACTCACAATCTGTGTATCTTCTTCGGTGAGGTTTCTGTTCATATCTTTTTGTCCATTTTTTTAATCAGGTTGTTTATTTTCTTACTGTTGAGTTTGGAAGAAGAGCTTGATGAGCTTCATTCTGGGAGTGCTGTAAAAACAAAGAAAATCAGAAAATTGGAAGCAACTGCCATTGTCAGCTAAAGGGCTGTGGGTAGGCTTTCCTGGCAGGGAAAAGGCAATGGGGAAGTTTTTTTTCCCCTCCTCTAACCTCTCTCTAGAGCCCTCTATTGGCAGAGCTTAACAGGAAACAAGCTTGATAATGAAAGAGATGGTGTGTCCTCTGTTAAGCACAGGTGAAGTAAACTCAGCAAATGTGCAAAAAGGCTTTAATGATGTGATAGCCTATAAGCTATCACATTAGTTTTCAAAATACTTTATAATTATATTTAGCGTAAAAAAAAAGGGATTCTCAGGAAGGAAGGCTAAAAACACAATAAGCACAATATAAAAGAGAGCAATTTGTTTTCCTGAAAGTGTTTTAACCTTAAAATTTCTTCCTATCCAAGGACCTATAATGGTTCAGTAAATTTTTTGGACTGTTGGTTACTATGTTAGCAAGTGCTTAAAAATATTATTTAAGTAAACTAATCTTACACTTTGCCTGAACTTACATTTATGTGATGCATAAATTTTAATTTAGCTAAACTGCACATAGAATCCCATATATTATAAAAAGCTTTTGCGTTTTAAGGTGTATTTTCTTTCTATGTTTATGAAAGGCAAATTCCTCTATTGGATATACCTTGTGGTGTTTAGTTATTTACAAGTGCTCTGTGCTGTATACCTTTTTAAATGGTACACTGAACCCATTTGTTTCAAAGCATAGCTGTTAAAAATGTATAGGACATTTTATATTCCCATAGTCTCCATACAATTATTATTAAAGTTTACAATTAGATTTGTCTTGTATTAACACAAAGAAACTATATAAATATAGAACAGCATTTATAAACATTACACAAGCATTTCATATTTCCCTGTATATGTCCAAATAGAGAATGGCTTAAAATTATTCAAGTTAATTCTGTTTTATATATTAAAAACCTAGAATATTTCTACAGTTCAATTTTCACAATATTGTCTAGAGTAATATTTTTTTACAAACATCTATTGTTTGCAGAATGGTACCATAATTTTTGTTGCTATAAGAAAGATCCAATAGAAATCAACCTATAAGGTGTGTGTGTGTGTATTTTCTTTTATTCCTAGCCTGTGTTTTGTTGGTTGTTTTTTTTTCCAGGAATGAATATGATATTTTATCAAATATTTGCAAATATATCATATAGTGAAATGATCTTTAATTTATATTATTATAATAAATGCTATGTAGTGGTAAAATATCTGGAGGAATTATCCCATGTAAAATTTAATAATAGAAGATGTACCAAATATACTTATGGCAAGATGGTTCTTAGGCAAAATGTTGAGAGTTTGAGATTGTTGCTGCATATATGCTACCAGAAGAATTGCACAGATTTCAAGCAGAATTTAGAAGTAATATAGAGAGCCCAGAACGTTGGATGGAAAACTAAAATGGTCTCTTGTTTTCCGTCTCTCCAATCAGTAACAGATTCTCAAATTAAGATGCAGCCTGGGGACACAGACAAAATCAAGAACACGGGAGATATTTTGATAAGATCTCTGAAAGAATTCAGGTGACATTTAGTAGATCTTTTTATTTGGGCAAAAGGACTTATAAAAAGCATTAAGAACATGGTTTTACTGAAGAAAAATATGCCTAAATTACTTGCAGTTAAATCTACAGGAAAATGGATGCCTCTAAAATCATTATGGGTATAGATTGATACAGAAAGAATTGTCTGGAACCAAATAATGGAAAGCCCATGAAGTTTTTAAGAGAAATGCATTTTTTAAAGTGCAGCAAACCTTGACTTAGCTCAAGAGAAGAACAGTTCTTTTGGTTCTCAACTCTCTGTAGGCATAAAGAAGGATGGGAAATCTGCTCATCTCAAAAAGCGTGTTTTGTAATTCTCTCTAGAAATGGCCAAAGAAAATGATGGTAAAAGAAGGATGTCCTTAGGGCAGATCTCTGAGAGCCTTGGAAAATATTAGAATGGTGAAATATCCCTAGGAAGCAAAGTCAGAGGCTAATCATGTATTCTCTACCCCACAGATAGGGAGATCTGGCATCATTTATTCAGCAGGATTTCAAAATGGCTGGAGAGGAATAAACAAGAAAGTGACCACCATGTGTATCAAATTATTTAAATATGAGTTTTTATTTCTATTGTCTTACAGTATCATTTATCTGTTCTACCATTTTATGTCGGAGAGATGTTTTCTTTTTAGTTCATAAACATTTGGATCATGAAGAACTAATGCAAAGTTGATATTGATATAGATCACAAGATCTTGGACTTCAAGCCTGATACTGTAATCAGATTAGGATTCTTGGGATAACTGTGGATATGTTTTGGATGTAGTAAATTTGTGAATAATTGTGAGTACACTACATTTGGTGGAATTATTGGCTAACATTCTTCATTCCTCCCTATTTTCATGCCCTTTGATGTATAACTTCATAGTTTCTTCCCTTAAAAAGCTAAGTGTACTTTTCCCTTTGACTTTGGAATTGACTTTGGTCAATAGCATATGTGATGTATGTGATAGTATGCTAGCTCTGAGCCTAAGCCTTAAGTAGTCTCATGCATTTACTGCTTGTCCACTTGTGTTCTGCTAACACTACTAAAAAGCATGTCTCAGCTTATCCACAGATCCATTATAATAAATAGCTGTTGCTTTGAATCATTGAGTTTTGAGTGTTTATTACACAGCATCATAATGCAATAGCTAGCTAATACAGGTATGAATTTAAAAGTGAATCAAATGATGAGGTAGTTCCATTAGAAGTTTTATGAGTCTCTTAAATTGTTTTCAAGGCATTGTAAGAATTTATACTCAGCAGTATTTTTTTAAAGCTTTTATTTATTTATTTGAGAGAGAGAAAAAGAAAGAGAGAGCACGAGCTGGGGGAGGGGGGTCAGAGGGAGAAACAGACTCCCCACTGAGCAGGGAGCCCGACACGGCGCTTGATCTCAGGACCGACCCCAAGATCATAACCTGAGCCAAAGGAGAACACAACCAACTGAGCCACCCAGGCACCCATCTCCTTAACAGTATTGGGAAATTCATTTCTCTCATGTCTTTACCAACAACATATACTGTTGATTTTTTTTGACCAGTCTAGAGAGTGATTAATTAGGTTCTACTGAAAAATATATTTCCAGAGTTCTAGTGATTTTTAGCACCTACTGTGGATTCACTACTCATATGTGTACATATTCTTTTTAACAGTTTGTCTTCTTGTATTGGTATGTAGGAGGTTTTTTGTATTTTTTATATAATCAAATTTATATTCCTTTATTCATAATGTGAGTTCTAAATATGAAGATTTTATTGTTATGTGCTTAATCATTTTTGCATGTGGAAGTATATATTTGTAGTGTAGTCAAATTTATTATTTTTGATTTCAGTCTTTTAAAAAATTTTAGTATACCATAACATTCAAAAGTGTTTCTATATTTTATCCCAAGGTGTTTTGTGTGTGTGTGTGTGTGTGTGATCTTGCTTTACAAATATGTTTATTTGTTATGGGTTGAATCATGCCCCCCTAATAAATATGTTGGAGCCTTAACTCCTCTGTGATCTAATTTGGAAGTAGGGTTGTAACAGATGGAATTAGTTAAGTTAAAATGAGATCATACTGGAATAGGGTAGACTCTTAAACCAGTATGACTGATATACAAGAGGTAAATTTGGACACAGAAACAGAGATAAGGCAGGGAGACTGCCATGTAATGATGCAGCCATGAGCTGAGGTATGTCAAGGATTGAGAGCCACAGAAGCCATGAAAAGATGAGGGAGAATTCTGCCCAAAATTTCAGAGAGAGCCTGGTCTTGTTGACATCTTGATTTTGGATTTCTAGCCTCCAGAAGAGTGAGAGAGAATAAATTTCTGTGTAAGCCACCAGTTATGGTAATTTGTTTCAGAAGCCCTGGAAACTGGGATAGATTTTGGTAGTGAAAGTAGGCTGCTGCTCTAATTAATACCTAGAAATATGGAAGTGGCTTTGAAATTGGATAATGGGTAGAGCATGGAAGAATTTTGAGGTATGTGAGAGAAAAAGCATAGATGGCCTCAAAGATGTTATTGGTAGAAATAAGGACATTTAGAGGTGATTCAGATAAGGACTCAGAAAAAGAAAAAAATTGAGGAGAGCTACAGAGAAAACTTCTATTGTCTTACAGAAACATGTATCATCATGAACAGAATGTTACCAGAAATGTGAATGAATATTAAAGATGCTTCCAGTGAGGTCTCAGGTGGAAATGAGAAACATGTTTTTGGAAACTGGAGGAAAGGTAATCTTTATCATAAAGTGACAGAACTTGGCTGAATTACATTCTACTTTTTTTGTGGGAAGTAGAATTTACAAGTGATGAACTTGAATATTTAGCTGAGGAAATGTTCAAGCAAAGTGTGGAAGTTACATCCAGTTCTCTCTGCTGTTTTTAGTAAAATTCAAGAGGAAAGGGATAGATTGAGAAATGAACTTTTAAGTGAAATAGCATCAGCACTTGATGATTTAGAAAATTCTCAGCCTATCCTATAAAAAGGACCATACACAAAAGAAGTTAGGTATATAACTCAAGAATCCAATCAACCATCTCAGCAGAAGCCAGAAATAGAACTGGAATTGGTCAGGAAAGATTGGTGGAGGACTCCCTTTTTTGATGGCTTGGACCCCTCAGAATTACATGGTAGGCCAAGGAGGTTTTTGAGAATCTTATACCAATAGAAACCATGGCAGAGTGAGCTGAAAGAGAGAAAGATGAGAGGAAACGAAGGAAGAGTGACTCTGAGAGCAGAGCCAGGTGTTCAGAGGCCAGTAGGGCTACTGTTATTACCATGGGCCAGAAGGCTCAGCCCCTGGGGAAGGAAAGGACACTGGCTCAGTTTCCCTGCCCAGAACCAGTAGGGCAGCGTTGTCCCAGTGGGCTCAAAGGACAAAATATAGAACCGCAGAGGATTATTCTCAGGCCTTGAAATCTAGTGAAATTGTCATACTGGATTTTGACTTGTTTTGGACATGTGACTTCTTTAGTCTTCCCAATTTCTTTCATTTGAAATGCAGACACTTATTGTATGCTTTCCCACCACTGTATTTTATAAATTAATAACTTAATAACTCATCAGAGGTTCACAGATAGGAATTTTGCCCCAGAATGAATAATATTTCATTTCACATATAGTTAATTTAAATGATTTGATAATGAGATTAGGGGATTTAAATTGAAGGCATTTACATAAGATTTTGGACAAAGTTGATGCTGGAATGCTTTAGACTTTAGGGGATATTGGGGTAGTGTGGATGTATTTTGCACATGGGAAGGACATGAATTTAAGAGGGAGCAGAAGGTGGACTGTTACAGATTGAATTGTGGTTCCTCAAAAGGAGATGTTGAAGTCCTAACTCCTGATGACCTTAGAATGTGATCTGATTTAGAAATAGCCCCACTACAGGTGTAATAAGTTAAGATGAAGCCATAATTGGAGTAGGGTAGCCTTCTAATCCAACATGACTAGTGTCCTTACAAGAAGAGGGAAGTTTGGTTCATCACCCCCTCCGATTCCGCCCCCCTTCATGAGAGGGTATGGAATCTGAGAAACAAACTGAGGGTTCTAGAGGGAAGGGGGGTGGGGGGTT
This sequence comes from Callorhinus ursinus, assembly GCF_003265705.2. Classification (NCBI taxonomy): domain Eukaryota; kingdom Metazoa; phylum Chordata; class Mammalia; order Carnivora; family Otariidae; genus Callorhinus; species Callorhinus ursinus. Next base: position 22,981,910 of record NW_027397076.1, on the reverse strand, counting down.
AGGTTAGCCTGGTGATGGGTATTAAAGAGGGCACGTATTGAATGGAGCACTGGGTGTTATACGCAAACAATGAATCATGGAACACTACATCAAAAACTAATGATGTAATGTATGTTGACTAATATAATAAAATAAAACTTAAAAAAAAAAGAAGAGGGAAGTTTGGGGACACCTGAATGGCTCAGTTGATTGAGTATCTGCCTTCAGCTCGGGTCGTGATCCCAGCATCCTGGGATCAAGTCCCACATTGGGCTCCCTGCTCAGCAGGGAGCCTGCTTCTCCCTCTCCCTCTACCTGCCTGTCTGCCTCCTTGTGATCTCTCTCTCTGTGTCAAATAAATAAATAAAATCTTTAAAAAAAAAAAGAAGAGGTAAGTTCGGACACAGAGACAAAGACAGATAAGGAGAAAGCCGTGTGAATGACGGGGGCAGAGATTAGCGTGGTGTAGCTGCCAGCAAAGGAATGATAAGGATTCTACTCAGGGTCTCAAAAGGAGCATGGTTCTACTACCATCTTGATTTTGGATATCTAGACTCCAGAACTGTGAGAAAATAAATTTCCCAGTTTATGGCACTTTGTTACAGCAGCCCCAGGAGACTAATACAATATTTAATACACCAGAGTATATTTTAAGTTATGGTGTGAGGTAAAATCTAAGTTTATTATTCTTTTTATGTGAATAGTTATTTTTTTTCTAACAGTATTGCATAAATTGCACATCTTTCTCTCTCTCACACACACACACACACTTCTCACTCTTCAGTGGAATCCTGTAAAAACTCATATTTTTGTTTAGCTTTTATTTAAATTCGAGTTAGTTAACATACAGTGTATTATTAAATAATTCCTTTTTTAACTTTATGTACTTTTAACAGTAATTTTATAGTGAGTATAATTTTATAATAAATATTAACATGCTGTGTCTCCTCTGCCTACTTCAACTTTTATATTTTGAGCATTTAATTTTTTTAAGCATTTAATTTTTTATATGACTTTTGGCTCAGTTATGTATCATGGTACAAAATTGGAATTTTGCTTTAACTGTAGATTATATTGGGGAAAATGAACATCTTTGCTATATTTAGTTTTTCTGTCTGTATGAATTCATATATGTGGAAAAGCTCTTTCATTCTATATATATTTCTTCTTTTGTTTCTGTTATCCAATAAATAAAGTTTAATGAATTTCTTCAGTGAATCTTATGTATTCTTTGAAAGATTTATTCACAGGTACTATACACTTTTTCTTCCTATTATACTTTGTCTATTCTTGTCTGAGCTCAGACTGTTACAACAAATTGTGATAGACTAGGTGGCTAGACAAAAGGCGTTTATTCTTACAGTTCTGGAGGCTGGAAATCCATGATCAAGGTGTTAGCATGGTCAGGTTCTTGGTGAGTGCTCTATTTCTGGTTTACAAGAAGGGCTGACTTCTCCTTGAATCTTCACATGGCAGAAAGTGAGTGAGCTTGGGGAGGGTATGTGCTATGGTGAGCGCTGTGAATTGTGCAAGACTGTTGAATCACAGATCTGTACTTCTGAAACAAATAACGCAACATATTTTAAGAAAAAAGAAAAAGAAGAAGATAACAGGAGAGGAAGAAAAGGGGAGTATGTCAGAGGGGGAGACGAACCATGAGAGATGATGGACTCTGAAAAACAAACTGAGGGTTCTAGAGGGGAGGGGTTAGGGGGATGGGTTAGCCTGGTGATGGCTATTGAGGAGGGCACATTCTGCATGGAGCACTGGGTGTTATGAACAAACAATGAATCATGGAACACTGCACCAAAAACTAATGATGTAATATATGGTGATTAACATAACAATAAAAAATTAAATAAAAAAAAGAAAAAAAAAAAAGAAAGTGAGTGAGCGAGGGCTCCACTCTTATGACCTAACTACTTCCCAAAGACCCCACCTCCAAATAGGGTTTCAACATAAGAATTCCGGTGTCACAAACAGTAAACATTATAGTGCTCAGAATAGTTCAGAATATATTTTTTGTTATTTTTGTAGGGATCTTTATAGCCTAAGCCCTATTATTGCTATATGTATATGTGTATGATATTGTATTGCTATATGATATGTATATGATAAAACATATGATATTATTATCACATTGCCTGGGATCTTTTTGTTACTAAGTACCTGGTAAAACTTTTAAAATTTCTTCTAACTTTTTAATCTAATTATTTTTTATTTGTATCTTTTAGACTAAGTGCCAGCTGTATATTTTTTATCATCCAGTGTTAGACTCTACATCTTTTGCAAATTGATAAGTTTACATTTATGATGATTACTGAGAGATTTGGAATCTATTGTTTTCTTTTGTCTCTGACTAAATTTAAAGTTTTCTCTCTCCTTCAGTTTTCTTCATTGATTTGAAACTTACAAATTATACGTTCTTTTTTTAAGTGGTTACTTACAACCATTAAATCAGTGTTTGACTTACCAAAGTATAAATTTATTATTTGTATTACCTGGAGCCATTGAAATATAGTGCAAATACTTTTTTTTTTAAGATTTATTTATTTGAGAGAGAGAGAAAAAGAAAGAGTGGGGGCAGTTTGAGGGAGAGGGACTCCCCACTGAGCAAGGAGCCCAATGTGGGGCTCGATCCCAGGACCACAGGATCATGACCTGAGCTGGAGGCAGATGCTTAACTGACTGAGCCACCCAAGTGCCCCCAGATAGTTCCTTTTTGGCTTGCCTATCTTTGCCTCTGTTGTTCTGCATTTTTACCTTCAGCCTTCCGTGAATAGATTTAGTTGCATTTCCCTTTCTCAAGATTTATTTGTTTCTTTAATCTGGAATTCATGTCTTTCAACAATTCTGGGAAATTCTTCAAATATTTTCTGTAGCCCACACCATTCTTCCTGGTCTTACATTGTAGAAATTCTGTTAGATTTGTATTAAACTGAAACATTCTGCTCTCCTTTTCTCCTAACCTCTCCTTCACATTTGTTTTTTGTTTGTTTGTTTGTTTGTTTTTTAATATTTTATTTATTTATTTGTCAGAAAGAGAGAGAGAGCAAGGGGACACAAGCAGGGGGAGCAGCAGACAGTGGGAGAAGCAGGCTTCCCATTGAGCAGGGAGCCCGATGTAGGACTCGATCCTAGGACTCTGGGATCATGACCTGAGCCAAAGGCAGACGCTTCACCGACTGAGCCACCCAGGCATCCCACATTTTTTTTAGTTCTTCATTTTTTTCTGTGCTGAGTTTTGAGCAATTTCTTCAGGTTTATTGTTCAGTTATATATCTCATATATAATGTGTGTATGATATACATGCTTATATGTAAATTTAAATAATTTAAATATATAAAAATTCATATATGTGAGAAAGCTAAAAATCAACATTTCTTTGTTGATTGCTTTTATAACTACTTTATGACAGATTCAGCAGGGAAACCCCAAAGCATCCATGAAAATATCCCATTAGAGAAAACCACTTAAGGGGCAAAGGTGTGCCAACAAAAGAAGTCAGGGGTTCAATTAAAAATTATTTCCTTACCTTTCCTATCTCTCCTCGCCTCTATTGACCCTGTAGAATCCCAAACACCATTTTACACAAGTTAATACTATCCCTACCGTTCCCACACAACATAGTCTTCAAGTCTGCAGGAGGGTAGAGATTGAAGAGAAGATTTTGACCCGACTGAGTTCAGATATTTTATTACTGTCTTCAACTGGAATTCTGATTTTGAATTTTAATTGAGACCATGCTTGTGTTTTAAAATAATTGTCATATTTTTTGTTAACTAAGTGTGAGCAAAAAGCAGCTGAACTGCCTTGGTTCTCAGCCATAGTCAGAGCCAGAGCACAAAATTTCAATCACAATACATACGTGAAACTCATTTAGATACTGGTTACTTACATTCAGATATTGCCATTAAAAAAACAGTGCCTAAAATTTTCAGTAGATTTTATGCAGTCTATTTTAGAATATTCTAGTTAAGAGATCTAGATCCATTTCACACTGTTATTTTTACTTTACAGTATAAGGCTTATTTTGATATGATATATGTAGCTAACTGAAATTAAATTATCCAGTCACAATTACATACATTTAGTAATTTTAGACACAGAAAGTAGAAGGAGTTAGATCATACAAAATTCTAAAATTGAGCTTTATGTAGTGAACCCAACCTTGGTGATGGATGTTTACTTAGTAACATCAAAGGGAATACCTATTATTGTTAGATAATAACCAGAAATCTATGATCACATAAGAGGATGTAGAATTTTGGTAAACAGTTCTATCATAATGATGTGGCAGATAGCAGTAAATATTAGAATAGTGCCAGTTACTGAAAGTATCACCTGTATCAGCTAAGCAAAGAATAGTGTTTATTATCTATGTTACTGTATATTAACACTGACTAAAAACAATTAGGAAACTAATACATTTATACCCCATTAAATTTCTACAATGATGTATTATTGTCTTAGTTTAAGTAGTTAATAAAATTACTGAATGTGAAACCAAACAGAAAGCTTAGCTCTCAGTTTTTATGAACTACAGACTTGAATACTTGTCAGAGTATCTTAATATTATTATCTAGAACCCAGTTTTATGAGATGTATAATAATCATGGGGGTGCCTGGGTGGCTCAGTAGGTTAAGTGTCCAACTCTTTTTTTTGACTCATGATATCAGGATTGTGAGATTGAGCCCAGCATGGAGCCCGCTTAAGATTCTCTCTCTCCCTCTCCCTCTGCCCCTTCTGCAGCCCCCTCCTCCCTCCCTTTCAAAAAAAAAAAAAAGATGTATAATAATAATGAACACTTATATACATATGAATGTGCATAATACCTCACTAAACTAAAAGAAAATCTGTGTTATAAAGTCCTATAGGTGTTAATAAATGGATCATGTCATGAATTCACCATTATAGTATCATACAGAATATTTTTACTACTCAAGAAAAAAAGAATCTCTGTGCTTCACCTATTTAGCACTCCTCTCCTGTCTCCGAGCCTCTGACAACCACTGAAATGTTTAGGGTTACTATAGTTTTATCTTTTCCACGTGTCCTATCATTGGGATTATATAGTATGTAGACCATTCAGAGTGGCTTATTTCTATATCAATTTTCATTTAAAATTCATCCATGTCTTTTTGGTTCTGGATAGCTCTTTTTTTCATTGCCAAATAATATTCAATCATGTAGATGTACCACAGTTTGTTTATCCATTTACTTATTGTTTGGTTCCTGTTTTTAGTGTGAATACAACTGCTGTAAACATTCATTTGCAGGTTTTCATGTGGGTGTCAGTTTTCAAATGAGCCAGATGTACACCTAGAACACAGTAACCTCTGAGATCTCATTGTGAGACTACATGTAGCTTTGTAAAAGTCTGCTGAAGTGACTGCACCATGTTGCATCTCCACTGGTAATGAATGAGAATTCCAGTTGCTTTGCTTCCTTGCCAGCAATGAGTTTTTAACGTGTTACTGGATTTTGATTATGTGTATAGTTTTGTGGTGGTATTTTTAATTGCTTTAATTTACAATTTACTGGTGACAAAAGATGCTGAGTGTCATTTCACTGATTTTGAGATTTTTAAAGATTTTTTATTTATTCATTTGACAGAGAGAGACACAGCGAGAGAGGGAACACAAGCAGGGGGAATGGGAGAGGAAGAAACAGGCATCTCGCTGAGCAGGGAGCCCCGATGCGGGGCTCAATCCCAGGACCCCGGGATCATGACCTGAGCTGAAAGCAGACACTTAACGATTGAGCCACCCAGGCGCCCCATCTTTTTTGTCATCTTTATATAGCACGTGAGGAAGCGTCTTTTCAGATCATTTGCCCACTTTTTTCATTTAGGCTGTTTGCTTTCTTACTTTGAATCCCAAGTGTTCTTTGTATATTTTGGATATAAGTTCTTTGCCTTTTGCAAATTACTTTCTCTCAGTCTGTGGCTTGTCTTTTGTTTCTCTTAATAGTGTCTTTGGCAAAGCAGAAGTTTTTAAGTTTACTGAAGTCTAAAGTATCTTTTTCTAAGTTTTGCCTATTGATATCTACTTTTTCCAGCATCATTTGTTAAAAGAGTATCTTTTCTCCTTTATATTGCCTTAGCTCCCTTGTCAAAGATTAATTGACTATATTATTGTTGGTCTATTTCTGGGCTCTCTATTATTTTCTGTAATCTACATGTATATACTTTTACCAATACCACATTATCTTAATTACTGTAATTTTATAAGAAGCCCCAAAATCAGGTGGATTAGAGCATCTTCTTCTCCAGCACCATGTATACTATTCTATGTCTGTGCCATTAACCATAAACTTTAGAGTCAGTCTGTCAATATAAACAAGAAAGCTCACTGGGATTTTGATTGATACTACATTTATCCCTAGATAAAGTTAGAGAATATTGACATCTAAACAATCATTAAGTCTTTTAATCCATGAACACAGAATATCTTACCTTTTAGTTAGATCTTTTATTTATTTCATCAGAGTTTTATAGTTTCCACACAAATCCTACACATATTTTGTTCGATTTATACCTAAGTATTTTTTTTATTTTTAAATCTATGTTAAATAGTGCTTTTTTTAAAATTCCAAATTCTAATTGTTTATTGCTGGCATATAGGAAAGTGATTGACATTATATATTATTTTTATTATATAATAACCTTATATCCTACAACTTTGCTATACTCACATATTAGTTTCAGAGGTTTTGTTTTGTTTTGTTTTGTTTTTGTTTAGTTTTTGGTCAGTTCTTCAGTATTTTCTGCATAGACAATCATGTCTCCTATGATCTGCTAATACGTTTTGTTTTCCTTCCCAGTCTACCTTTTATTTATTTTATTTTATTTTATTTTATTTTATTATTTTTTATTGTCTTACTATACTTGCTATGACTCTGCCATAAGATTTTTAATTTTTTCAATTGAAGTATAGTTGGCACATAATGTTACATTAGTTTTAGGTGTAATGCTGAATGGGTGCAATGAAACAGATATTCTTGCTTTGTTCCCAGTCATAAAGGGAAAATGTCCAATTTCTCATTATCAAGTATAAAGTTAGCAATAGGTTTTTGTTTGATAGATATTCCTTATCAAATTGAGAAAGTCCCCCTCTAATAGAAGTTAGCTGAGAATTTTTATCATAAATGATGTTGGGTTTTGTCAAATACTTTTTCCACAGTGATTGTTATGATTGCATGGTTCTTATTTTTCAGCCTCTTGATGTGATAGATAACACTGATGTTTGAATGTTGAATCAGCCTTGTTTAACTGAAATAAATCCCACTTGGTCTTGGTGTATAACTTTTGTTAAACATTACTAGATTGGATTTGTCAATATTTTGTTCAGGATTTTTGCACTTATGTTTATGAGCTATATTAGGTGTAGAATTCCTTTCTTGTAATGACTTTATCTAGTTTTATTATACTGGTAATTCTGACCACATAGACTGAGTTAAAAAAAATGTTCCCACCATTTCTACTTTGTGGAAAAGTTTGCAGAAACTTGGTATTGTTTCTTTCTTAAAAGTTTGGTAGAATTCACTATGGAAACAATTTAGGTTTGATGCTTCCTTTATATGAAGGTTATTAATTATTGATTCAACTTATTCAATAGATTTAGGCCTATTCAAATGACCTGTTTCCCTTTGAATGAGTTTGATACTTTGTGTCTTTCGAGTAATTGGTTCATTTTATCTAAGTTATCAAATTAATGGGCAAAAGTTGTTTATAGAACTATTTTATTACCCTTTTAATATCTATAAGGTTAGTAGTGATTACCCTCTTGTATTTCTGATTTTGGTAATTTCTTCTTTTTTTTTTTTTCCTCTCTCTCTTTTTTTCTTGGTTATCTGGGCTAGAGAGTCATCAGTTTTATTGATCTTTTCAAAGAACCAGTCTTTGGTTTTGTTGATTTTCTCTATGTTTTTCTGTGTTCAGTCTCACTGGTTTCTGTTTCAAGTTTTATTATTTCTTTTCTTCTGCTGTTTATGGCTTACGTTGATCTCCTTCCAAAATATATTCTTTAAATATTCTAAGCCTAACTACAAATAACACTATCACTTCACAAATAGAGCAGATACTTAAAATATTCCTACTTTCTCCCCTCCCTTCCCTTATAACATTGCTGTCATTCACTTCCGTTATTCCTATCCTACAATATTCCAGTACATTAATCTGTGTTTAACATTCCACTGTCTAGATGTACTACTAGTTTTGTTTAAATAAACAGTTATCTTTTGGGGCGCCTGGGTGGCTCAGTCGGTTGAGCGACTGCCTTCGGCTCAGGTCATGATCCTGGAGTCCCGGGATCCTGGAGTCCCGGGATCGAGTCCTGCATCAGGCTCCCTGCTCCACGGGGAGTCTGCTCCTCCCTCGGACCCACTTTCCTCTCGTGCTGTCTCTCATTCTCTCTCTCAAATAAATACATAAAATCTTTAATAAATAAATAAATATTTATCTTTTACATATATTAAGAATAAGAAAAATAAAAGATCTTATTTTACCTCTGTTTATTACTTCTCTATTTTTTCTTTCTTTTTGTAGACGAGCTTCTGTCCTAGATCATTTTCCTTCTGCCTAAGAGCTTTAAAGATTTCCTACAGGGGAGGTCTAGTAGTAATGAATTCCCTCAGGTGTTTTTTGTTTTGTTGTGTTGTGTTTTTTTGTTTGTTTTGTTTTGTTTTGTTTTGTTTTCAGAAAATGTCTTTGTCCTTCACCTTTGAAGGATAATTTCCCTGAATATAGAATTCTAGGTTACTGGTGCTTTTTTTTGTCCTTTGCATACTTTCTTCAGACTTTGGGTTTTTTATTAAATACCCATTGTGATTCTTTTCCTTGCTCCCGCAGGGGTCAGAGGCTTATGTTTGTCCTCAGGCTGCTTTCCCGTTCTTTTGCTGTGTCTTATGTCTCCCACAGTTGAATATGGTATACCTCAGTGCAATTTTGTTGTTGTTGTCTTCTTTTGTTTTGTATTTATCCGGTATGATGTTTTCTGAGTGTGCTGTAACTCTGGTTTGGTGTCTATAATTAATTTGTTATGTTCTCAGGCATTAATACATCAAATATTTCTCCTGCTTCCTTCCATCTATCTTCTCCTTCTGGTTTTCCAATTATGTGTATTTTCATCTTTTGAAATTCTGCCACATTTTGAAGATCTTGTCCTGGTTTTTACATTTTTTTTTTTTTTTTTTGGTCTTTGGATTTCAGTTTGGGAACTTCCTACTGACCTCTCTTTAAGCTCGCTTTTTTTTTTCCTTGTCATTTACTGTTGAGCCCGTAACAAACATTCTTAATTGCTCTTATAGTATTTTTTATTTCTAGCTTTCTTTTTTATTTTTCTCAGAGTTTTCTTCTTCTTGCTTACGTACCTGTGTTTGCACATTGTCTACTTTTTGCTCTAGAACCCTCCACTTATTAATCATAGTTATTTTAAATCCCCTGTCTGATAATTCCAACATCTGTTTCATGTCTGAGTCTGGTTCTGATGCTCACTTTGTTCATTCAGATTTTTTTTGCCTTTGACATATCTTGTATTCTTTTGTTGAATACCCGACATGACAAACCAGATAAAAAAGAACTGAGAGAAAGAGAATTTCACTGTGAAGTTTCTTGTCTATCTGGCTAGGAGTTGGGGAGGTTTAATGTTTGCTGTAGCTGTAGTTTCCAGAGTCTTCAAATCCCTTATGTTCCTTGTTTTTGCACCCCCTCTTTATTTTGGATTTCCCCAAGGACTCCTCTTCATACATAGTCTGTGTCCCCCAGCTCTTTTAGATGTAATCTGTTGTTATACTGCAACCCTGTTGTTGTAGTGCTAAGGTGTCGGAGAGGAGAAATATCCTATAACCTCATGATTACATCTCAGACTTGTAATAGGCCTGTGACTCTAGGCTGTGAATTTCACAAGTGCTTCCTCATTGACATGGCTTATTTTTTCTCTTATGTGGGACAGGGAAGGTGGGGTTGTGGGGGGTATTAAGAAAGAGGGAGAAATGCCCTTCTGCAGCTGGAATAAGGCTCAAGTAAAATCTTTTCACCTAGGCCTTTGTTATGGGAAACACTCTTGGTCCTTCTCCCTGCCAGAGCCAGAAGATGTTTCTCAGATCCATGAGACCATATTGGGGTATCTGCAGGTAAAATCCATAAAAGTCTGTGCTCCTCTAAGACTGTAGCCCCCAGTAGTTTCTCACTCTCAGGCTAGTCCACTAGTCTTCAGGCACTTTCTACACACTTGGGTGTCTCCTGAGAATTTGGAGTTTTAGTTGTTTTTGTTGTTGTTGTTGTTGATGATGATGTCATTGTTTGTGTTTTTTTATGTTCAGTTAGCCAGCGTATAGTACATCATTGGTTTTTGATGTAATGTTCAAACAATTCATTGTTGTTGGTGTTTCTTAATTAAGCAAATGGCTGAGTTCTATACCTAACTTAATTCATCTCTGAAGAGAAATGGCACATAAAGCATGTTATAGGAGCCATAACTTAAACAAAGTGTATGGGATCAGAAGTCCAGAGTTACAGATGGTACAAATGTACTATTCCCAAGAATTCGCAGAAATCTTGGGGAATGTAATGGAAGTTCAAGCTGATTTTATTTAGGTCTTAAGGAATTCTCAATTTTTCCAGTTTATATGTGACACAGAGGTATTCCCCACTTTTTTTTTCCTCCAGTATCCCTGAGAAAAATTATTAATCTTTGCAGGGATAAATTGAACCCTAGGATTTGGGGATTTAAAGAGAATAATCTAATATTTGAAACCTCAAAAATTCTATAATTTTGGGAGGCAGCTTTGAAGCAAATATAAGCAAAACAATGTTCTATTTGTATGGTTTTAAAAGTTATTTGTTGGTAAACCTTTTAATAAAGTAAAACATTTATTTAGAAAAGGATACAAATTTTAAGTATACAGATTGACAACTTTTTAATGAACAACATGTGCAGCCAGCATTGATGAACTTTACAATGTATACACACATCTGTGAACAAGACCCAGATCATGAAACAAACTATTACTAATAGCCCCCATCATTCCCTTTATGTCCTTCCTCACCCTAGAGTAATATAAGTGTTATGATAGCAGCCGTAGAACATGTTTTGGGATACCAAAGAAGAACTCAGTTTACTTTTAGGAACAGCCACTAGACAAACCGTTGTAATTATTATTTAAGTTTGGGAAGGAAAAGCCAAACTCTTCTACAATGGGCTTTCCTTAGTTGGAGTAGGTTAGGATATATTACAGGCAAAACAAACAAATAAAACTCATCAAAATCTCAGCAACACAAAAAAGGAAATTTTTTTATTTCTCATCAGTATTTGAAGTCTGGGAGATGCTCCAGGGAAACTATATTCCATTGTATTATTCAGTGATCCAGACTATACCAGTTTTGTTCTATCTCAATAAAAAGTTGATATGGTTGTTCTGGCATAGGAAAAAGTCAGTGAAGTCTTACACTGGTTCTGTATCTTCCTACAATGCATTGGCTAAAATGAGGCACTTGGCTCTGCCTAAGTCGGAAGAACAGGAATTGTAATGTGCCCATGTGCCTGGAAGGAAAGGAAAGCTGGCTAGGTGTGAGGAGTAGAAGCCTCTTCTATTGGCAATATTTGGGGCTTTTCCATCTAATATGCTAAATTAGTCTGCTTAACAGCAAAAATACTTGTTTCTGATGGGCAGAGTTATTCTAAATAAAGTATTTCTTTTTTTAGAATTGCTTATTTGTCTTAATCTTGAGTTAGGCTTCTTTATACTAGTATTATTTTTGATTCTTGTGTGTTTAATTTCCTGGTCTTTTTCAAGGAATGGTTTAGAGATAAACTGGAGGTGGTGATCTAGACTTCACCTTGACATTAAGGAAAATTTATGAAACATGAGTAAATGGGATTGTTTAATTTGTTATTAGTAGCTTAGATGTTGGATAGTTGTGTTCTGGTGTTTGAGAGAGGCGAGCAAAGGATACCCACGCATTTGAAGGTATTGGTCTGATTTCTCATAAAGACAAAGAATACTGTCATTGTAAATCTTACTGTGAAAAAGTCATTCTTTGGACATGGGACAGGACTCTAGGCAGGACTTCATCATGGGTTGAAGAAAATCCTCTTGCTAGGGTAGGCCTACATTTGGGGCATTGAGATTTCTGAATTGTTGCTAATGGTATAGGTTCTAACCTTAAAAAAATGCAAGTGAAAATATGAATGTATGGTCCAAAATGATTGCTAAAGGAGAAGGCACAGAGAAACTAAAGATCCCAACCAACACCAATGGACTGGAACTCAACATTGAATCATATCCAAAGAATGAAAGCATTTTCTGGATCTTCAGGTAGGTGTTCACAAACACAGTCTCACACATACACACACACACACACACACACATGCACACATACACACACACACACACACAAATACATACACAGTCATGAACTTAGAAATTTATTATCCATCAAAAAAATCTATAATTTTACAATAGATTTAAAATTATGGCATATCAGTGTATGGTGCCATGCATGGTCCTATGGTATTACTCAGTATAGTAAGCCCTCACTAGTCTATATGCAACATAAAAATATGGAATAATACGGAGAAACAAGGTCAAGCCCAAAATATCCAAAGATCTGAGTTCCAGATTTAGCCTCATCATTAACTAGCTCTGGTGCCTTCTACATGATATTGAGCCTGTCTGGATACATGTTCTCATTTCCTTATTCATTTCTTCACTGATTCAAAATCACTTATGAAAATGTCTTTTTAAGTAACATACAGATTTCCAGGTCCCATTCTTGGTGACTCTGTGTTGAAAAGTCCCTATGGAGAGAGACCATTTGAACGGGCCAGCTCCAGCCATTATCCCAATTACATGCTGCTAATGAGAAGCCATAAGTGAGACTAGCAGGGTAAACTAACAAACAAACAAAAACACCCAGCTGAGCCCCAGCCAACAAATACTATTATGCAATATAATAATTGAAGTTATTTTAATCCTCTGAACTTGGGGATGTTTTTCATTCAACAATACCAGGCAACAAAAAATGTTAATCGAATCATGTCCACAAGATCTCTAAAAATAATGATGATGATGATGATGATGATGATGATGATGATTATAATAAATCTCCCTAAGTGATTCTAATACCAATCCAAATTTGGAAATAGCAGAATTAACTGATAGTTGATGTATTCTCCAGTTTCAACATTTCAGGAATCTAGAATTACAGTTTGGCCTAGAAATGAGTCAGTTTTAATTTGATTCAAACTGAGTTAAAATCCTCCACATCACCTCCTTCCAGTTATCTAGAGTTTAGGTAGTCTCAATAGGCACTGCCACCAATTCAGACTCACGACCTGATATGGCAATGCTAAATGATAGAAATACCACAAATACTGTGTCTTTTGCAGCCTTCATTATATGTTCCAGTTGGCAGCCTAGTAGTTGATTCTTTGGTATCATGGGAAATATCTCATATCACACTGCACTCAGGAAAACTTTACCTTATAGGATTCCAATTTTAACACTAATCTATGTTTGATTATTGACTTCATCACTCAAAACAAAACAAAGAAATATTAGCACAAAATTATTTCATCAGACTCAGTGGTAAATCTAAACAAATGTGGCTAGTGTATAAATATGCATCAGAGCCAATGGTTGAAGGTTGTAAGAGACTTTCACAGCTAGTCGAGGCCAAAACACATAAGCTTATGACTTCTAAGTAAAAACACTGGGAAGAAGACTTCTGGTGTAAAGAGATAAGGGCTTAATTTTACTGTTTCTTGAGAGTCAACAGTAGACTTTTGGCAGCAATCAGTGCTATGAGCAATATTATTTAAGGAAGCAAGAAACCAGCCTTTTAATACTTTTATAAACTCTCTCATAAAACTTGAAGGAAAGAAATGTTTTTTCTTACCTCCCTCTACTAAGAAATTCTCATATATAGAGCCAGACCCTGATAAGAGAGGAGTACTAGTTGTCGCAATTCCAACAATAAACTTAGGATCCGGGCTTGTTTTTACCATTTATTTCTCTGGCCAGACTTTTGGCTTTGGGGATGAGAATTTTATCTACCTTCAACCTATGTTTATATAGCAATTCAAGATCTGGTTCTGTACAAAACACTATTCCTTTCCTTTCATTTTATAAAAAAAGTTGAAACAAAGTTAGTAATAAATTGTTTTATAAGTTAGCTAAATTATTTGTTGGGTCTTCATGAAAACTGTGAGTAGACCACATAAACTCAACTCATGTGAATTATGGGTCTTTTTTCACAATTGTACAAAATGTTCTGCTCTAACTTCTGTTTGTAATTAGTTGCTTTGGAAAGAACTAAGCAGATGTGTTACAGTTTTTTTGAATTATCAGCATATACTTAAGACAAACTGCATCTTCCGAAGAAATTGTGTCCTCAGGGGAATTATTTGTCTTGTGCCAACAGACTTTTATTTGGGATGTAGAGCTAGTTTTAGGTTTCAGGGCCACTGGCCTGAAGTTAGTATAGCTAACGGTTATAGCATAAATTTTTGAACATACAAGATCATTACACTTGGTTCCAATCCTTTGATTTTTAAGAAAGAATGTATTCCCATGATTTACTAGCTGGAAATGATATCTGTACAAGGATTTGCAGTAATTAGGATTGATGCAATAGAATAAAGGTAACTATGAAAGTTTTAAAATAATTGTGAAACCTTCCCTATAGCACATTATGGGCTAATTCTATTACAGGTGTTTGTTTTTATAGGGAAGAAAATGTTCAGGATAGAGACATATATGTCCCATCAAAATAAATGAAAAATTCTCAACACATAGCTCTCAGAGAAATACTAGTTTTCATTGTGAGGAGAAAAAAGGTAGTATTGGGAAGAAATAAGTGCTTTAATATATTGTGTCATAAGTACAATAACAATATGAAAAAATTCAAAGCAGTGCCCATTACTATTTACTGTAATACATATGCAGTTATGATATATTAATCAGAAAATAACATTACTCTTTCTATTATGTTGCCAATTTATCATCATTTTTCTACTTCATTATTTATTTAACTGCTTTAAAATCCCATCAACTTCTCAGTAATACTTTTAGTTCTTTTGGTTAAAGTAGTCATCCAGAAATAATGTTATGCCATTTTTATTTTATAAATGACTTGGTTCCTAACCATTAGCCAAGCCAAGCATGTTTTATTTGACAAATGTACTTTGAGTTGCATAACTAATAAAGTTGTTTGATGTAGGATAGCATTTTATGTTTTATCTAAGGTTTTCTCCACGTATTTTATTCTAAGATGTGTATTTTAAAGTAATAACCTAAAGCAAATTATGTCAAAATTTAAAAGAAAATCAATAGCATTTTTTAAAGACAATATTGTGTGTAAATATGCCAAGGCTTAAATTTTTTCAGGGCTTTTACTTTTATAAATTGTATTAATAAGATTTTAAGACTTGAAATTTTTCTCTAGCTTTTTTCTATATTTGGCCATTTTACTTATGACAAAGATAATGACACCTTTTGAAAAAATGTATTTCGTCAAATCTCAAAAAGAACACTTGGAATTATTAGTGCAAGTTTCTCTGATTTTTAAAATGAACATAAATGATATCTTAATAAAATTTAACTTAAATATTAGTTTGCTCAATAAAATATATCAATTCCATTTAGTTGCATGGTTCATGGTATCTGATTGGCTTCATGTTTAATCTCCATTCTAAATAAAAGGCTTCAGTAAAGCTACTAACTTCACTTACAATATCATTAGAAAAGAAAAACGAGAAAATCCTCTAAGAAATGTATTTTATCCAGAGATTCTCCTCAGGGTAAGATCAGACTTCATATATTGTATACTGTTTCTTCATGATCTGTTAAACAAACAGACACAAGTTGAAAGGGAGACAAGGCAGGCTCTACATTTCATCCCTAACATATACACAGTAAGAATGGGTATCCTATTTTTCTTGTTTTGTTTTAAAAATAAGACCTTGATTCTAACTTGGAAGACAATCAAAACTGTGAAAATGAATAATGACTCTGATTTGGCTCCAATCTGCAATCTGTACATTCATATAACTCCCACTGAAACTAATTATTTTTTTTTCTTCAATTTATGTTAGTAGGGGTTGGGCATTCAGAGGTTTCAATTAAATTGTGCATATTGAAGTCAATGGGAGTTCACTGATGTTGGAGGACTTACATGCATGAAAAAGATATAAAAGAGGATGTTAAAATTTGTTCAGGTTAAATCACTTAGCAGAGAAATGTGTTCCCTAAAATTAAAGGGGTATTTACTTGTCCTCTAAATTGCAGTTTAAATTTTATATATGCCACATTCTCAAATTTGTAAAAATGTTTTTAAAATACATATTCAAAAAGACACATACAAATCCCTGATTGTCCAAATTTATCAGGTAATATATATATATATATATATATAGTTTTCATCTAAGTGATAAACCTGTTTTTTTTTTATTTTCTATTCATGTATTACTGCATCCTTTATTGACCAAAATCCAATTTTAAATGTTGGGAAAGGTAGTCTCGTGTGCACAGTTCATTGATATTCATTCAGCCATATAACAATCGATTTGGGGCCTGAGCACTTTCTTACCAAGCACTTTCTTACCACATAAAGAGCTCACACAGCCTGTACTGGACCTGTACCTTATGCTGGAATATCTTTTTCTGATTTCATGGTCAATGGGTGTTTCTTTGTCCTACCTGTGTATGTCAGTGGACATCAGGTATGCCCCAGCTTTCAGTGTTACATCCTCCACAGAAGTAGTGTCAGGTCCTTCTGCAGGGGCATGAGAGTAATGCAGATAGGCCAATTGCCCCACATCAGCTGCCAGGAACACTCATTAATGATGAGGGACTTAAACACACCATTGAAGTTGATCTTGTTCTGTCTCTTTTCAATGTGAGTAAAAGTATTGTTCCATTTAGTGTTGACTGTGTTGTGTTTTCTTTGGTGACTCAGATACCAAGGTGCAGTGGACAAAAGTATTTGGACTTCAATTTCCAGTGGCTAGCATTGGGATGGGATGGCCTTTGCTATTCCCATGTAATTGGAGAATCCATCTCTGGCATTGGTAAAGGGGACATGGTTTTCTGCCCGACATAAAGGTATTTAAAAGGGAGGAGGAGGGAAGCACTGAATAACCACACAGCCAGTCCATTTATATATAAGAATTTCACTGGCTGCGGTGCTGTCCATCTCAGGAACATATAAAACTATCAACAGAATGAACTCTGAAAATCTTAGTACAAGACAGGATAGATAAATAGATGGATAGATAGTTAAACAATACATAGAAATACTGAAATATAGGATTTCTGGTGTATAATATCAAGTTTTAACCCACAAAATTCCACAGTATGTCTTTTTATTCAAAGAGAGCTTCATCTATGCTTTCCCTGTACAAGGCATCACGTAGTATTGTAATGTAGTTTACTAACTTAATGTTCAAAACAATTCTGTGGATTTCCAATTCTGTGGAATAGAAATCAATGTCTCTATTATATAGAGGAGAAAACTAAAGCTTAGAGAATTAAAAAGCAGAGTCTGGATTTCAACTTTTGTCTTGTGACTATAGTTTCAATTTTCTTTACGTTCTGCCAGACTGGCTTATGAATCAGATGCACATATTATGACCATAGATATATCCATCTGTCTTGTCCATATGTAAATCCACTGATATATTAGTTGATGAGCATATCATTCCCCATCTTACTGGACTTCAAGAGATTCTAAATAGCTTAAAGTTTCTCATTATTTAAATCCCAATTCCCAGTTAAAATGTTATAAAAACCTTCGTAAAAGGATGTAACTCATAAATCTACACAGAATTCAAAAACATTTTTTAATACCAAAGTTTTGCTAAGATGTATGTGAGTAATTATGGCCATATGTTTTAAATTTTATTTAACAAGATAAAGCGATAAGAAATGTTGCTTGACAAAATATTTTTCTTAGACCAAAACACTCAAAATAATTTGGGGATGTTTTGTCAAATCAAAATCCCCAAGTCCATTCATCCATAGTTTTTCCATGTTTAGGATTGTCACTTTTTTTCTCAGCAAGAAATAGTAATAAGAATTGGATATATGGGGGTGACTGTGTGGCTCAGTCAGTTAAGCGACTGCCTTCAGCTCAGGTCATGATCCTGGGGTCCTGGGATCGAGCCCTGCATCAGGCTCCCTGCTCAGCAGGAAGCCTGCTTTCCTTCTCCCACTCCCCCTGCTTGTGTTCCCTCTCTCGCTGTCTCTCTCTCTCTCTGTCAAATAAATAAATAAAATCTTAAAAAAAAAAGAGAATTGGATATATGACCACCTCTGATATTTAACACCAATGCTGTTCCCAGCACAGTGATGACTAATTGAAGAAAACCCTATTGTCTAGAGAATAAATCTTTTTAGTAGGTAGAGGAGCTCACATTACTATTGTATAATATAAATCTACATAAAATTAAATGTAATAATATAGTTTTAATAAATGAATATGACATTGGAATTAGCTTGAGTAAAAATAGGATGATATTGATTCTTTCAACTCCAAATTAAATGAATACTTTTCTACAAAATTAACAAATTTTATTTTCAAAATCTTTCCTTTTCTGCCTTTTTATGAAGTGCCAAATATGTCCTGTATTTACTGAGATTTGATAGTTATACTATTATCATAGTTTATAATCACAGTCTTTTATGCATCATACTAGCTGGAAATCCAAAGAAAGGGAAATAGGTAATAGATGCACATATTATGACCATAAATATATCCATCTGTCTTGATCCTCTGCCTTATATTTTGCTCCAAGTTTTTCTCCATTTACTAATTCTTTCTTCAAGTAACCAAATTGGTTACCTCCCCTGTTCCTCTTTTTTTGTAGCTTTTATGTAACTCCTTAGCAGAACATTTAATAATGTTACCTTAAAAATTTACTTGAAATTATGTATAACACTAAATCTCACTTATCTTTGTATTCTCTATATCTAACACAATCCTCTATATAATAACAACTAAAGAGAAATACTTCTTGAATTAAACTGCCCAATTTACTATGTTGTAGCCCTGAATAATCTAAACTATGAACCCTGGATTTACTATATACTCCTTGGTGAATTTCAGATAAAATATAGTTATTATTGTAGTAATGATAACTAAATAAAAGTAATTGCCATTTTAGTACCTACTATGCATTATCATTATGTTGTAACATATAGACTACTGTGTGTCATGCATTTTTCATAGATTGTTGTATTTAATTTTTGTAATCACGTACAAAGCAGTAAAGTATTAACACATATTTTAGATATGGAGACAGATTTAGAGACATTGAATGATTTTCTGAAACACACACACAGATAATCAAAAGCATAAGCATTTAAATTCATACTTCTCTGACCTTAGATTTTTCAACATTTTACTAAGCTTTCCTTAAAGACAGTATGCTAACTTTAAATGCCTTGATTTTCTTTCAGAGATATCACTTTATTTTATTTAGTAAAAGTAAAAGAAGAACTGTTCCTTCTACATATTTAATGGAATTACACGTCTCTTTGAAGATAGGTATGGCTAAGGGACTTTCTTTGGCCAAAAAAATATTAGTGATGTGACATGTGTCACATAAGTGCACAATTGTCCATCTGGCATGGAATTTGACAATGACCCAAATAGTGGAGTCCTGGTTCCTAGGGAGACAATGTGGAGCAAACTCCTTTAACCCACAAGTGAGAATCCTTGCTTTTTAAAGCATGGAGATTGAGGGATTTTTTCTTACTGTAGCAAGATCTACCTACCTAGCAAGTTCGAGTTGTTACATAACAAAAACCCAATTTGGGACATGTTTTGGCTTTTGTTGATTAAAATTCCAATGGAGCATTCAGATATCAGTCAAGAAAATCCTTCTTTTTAACAGCTTTATTGATATATAATTGATATGCAAAAAAGACATTTAATGTATATTAATTAATATTAATTGTATAGTTTAATTGTTTATTGTATTAATTAATTAATTAATTGTATAATTAATTAATATTAATTGAATAGTTGGGACATATGCAAACACATGTGAAAACATCACCACAATCAAGGTTATAAATATGTCCAACACCCCTTAAAGTTTCCATGTGTCCCTTTGTTTTGTTTTTGTTTTTTGTGGTTAGAACATTTAACATGTGATCTACCTGTATAACAAATTTTGAAGAGCATGATACTGTATTGTTATCTATAGGCACTATGTTGTAGAGAAGGTCTCTAATACATTTTTAGTTCATTTGCACAGCAATTATTTTCTGGTCAAAGTCTCTCACCGGTAGTAAAGATAAATAAAAAGTGGCCAGAAAATTAAAAATAAAATCTATGTTAAAATACAATGAACAAAGCTCTACTAAAAACAGCTATTTACAGCTAGAAGATGAAAAAGGTCTGAGAGTCTAATGTAAAACATGATGACTATAGTTGAAAATACTAGATTGTATAATTGAAATTTTCTAAGAGATTAGAACTTAAATGTAAATGTTTACACACACACACACACACACACAAAGTGAGTTGATGAATGTGTTAATTAACTAGATGAGGAGAATTCCTTCAGAAACACAATTAAAAAACAGCTATTTTCAAAACATGTGATGGAAAGGAAATGTCTTGCATTATTCTACAGAGAAATAAGTCTTGTTTTTTTCCCATTTAAATAAAATTTACTCCATTTTTAAGTGTGTGTGTGTGTGTGTGTGTGTGTGTGTGTGTCATTTATAGTTTTCAGGGCCATTCCTGTAAACTCCTTCTGAAATTATAACAGTATAATGAAACAGATTCAGCACAGACAAATTCACTTGTTGTTGAGAAATTTAGGGCTCCATTTGATATTATACTCATATATCATGTGACAAAATATTACTTTGAAGAGTATTTGTTCACCAATCCCCTATGGTTCAAATTAAATAAATTTAGAAATTGTAAAAAAAAAAATGCAACAAGGCATTCCAGATTATACATTAATGACTGGAATCTGAGAAGGTCAAGCTCACAAAGGTTAAAGCTTGAGTCATTGTAAAATTATACACATATGTAAATATCCATAAAAATAAAATTCTTGACTATTTCAAGGCCCGAGTACTATTTTAACTAATTTGACTTAAGAAGTTACTTTATCCATATATATTAAAATAAAGTAAGCCTTTATTTTACATCTATAAATGACACCAAAATACTTGATTGAAAATCTAGTCATTTAACAGTGTTATTGACTACATGACAAAAATTAATGTCTGATTTTTACAGTTTTTCAGTTTACTGATTGTGGGTTTTTTTCCAGACTAAATTGTCTATAGTAATATTGTAAGTGATAATATCTTTAGATTTGAATTGCTACTATGTTTTATGAAGAAAAGAGATATATATGTACTTAGCTTTACAGATTTTTCAGTCAGTACTTCAGACACAGTTAACTGTGTCGCTTTTATCTTAAATGTTTGTTTTTCAGTTCCGTGTCTTCTTTTACAAGCTGTTTTGCAGAGCCATCTCTAAGCAATTAAAAACTTGAAAGTAGATGTAATATTATTGAAAAGAACTTAATTAAGAATTCTTGCTACACAGTTATTAAAAACAAAGATAGGATTCGGTCTTGCACAAGACCAGGTATATAAACAAAAACAATGACAAACTATAATCCAGTTCATTTTCTTGAATGACAATGGTTAGTTTTCCTTTTCTTTTTTATGTATCTGTATTTACAAAGACATTGGATATACAAAATCAGAAACATAGTAACAAAGGAAAAACATTTACATTAAGCAAGAGGTACTTTACTTTTGCAAAAGGAAACAGAAATAAATATAAAAGCATTTCTACCACACAGTGAACTTGGAAATGTACTTTTATATAATGAGCTAAGATTGTGTTAAAATTTATTCTTTTTACTAAAACAGGGATATACATTAGAATTATAAGGCAACTCCATAGTTTACATCATTAGGTTTTCATCATTGGTATTTGGCTGTTCATTTATTGGTTTCTAATGAACTGTGAAAACAATAATTTTGGTGAAAAAGATCAGAATAGGGCCAAAATTTATGATTGTGACATATTGCAAAGATTAGTAGACAAGATGTATTAGATTTTTGGATAAGTGACTAAGAATATTGGCTTCAGTGTCTTCATTTGTAAACTCGAGTTTAAGGTTAGATGAGCTCCAAAGATTTCTTTCAGTTCAAAATTGTTTTATGCATTATTAAAATTACAAGCCATTTATTACACATTGACTTTTGGAGTAATTCTTGTGTTTTGGAATGATATCTATAGTAAATACAAATGAGTATTAGCTATTGCAATCATTAACTATATTGGAAAAACATTTTTGAAACTCTAAATATATGTACTCTTTTTACTCTGTCTTTTCATACACTTGCCAGAATAAGAGAAATCAGAGACTGTCAGCAGACACTAAAATTCTTTAGCACTTGACACTTCAAATATCTTCTGGCAACATCCCCAAGATGATGTCAGCTTCTTGTACGGTACCAAACATTTAATACTCCCCCAGAGCATCTCACTTTCAGAGTTGGTGCACTTTCAAATATCAAGTGCAGTAATGGTTTTTCTCGAACTGGTGACTGAAATCTTTAGAAGTTATGCTCTGATCTCAACAATGAATGATATTATGATATGAAAAACAAAGTGAAAGAAACATAAAATACATATTAAATGTCTGAGAAAACATTTATAATGAACAGTTGCCTTAAAAAGCATTCTAGAGACATCTATGCTAAATGGTATAATTAAAACTGAACTTAATTATAGTATTTTAAAAGAAAACATTCCCTTTAAATGAAAGTCTAATGAGTGTAGACTTAGAGTATAGCTGTTCATCCTATTTCTTAATACCATATTTCAGAGAGGTTTGTGATTAATCATGTATTATATCATGTATTTAACATCCATAGGTAAATAATCTGTTGCCTATATGCCGATTTTATACATTAATGAATATTTTTAAGCTAGAAACTTAGCTTCTTTTTTTTAAATAAAATAACACATTTTTTTTCTGCTCTCTTAAAAAGCTAACTCCAAATCTGACTAAAGTTCTTCTAAGCAACTGCACTATATACAATATTATAATTACCAGTTGTGGTAATAGACTGAAATACTTTTAGGGATTTTCACTTATGTGTGGCAAACTAAATGTTCCAACACGACATTCACATTGATAGCGATGACCTTTGTCTTATTTTGCTGATTATAAAATATAACGTACACTCATAAACAAGACATTGGGAATTACAGGAATGAAAGAAACTGAGAGAGTCCCTTAAAATTCCACTATCTACAACCATATTTCCTTTCTGATTTTTTTATTTTTGGTTTTCACATGGTTAGAATAATATTCCTATAAAATTATGCATTCTGTATTCTTCCCATAACAATATATCATAACCACTCCTCCATTAAAAGTTTTTAACTCCATTTTAATGAAATAAGATCCATTCTATTATGTTAAGGCACCTATTACTGTGTTATCAGGTGATCGCTAGGGTTTTTTTCTCTTCATCATAATGTATGTTATATCCCTAAGACAGTAAATATAATATTATTTAAGTACCTCATGTAAAAAGTAGTCTAGAGGAAGGTAATTTAGCAATTAAGTGACATGAAGCCTCTCTGCCATTTTTTCAGTTCTCTTAATCTTTCTCTGATGATTGCCAGGAGACTGCAAAAACTCCAAGCTTCATTTCCTTATACAATTTTATTCAAAGACAGAAAGTGTAAGAGGTAACCAGAGTGAAAAGAGATTTCTTAATATATCTTTGACCTTTGGTCATGGAGGAAATAATCTCTCCAAGAGACCACCAATTCTCATGACTCATTGGCCAGAACTGAATCACATGAGAACACTTAATTGCAGGACAGAGACTGAGAACAAGGGATAAAGAATCAGTATTGGACTAGATTAATTGTGCTTCATCCCCATGGTCTGGCACACTGATGTAGAAAGAAAGTCAGTGTACATGAGAATGCACTCAGCAAAGATGTGACCATTTTTTTCCTAGCAATTAATATATGCACTAGCAGTACATGAGAATGTACTCAGCAAAGATGTGACCATTTTTTTCTAAGTTCTTATTAGCTGATAATTGATTTGCCCTGGTGAAATCTCCCTTTGGTGGTACTCTTTTTCTTGGTTGTTATTTGTGGATTCTAACATCTTGAGTATTGGAAATATAAGGGGATTTTTCAATCTTTGCCTACTAATTTTTATTTTCTGAACTTTGATGCTTTTGAGAAATGTCTTAAGTTTTTTTATTAAGTTTTTATTTAAATTCCAGTTAGTTAACATACTGTAGTTTCGGGTATACAATATAGTGATTCAGCACTTCCATACAAGACCTGGTGCTCATCACAAGTGCCCTCCTTAATCCCCATCACCTATTTAACCCATCCCCTTCCCCACCTCTTCTCTGATAACCATCAGTTTACACTCTATAGAAAAGAATGTGTTTCTTGGTTTGCCTCTCTCTCTCTCTTTTTTTCTTCTTTGCTCATTTGTTTTGTTTCTTAAATTCCACATATGAGTGAAATTGTATGGTCTTTGTCTTTCTCTGGCTTGTTTTGCTTAGCATAATACTCACTAGCTCTATTCACCTCATCGCAAATGGCAAGATTCCATTCTTTTTGTGGCTGAGTAATATTCCTCTGTGTGTGTGTGTGTGTGTGTGTGTGTGTGTGTGTGTGTGTGTGTATACCACCTCTTCTTTTCTTCTTTATCCATTCATCAGTAGATGGGCACTTGGGCTGTTTCCATATTCTGGCTATTGTGGATAATTCTATAAACTCTTTGGGTAAATACCTAGTAGTACAACTGCTGGATTGTAGGGTAGTTCTATTTTTAAATTTTTGAGCAAACTTCGTACTGTTTTCTAGAGCGGCTGCACAAGTTTGCTTTCCAACCAACAATGCAAGAGAGTTCCCCTTTCTCCACATCCTCACCAGCACCTGTTGTTTCTTGTGTTGTTGATTTTAGCCATTCTGACAGGCGTGAGGTGATTTTTCATTGTAGTTTTGAATTGTATTTCCCTGATGATTAGTGATGTTGAGCATCTTTTCATGTGTGTGTTGGCCATTTGTATGTCTTCTTTGGAGAAATGTCTATCCATGTCTTCTGCCCATTTTTTAATTGGATTATTTGGATTTGGTGTGTTCAGTTTTATATGTTCAGGAAAAATAAAGTTTCTTCAACAAATGGTGTTGGGAAAACTGGAAAGCAACATGCAAAAGAATGAAACTATACCACTTTCTTACACCATACGCAAAAATAAACTCAAAATGGATTAAAAACCTAAATGTGAAACCTGAAACCATAAGAATCCAAGAAAAGAACATAGGCAGCAACCTCTTTGACATTGGCCATAGCAACTTCTTTCTAGATATATCTCCTTTGGCAAGGGAAACAAAAGCAAAAATAAGTGATCGGGACTTCATCAAAATAAAAAGTTTCTGCACAACGAAGGAAAAAAAATCAACAAAACTAAAAGGGAACCTATGGAGTGGGAGAAGATATTTGCCAGTGACATATCTGACAGAAGGTTATATCCAAAATATATAAAGAACTTACATCCCATAGTTTAAAGTTGCTGAGTGGGGAGTGTTTACATAGGAAGATACTACCTAAACATTCTGCTTTCTAGAAGCTAGGGTGAGAAAACCTCAGGAAATCCCATATTGCCTGTTCAGAGTTATGGAATTAGTTGATAATAATAAAGTTAGGGCCACCAAGGATTAGCCTATCAGATGTCATGAACCCATGAACATCCTTCTGGGGTCACTATCCTTTAAGAGGCAATTCACCAAAAGATGCAGAGAAAGGAAGCTCTTATGGAAAATGAGAGTGAATCCTTGACTGTGATGGAATGAAATCTGGTATAACTGGAGAAAAATTCCTCTCTTCAAGGACCATATTGCTCAAAGATAGATGTAGTAAGCCAAGCAGAACTAAAACATTGATGGTATGAATTGTAAGAGTATATAAAAAAAATCTCTCACAAAAATTTAGACTTACAGACTTAAATTAAATACTGTCTGAATTTCTTTCTGATCAAGTTTACCAGAAATCTACATCTCTGCTTATGCCTTTGACCTTTATCCCCCTAATTCTAGCGATACTCAAGGATAGCCCCTTTATCTGAACCAGAACTTGTATTCCTTTGGCTAATTACTAGTTAAGTTTATGTTTATATTGATCTTGTAAAATTATATTTCTTAAGGGAAAGTATAAAGATTAGTTCTCACATAATAAGAATGCTTTAAAAATATATATATAATTTATTTCTATAACTCTAAATCCTCTTTTCAGTAGGTGAATACAAATCAGTTGAGTTGACCATAATCAAAGCAAACAGGGGCATAAATCAAATGTTGTATAATATTAGAACAGATATATAGAAACCATATTCAATTCCCATTGAGGAGAACCACGAATGATATTTTCAGTTAATAATAGCAATGATAATGGTGATGTGTTGATGATGATTATTGTAGGAGTTTTTGTGCTTACTGTAGGCCTGACTCTTAGAGCTACGTTTTCTATCATTCACTTTTAGTACATGAGAAAACAGGCTATGGAAGCTTAAGTAAATTTGCTACGACACCCAGGTGGTAAGTAAAGAGGATTTTATTCTAGCATATGCCTGTTTGACTTCATAATCTACAGGCTAAAGCTGCAGTGAGAAAGGAAATATTATCAGTTCTAAAAAAAAATATGAAAGCAATAGATGGAAAAGGGAAAAAATTAGAATATAGAAAATTTTAAATTATAACAAGTTCTACCAACTGAGAATATTTTTTTACCTTTAAATGAATTCAAAATACCAGATTTAAAATATAAACTACACTAATTATGGAATATTTGTCTTTATAAATATTCAACAAAATATATGGCTCATGACCTTGTAACACTACAATAAAAAATAAATTCAAAATAACTAATATTGTTATTCAAATATGACACCACAGACTAATAGTCTAACTAGTCTAACATTGAAACATTCCAATATCTTCATATTATATCTAACAATAATTATAATAATATCAGTTTTAAAGTTATTATACTAAAGCTATTACTATAGTAATAACTGTATCCCGTTTCATCAGAAAGTTGATTTAATTATATATCTCTACATATGCAATACCAATATACATCAATAGAGTCATATATATCTTTCTCTCTTCCCCTCCCTCTTTCCCTCTCGTTCCCCCCCCTCAATCTCTCCTTCTCTGAAAGAAGCAAGAGTAATAAATAAGAGAGATTCTTCTAAAAAACAGATTCCCTCTACCAGCACCTTCCAGTAATCACGGGCTTCACTATCAGTATTGAATTGTGAATAGTTATTGTGCTTTGGAAACAGTCCTACGAGGTTCAAATTTTGGTTGTTCTATTTCCTATGAGACCCCATCAGTAGGCCTGACAATGGGGCCTAAAAAATATTAGTGCATCCACACGCATTTTTTTAAGATTTCAATTGTGTAAAAAAATTTGGCTTCCACTGGAAAAGTGGTAAACTAAACATGGTATATGGTACAAAGTGAAGCCATAAGCTGAACGCCATATATTTAGCCACTGATTTGGGAATACAGACAGACATTTGAGCTCCATAATAGATGTACATATATTCACTTTGAAACAAAAATTAATATGCTACTCTAATTGTTCTTACCTCATTAATATAAATAAATGTGCATAACAAAATAATAAATCTTGAGGGATATCCCACTTTCCAAACTGTTTTTTGGTTCTACTAATTTCCTATGCTGGCAAAATTGATTTCACGTGTTGCAGGAGCTGACAATTAAATTTTTCAATTTAAGGAGGTCAAACCATAATACAAAGCTAATGAAATTATAACACAAATTGAATTATTCAATATAGAAAAATAATATAGTTTACAGTGGTCGCTTTAGGTAGCTCCTTAAAAAGATCCAGAAAGTATAAATTTGACCTAAACCTCAGTTTTGGTACCTTATGTTTTGTACCATTTCCTTAATTTCTGTGAATCAATTCAAATCTGCCCATGACCTCCTTGTCTATTCTGTCTTTCTACTCCTGTCTGCTTTTGCTGTTCCTTCTTGGCTCTAGATTCTTCCTTGGATTGTGAGATCCAGTTCTTTCACTGACTTCCACAAGAACACCCTCCGTCAAACATTTTTTAGTAATTTTACTGAAGAACTGGGCACTCAGATAGTCAAAGAGAATTGTACTTTGCTTTATTCTCAATTTACCACTACTCCCATTCTCTCTCTCTCTCTCTCTCTCTCTGTCTCTCTCTCTGTCTCTCAGTCCC